>NC_058417.1:26655809-26790054 GCF_002201575.2 Neomonachus schauinslandi
AAAATCTTTAAAAAAAAAAAAAAAAAAAAACAGACTTTCCAGGATAGAGGCATCCCCAGAAGGTATATAAGACAATCAGGGTAGGGGGAAAAAAACACCTAAATTTTTAATCTACTTTTATCTTTCTTTCTTTCCTTCTTTTTATACTTTTATCTTAAAAAAAAGGTTTCACTGAACAGTCGGAGATTTGCCACTGGGATCTTCCCTGGGCTACTGTCATGTGCGCACAGGCATCTAGAAGGAAGTGTGGGGCTCTCGCTGTACGCGTGCGTGTGGTGTGACAGTGGTACCCTTCAGTCTGCTTTCAGCTTATCGTGAACACCGTTGTCTTCTGTGCAACAGGATGTCAAAAATGAGACTAATCTTAATTTAAAACAAAACAAAACGAAACGAAACAGGATATTTGGGGCTCCTGGGTGGCTCAGTCAGTTGGTCATTTCGGTTCCGGTCATGATTTCAGGGTCCTGAGATTGAGCCCCGCGTTGGGCTCTGTGCTCAGCGGGGAGTCTGGGGATTCTCTCTCTCCCTCTGCCTCTGCCCCTTCCCCCTGTTCATTCTCTCTCTCCGCCCCCCAAAATAAATAAATAAAATCTAAAAAACAGGGTATTTAAACAGTAGGATCCTTGCAATTTTTTGTATAGGATAGCTCACCACGAAGAGGTTCATTTACATCAAAGTACTTAAAAACGTAAAGAAGTTATACATTTTCCTTTTGTAAAAAGATAAGCATTCCAAACTCTTTGGCCTTTGCTGTAAAAAGGAGCTTGACATTCGTATGGTACTCTTATTCTGCAATATTTTCCAAAAGAATAAACCCACAAAAATCTGTCCCTTTAAAGAATAGGTGACATTTCCACAGGGAATGAGAATATAACTTCTTTTCAAAAGGAACTTATGCTATGGAGAGAACTGGTATCTGGCAATGTATTCGTTTTATATGATCTTTGTAGTTTAGAACTGACATGACTGTACAAAAAATTGATTCAAAACGAATGATATTTGGAAGGAAATGCAGGTGGAAATCTTTGTGTTAGAAAAGATTTCTTAGATCCTGCCCCAGAAACAATTTATAAAAGAAAAAGACTGCTAAACTGAACTTCATCAAAATTTCAAACTTACTCTGAAAAACCGATAAAGAGAAAAGTTAAGCCATAGACTGGGGAAAAAATATCTGGAAATCACATATATGACAAAGCACTTGTACCTGAAATATATAAAGAACTCTCAAAATTCAACAATAAAGAACAAATGCCCCAATTTTAAAATGAGCAAAAGAGGCTCTCTACTCCTAACCCATTCGTCAGACATCAGAATCTTCTGGTGCAGTGCCAGCCACATCCCCGAGACACAATGGTCATGTCAGAGTAAATGGATTTTGGTCATATTGGGCACCTGGTCACCAGGGCTGCTTTCAACTCTGGCAAAGTGGATACTGTCACCATCAGTGACACCTTCACTGACCTCAACTATGTGGTCTACATGTTCCAGTATGTCAAGCTCATTTTCTGGTATGACAATGAATTTGGCTACAGCAACCAGGTGGTGGACCTTATGGTCCATATGGCCTCCAAGGAGTAAAAGCCCCCTGGACAACCAGCCCCAGGGAGAGCAAGAGGAAGAGAGAGGCCCTCAGCTGCTGGGGAGTCCTTGCCCCAACTCATCCCCTGACACACTGAGAATCTCATGACCTCTAGACAGTTTACATCCCAGACCCCCGAAGAAAGGCAGGGACTAGGGGAGCCCTACCTTATCATGTATCACCAATAAAGTGTACTATACCCAGCCAAAAAACCAAAACTCAAAAAATAACCTCAAAAAAAGTTTTAAATAAAAAATAAAATGAGCCAAAGATTTGAACAGACTTCACCAAAGATAAACAGATGGTAAGTAGTCACATGAAAAGATGCTCAGCATCACTAGTCACTGGGGTAAGTGCAAATTAAAAACACAATGAGATCAAAACCACAATGAGATACCACCTCACACCAGTCAGAATGGCTAAAATTAACAAGTCAGGAAACAACAGATGTTGGCGAGGATGCGGACAAAGGGGAACCCTCCTACACTGTTGGTGGGAATGCAAGCTGGTGGAGCCACTCTGGAAAACAGTACGGAGGTCCCTCAAAAAGTTGAAAATAGAGTCACCCTAGGACCCAACAATTGCATTACTAGGGATTAACCCCAAAGATACAAATGTAGTGTTCCGAAGGGGCACCTGCACCCCAATGTTTATAGCAGCAATTTCTACAACAGCCAAACTATGGAAAGAGCCCAGATGTCCATTGACAGATGAATGGATAAAGAAGATGTGGTGTATATATACAATGGAATACTATTCAGCCATCAAAAAAAAAAAAAATGAAATCTTGCCATTTGCAACGACGTGGATGGAACTATAGAGGGTATTATGCTAAGCGAATAAGTCAGAGAAAGACAATTATCATATGATCTCGCTCACATATGGAATTTAGGAAACAGAGGATCATAGGGGAAGGGAGGGAAAAATAAAACAAGACAAAATCAGAAAGGGAGACAAACCACAAGAGACTCGTAATCATAGGAAATAAACTGAGGGTTGCTGGAGGGGAGGGGGGTGGAGGGATGGCGTAACTGGGTGATGGACATTAAGGAGGGCACGTGATGTAATGAGCACTGGGTATCATATAAGACTGATGAATCACTGACCTCTACCTCTGAAACTACTAATACACCAAATGTTAATTAATTTAATTTAAATAAAAAATTAAAAACAAAAACAAAAAAACTCTGGAACAATGAGATTCTGAGAACTTCCAGGTTGGTGAACACATCAAAGTGCTCAGTGAGTGATGTGCCCTGAAAGGGCATGAAAGCTCCACCCTCCACTCTACCCTCATCTTTTGACTCTATGTATCTCTACCATTTGGCTGTTCCTGAGTTGTATCCTTTATAATAAAATGGTAGTCATAAGTTAAAAAAAGAAAAAAAAAAGTGAGATATCACCATGCACCTATTAGAATGCTTAAATTTTTGTAAGCTGACAAAACCAAGTCAAGAATGTGTAGCAACCAGAACTCTCTCATGCAGTGCAAAACAGCATAACCACTTTGGACAAGAGCTTGGTGGTTTCATTTACCCAAGTTAAATGAAAACCTACACTCACGCAAAAACCTGCAGGAGAATGTTTTCAGAGCGGCTTTATTCTTAATTGTCCAGAACTGGAAACAACCTAAATATCTCTCACTTGGTGATTGGATAAAACGATACCACCCATATAATGGTAGTCTGCAATAAAAAGGAACCACGTGTTGATACACATACCAACATGGATGAATCTGAAATGCATCAGGCTAAAGTAAGTGATTGCCAAAGGTTATGGGTAGGAGGAGAATTTGACTACAAGGAGTAACGGGGGAGACAGAATTGTTATTTCATTATGAGGGTGGCTATAAGACCAAGTATTTATCAACTCATAGGACTGTATACCAAAGAGTGAATTTTACTTTGTAAAATTAAAGAAAATTTAAATCCAATAAAAATTTTAAAATAAGCCATCTCTACAATCTCCCATCTGTACACTGTATTTCTGTATTTAGACAATTAGGAAGAAACAATTTCCTAATCTACTCAAAAGTATTCCAAAGAGCAACTGCAAGTTCTGCAAAAACCTTTGTGTAATTGGGTAAATGGGGTGGAGCGTGGGGATCATGATTTTCATAGGCACAAACATGCTAATGTTGCATTTGAATCTACCTTTCTTGTAAGAACTTTTCAGCAAGGGAAATTGTTAAGATAAAGTACTGAAAAATATCATTAGGACATACCTTAGAATTACTATATCAGAAAGTGATAAACCAATAATTTTAAAAGAGCGTATTAAATCACATAGCTTCAATAAGTAAGATTTGAAAAACAATTTGTTTTTCTTCCTTTCTAAATTATAATTATTAATCATTTCTTTGAACATAGGTTTATAATATACATATCCCATAGCAGTATGTGTATGCCACTTATAAGTATCCATATATTAGGAGTATATACTCAAACATTTTACTAGTAGGGATAGGTGATTTTAAAAGTCTGGGGGCCAATCTGGGGGTTTCTGTCTGCTTCAGGGCAGGGCCTATGAGTAATTTCCCTAGCCTGGCATAGCCTAGAATTCCTAGAGAGTAGGGGATGATGGGGAGGACACATAGCAGAGAAGAGAAATGCCAGCCAGGCCCAGAGGTGCCGCCCAGGGCCACTATGGTCCCTCCAGGCCCGTTCCACGAAAAGTGCGCTGGCCGAGGCCCACATGCTGCCAAGGGTTGTCTTGGAGGCATGACCTCCCGGGGCAGGTACCCTCCTGGGTAACAGTGAACCTGCTGGCTCAGCCTGTCACTCAGGACCAGCTGAATTCCCTGGGATAGAACTCTGGAAGCTCTTCCGCCATGGCTTCCACTCTGGGCCTCTGCCAAGGCGACATTTATGATGGGAAAAACAGCCGCTGGACCAACAGGCATCTTGCAAATAGACAGACAAGAATAGCCCCGGCTGGGTCACTGTATCCTGTGGGGCCCGGCCCAGCCTGGCACACCCAGGCACGGCCTGGCACTCCCTTGAGTGAGGGTGGTACCAAAGGTGGGGAGACTGAAAGGAAGTTAAGGAAGCAATTAGAATGAAGCAAACAGGATTTCAGACCAGGAGATCCCAGACTGTCAGACACATTTGTTTGCTGTCCTTACTGCCAGGCAACAAGGCAGCTCTTTTCCATGTTGTGGATCAACCGAGGCTGGTATTCAGGACTCCAGGAAAGGGTTTTTTGTTTTGTTTTGTTTTTTAAATTACACAACACTTTTCTTCTGTCCTTTAAAGGAAAGTAATACTCCAGGCCCAGTCCTTCCAGCCAGCTCAAAGGAACGGAAAGGGCTTTTCCTGTTTAGTATCCAAAACCACTGATTTCTGGCCCCTTTTGAAAGTCTGAAGGCAGCAATTCCGTTTAAAAGTAGGAGGACCATTGCAAATGAATATTTTTCAGGGGGAGGTGGAAAAAGAGCAAACATATGCGTTCCTTCCGCTCAGTAACAGGCACAGGTCCTCACCCATGAGCAGACTTGGGCATGACGTCCTCCTAGCATGAAGCAGAGCCTCTCCAACTTAGGCCCTCTCCTCTCACTGGGAAGGTCAATCGTTTTCTTTTTCTTTTTTTGTGGGGGTGGTGGGAGAGATCTAGAGAGGAAGAGAGACAGGCAGAGCCAAGCAGGCTCCACACCCAGCCCAGAACCCGAAGTGGGGATCCATCTCATGACCCTGAGATCATGACCTGAGCTGAAACCCAGAGTCTGATGCTTCACCGACTGCACCCCCCAGGCGCCCCAAGGTCAACCATTTTTAATGTAGCATGTACCTCAGGAGGTGTAGAAAGATGAGGAAGCAGATGTCTACCTGCCCACCCAACCGCGCTATCTGGGAGGTAGGTGCCTATCTGCGTATGATGAGAGGATCTAGCCTTGGCATCAGAAGATCAGGATCAAATCCTAGTTTTACAATGACAACTTACTAGCTACTTGACATGGGGAGAAATACTCAAACTCTCTCAGCTTTGCTATCTTTTACATCTGTAGATGGAAACATGCCTATTTCATAGGGTTTCGGAGGATAAGTAGTAAAACAAGGTCAATGAAGTCCAGAGTAGAAGGAAGGTCAGTTCCCTCTCTTTCCTCTTTGGCCTTTTCAGGAGCCTGGAAAAGAGAGATGAAAAGGCTGATTCTAATCTACTTGGGTTTTCAAAATCTTTTTCTTTGGTGACTTTGATTTCTCTATTACGACAAAGGACAAGTGTTCCACTCTTTGCAACTCAACGTCTCCATAAAAATGGAGGGATGAGACTGAAGCTCCCCATGATCCTTTCCAGTCATATTGTGTGACTCCTTTAAAGCATTTAGTGCTTGCTTCTCCAACCTACCATCCACAGGCAGTGTGAATTATATGGGCTTCAAGGAGGCAGACTGCCAGATTTTGAGTCCTGGCTTTGCCATGTACCAGCTATGCTACTAACTTGAGCAAGCCAATTAACTGCTCTGAGACTTGATTTCCTAATCTGTAAAATGGGCACAATAAGACAGTCCTCACACCAGCTTTCTATAAGAAATAAAGGAGATACTGTGATGAAAGAAAGTGCTTCATAAACTCCAAGGCTTTATATATATATTGTGTTGTTGTTACAATTTCTTTTTATTATACAGCTATAAAAGAACTTATTAGTGCAAACATAAAGTTGAGTTCTTTTTAACTGAAATGTAATTCATATTACCATAAAAGTCATCCTCTTAAAGTATATAATTCAGGGGCTCTTGATATATTCATAAGGTTGTGCATCGTCACCACTATAATTCCGGAACATTTCCACTCTCCAAAAAGAAATCTCATGTCGTTACCAGTCACCTTCCACATCCCCTGCCCCAGCCTCTGGCACCCACAAATCTACTCTCTGTCTCCATGTATTTGCTGAAGGCACCGTATATTATACAACACACCATCTCAGCAAGAAGTCAGTAGAAATATTAGGTAGAAATACAAAGGAGGGTTAGAGCAAAACCCCTGCCCTTGGGATGCTGGCTAAACCTCCCACCTCAGGAGATCTGACATTCTGCTGGGAGGGCCTGGTCAGTCCTTTTTCCTTTCTCATTCTTTTCTCCATCCATGGTCAGGCCCAGTGGAGTTTCCCATTTAGGGTCAGGGTAAGCCACAGGCTCCATTCCAAAGAAGTGAAACCCATGCAAAATAATACTGAATCCTGTTTGGATTTCACCCTTGAGGAAGCACATGGAGAAAGTGGGAAGGGTAATAATAATAAAGAACAATGAAAATGATGGAAACTTCCAGAATTAGAACCCAAGTGCAACTTAGAGCCAGTAAGCCTTTAGCTAAGAGGAAAAGAAGATTTAAGGGGATTTCTTCCATTTTCTCTGCAATAAGAGAAGGAGGAGGAAATGGACATAAATGGAAGTAAGAGAGACTTGGGTTAATTGTAAGGGAAGAATTTTGACTGTGTAGGACTTCCACACGAGGACACGGGTCACTAGGAAAGATGAGGAAAGAACAAAGCCATTTCTATGTGTTTATGGATCACAAAAAGCTTCTAGCCCATCTGTCTAGAAACCTTGAGATGGGCGAGGAAGCCACGTGTGCTGCCTAAGGACAGAAGTATGGCCTCCTACAGCCCTCGTCCCCTGGTTTTGAGCTTTGGTAGGTCTCAGTTCACCCTCACATTCCCTAAACAGATGGAGGGAGGGGCTGGGAAGGGACTGGCTCTCAAGGAGGAAATATCTGCTGTGTGGAGTCATAAAATTCCAAGGGCATGGGAGCATACATGATGCAAATGATGCAAGGAACAAACGGCAAAAACAAAAGGTGCTGAGCAGTCTGGGCGCCACGTTTTATTGCTTACAGGGGGATATTCTGGGATCTAAGTTACTTAACGATCAGACCATTCAAATTCACCTTCCTGTTGACCTGCGTGAAACAGGCTGCTTTTTGGGATGGACCTAGACTAGAGAAATGGAAGGGAAACTGAGAACGGAATAGAGAAAAGAGCCTGGAAAGTCTGCTCCCTCTCGCTGTCTGTCGTGCCTGCCGGATGTTCAGTGGAAAGGATTCAGGCTTTGGAGCAAGCTGTGTAACCCTGAGCAAGTCACTGCATCTTTCTGAGCCTCAGGGCCCCATCTACCAAAGGGAGAAACGTAACGCCTATTCCATTAACGCCCTGTTCTAAAGGGATGTTGTGTTCAACGAATGCCTGTACATAAAGCACATTGTCTGGCTCATGAAACAGCACTTAATAAATGTTTGTTTCCTTTCACCACTCGGGCCTTCCGGATTTAAGATGAGAGATGCGGGACTACTCTGGAAGGGCTGGGCTGTCTTACCAGAGCTTCCCCAGACTCTCTTCCAAACCCCCGACAGCCACAGACCCCCATAGCTCCTCTCCCACGCCTCTCCCAGCTGTTCTAAGGGCCTCAGATGTGGTTTGGGGCCGTGGGGTTGTTCTCTGTTGAACCAAGAGCAGATAAGACTCCCTAGTTTGTGGCAAAGGGTTAGGACTGTAAGTAGATGCCAATGGAAACATGCAGCCAGTGGGAAAACAGATGCTGCCGGCTCAACATCCTGCATTCGCTCCTTGCTCTCCACAGAAAAGGCCCCGAAAACATGCATTCTTCAGAAAGATAAAGAGCAGGGGATTCCCATAATCAGACAAACCTCATCCCCTACAGAAGAAAGCTGCACATGTCACCCTCACAAGGTCTGTTCAGGGAGACTGGCTTCTGAGTTAAGAGAGTAGAGGTAATGGAATCAGAATATAATGGCAGGCAAGTGATTAATACTGGGGCCCTCTGCGGTTCAGTTCGAATATAAAACTAAAACTTCAAGGGGGCCGAAATAATGGAACTCAAAATTTCTCTCAAAACCATCAGGCTCTTGAAAATAATTCACTATAAGCTGCTAAAATTAAAAAGATAATGCAAGTTCATATACCTAGGAAGGACAAATACCAATTTCTTGGATTTGTTTCAATCTACCCCTTGTTTCCAAATCCAGCTGGACACTGGCAGATGGAATGTCCTTATACCACAAAAGATATCTGATGTCAGTCGGCAAAACCTACAGACTAGTCTAGGGGGAGAATGAAGATGGGACACCAAGGCTGTTGTCCAAGGGACTCCCTAAAAGAAAGGAGCCTAACACAATTAGACTAATGCCAACATGTATATAGGACACCAGAGTATACAAAGCCCTTTCCCATACATTAACTGATTCAATCTCTAAAACAGCAGAGGAAACTGAAACCCAGAGCTGTTTGAGTGACTTTCCCAGTTTCACACAGCTTATAATTCAAGGTCAGAACATAAATCTATGGCTTTTGACTCCAAGTCCCAAGATTTTTCTAGAGCATGTTCACCTGGAAAATCTGTCTCTTTGATGAAGAAGGATGGATCTAGCTGTCAGAATTGATAAAAATCTCTTAGGCTATTCAACTTCCTCTGCTCTGATTCCATATTTACTTAGCAACTGCCTAAATTTAATTCTCTCGCTCAAGTGGGTTTACCTTCAAGGAAGAAAACACACAGTCCGAGCTTTTGGGATTATCTGTTCCACTGTAAATTAGTGAATTAGAATTCTGGTCTACCAATTAAATTCCTGTGAGTTGTGCTAGATGAACTGCTTCACCAGAGCTTGGCTACTCTTGAGTGGAGCAGTAAAATTAAATTTGTAAACCTACAATGCTTAAGACTGATTGAAGACCACCAAAGGAATGGTCTCTGCCACCCAGCCTGAAAACAGCTTTCCCAGCTCACTCCTGAATGAATGATTCTCATTTCACAACCTGTGGGGAAAAAAAAAAAATTAAAAGCAAAGAAGCCCTTAAAATCCCTTCTTTGGCACCTGGACGTCATGGCAAAGAATGAGCAGAAAACCCAGAAAAATGCTTGGGGAGTTAGCTGAAAAAGAAAGAAAGATTTAACTAATGGCAGTCTGTAGGAATCCCATGCAGTGGATTGCATTTTGGGTATAGCAGAGGATCTCAAAACAAAACAAAACACACGTATGACTTTGTCCAGCTTTAATTTCATAGACCACTGGAACTTGAAGGATCTTCAAAGATCAGCCACTCATCTGATACAGGGCTCTAATCTTCATTTCTACCAAACCTCTTCCAGGGATAGGGAATTTGCTACCTCCCCAGGAGGCCCATTTTACGTCCAGTCACTCTGACTCTACCAAAAGTCCTTGTATGAGCTGAACTGTCTCCTAGAGCTCCCTGAATCCCCCATCTTTATATCCTCTGGTGCCAAGTAACACTTCAAGTGATAGCTTTAAAGCTCACATCAAGGGGCGCCTGGGTGGCTCAGTTGGTTGAGCGACTGCCTTCGGCTCAGGTCATGATCCTGGAGTCCCGGGATCGAGTCCCGCATCGGGCTCCCTGCTCGGCAGGGAGTCTGCTTCTCCCTCTGACCCTCTTCCCTCTCTTGCTATCTGTCTCTCATTCTCTCTCTCTCAAATAAATAAAATCTTTAAAATAAATAAAATCTTGGGCGCCTGGGTGGCTCAGTCGGTTAAGCGACTGCCTTCGGCTCAGGTCATGATCCTGGAGTCCCGGGATCGAGTCCCGCATCGGGCTCCCTGCTCAGCGGGGAGTCTGCTCCTCCCTCTCCCGCTCCCCCCTCTTGTGCTCTCTCACTCTCTCTCTCTCTCAAATAAATAAATAAATAAAATCTTAAAAAAAAAAAAAGAAAAAAAAGCTCACATCAAGGTTTCCTTGTACCAGTTGAACTTCTCCCAGGTTAGGACCCTGATATAATGGAAGAACGATATAGTTGTATGAACTAGATACAATTCCCAATTGTGACACGTTCTCTACCATGTGCTCTTGGGATCTCAATACCCACCTCAAAGAAAGTAAAGTGGCTGGCATAGAACAGGCTTTCATAAATGGTGCCATTCTTCTACCACTTCCTTCAAATGTCTCTATGTGGCACGGCTGTACCCTTACGAGGTCTACCACTATCTTTTTTTTTTTTATTTTATTTTATTATGTTATGTCACCATACATTACATCATTAGTTTTAGATGTAGCGTTCCATGATTCATTGTTTGCGTATAACACCCAGCGCTCCGTGCAATACCTGCCCTCCTTAATACCACTATCTTCTAAACCTCATTTTTCATTTCCTATTATGTGTTCTCTAAACACCTTCAACACTTTGCTCTCCTGGAAATGCTAATCATAGCACAGGGCCTTAAACAATTGGACTTCGGGTTGCACACACTAAAGTAGGTTAACTAATGTGTTGCTCCCCACTGTGGCAGCTATCCAGCATCAGGCTTTCCTCCAGTGAGCATAGTAGTATACATCTACACTTAAACCCTATATTCATACACCACTGCCCCCACCCAAGAGACTGGGCTTAGGAGTCTAGTGATAACAAATAGTAATGAAGGAAGAGACAATGTTATTTAAAAGGGCCATGGTGGGGCTTGAAGAAATCACAGCCAAAAGGCTCTTATGAAAGAGACAGGACCATATAAATGAGGATAAGGTGCTTGCCAAAGTGCAAAAGCCGGGCACTGGTGATTCAAGGTACTCCTTCTAGAAACCAGAACATGACTGGGTCAGAATAACCAGCTCACTCACTCCCACCCTTGCCAGACAAGGCTAGATCATCCGCCTCCAGCAGCATGATGTCCTTGGGCAGATCCCTGATCCTCTGAACTGGGAGTTGCATCATCTGTGAAATGAGGGGGTTGAGTAAGGTCTCTTCCGAGGGTGAACATTCTGTGAGTCCACGTTCTCAAGAGAGTAAACGCCTCACACTTTAAACGAGCGTTTCTGACTCAGAGTTAGACCTCTTCTCCTATGTTTTTAAACTTCCTGTTTATCTGCATAAAAAGTCTTTTCTGTTCATCAGCTGGCCTATCTTATCTGACAATTCCTATTTTAGGACTCTCACCCTCAAGACAGAGAGACTTAAATCCTTTTCATATATTCTGGTGCTCAACCTTCTTCCCTGGCCAACGCTAAAGCCCCAGGCACATTGTGAAATATCAGGCACTGGAAAATCATTTCCCAGACAAAACAGTTTTGTGTCACATGAATGTAGTCTACGATTTAAAAACTGGGGAGAAATCTAAATGTCCAATAATAAGGGTGTGGCTTAGAATCTTGTGATATATCATAATGAGGAATACTGTGCCTCCATAATTATAAGTCAACAACTATCTAATGAGCAGCTATGTCTCAGACCTTGCCGGTCACCAAGGAGAACATAGCAAGCCAGCTCTGTCCTGAAGTTGCTTATAATCTAACTAGAAAACAGGACTAAAATACACAAAGTATGTATCAAACAATATATATCATTGTGACACATTATGGACGTGAAAGGAGTTTTTGAGAACGTAGATGGAACTGAAGAGGATGAGAACATTCTAGGGTTGCTGATAGAGCAGGGGGGCTTTCCCACTGAAGAAATACGAGCACTTAGCATAGTCAGTCTCAGCAAGACCCATCTACATCCCCATCTCCTTCCTAGGAGAGGCTAATAAATCCACGAGAACTCAGCAGTGGTCCCTAGATGTTTGCAACCCTATCTTGTGTCTTCCATAGTTTGATACCACCTCAGGGCATTGTCTCAAGTATTATCTGTGTTTTATTAAGTGAGGAAAGACAACAGCTGATGGGGACAGAACCACCCCTGGAAGCCAAGTCTCAAGAAATCCCTGCCTCTCTTTTGGCTGAGTGTAAGCATTGTCTATTGTGCACACATCTAACACAGGGCATTCTTACCACTCCCCTTTCCACTAATTTTTCCTTATTGATGGGGGTGGAGAGGGTGTGGGATCCTTAACAGCACCGGGCAGCAAATTTAAAAGCAGAACTTGTTAGTTTTTAAACAAGGACCAGCCAGTTGGACCACAGAGTGGGTGTTTCCATGCAAATTCCAGCACTTCCAAGTTGCTCCATGAACTGAGCCCAGCCAGGACAGCAAACCTTGTTTTTTTGCAGCCAGCTCTTTGATTAGGTCTAGAGAGGGGCTCAATTAGCATCATGGAAACACGGAGCAGATTTCAGAAAGGAAAGGTCAGCTGCAAGCCCTAGCATTTGCTATCAGCCATCTGCCAAGCAGGAAGTGCTACTCAGATCTATTTTTAATCATCTTCCCTAGGCGAAGGCTCCTGGGAGAATGCAGAGGCCAGGCTTATTCCAAGACAAACATTTAATTGCTACCTTTCTGTACACATTTTAAAATAGTCTCTGGATACTCAAGACCAACTTATCCATCCCTGCCCAGTTCTTGGGTTCTAGCATGTTGGCACCTACCTGCAAGGTTGTGTTTGGAGGCCATGGTTGAGGACCTCGTCTTTTTTTTTTTTTTTAAGATTTTATTTATTTGAGACAGAGAGAATGAGAGACAGAGAGCATGAGAGGGAGGAGGGTCAGAGGGAGAAGCAGACTCCCTGCCAAGCAGGGAGCCTGATGCGGGACTCGATCCCGGGACTCCAGGATCATGACCTGAGCCGAAGGCAGTCGCTTAACCGACTGAGCCACCCAGGCGCCCCGAGGACCTTGTCTTGAGGAAATTTCCTGTCTGAAATATCAACTAACTCCACATAACATAATAATCCCTATAACTGGGTTCCAGGGATTTGTTCTGGTTGAAGATGACAGGGAAGAGAGAAGATGTGTAAGTCTAGGAGTACATGTTCATTCCCCACAGCAGTGAGCCAGGCAAAGCTAACTGTGCAAACTTCCTGCTCATTTTTATTTCAAGTGCATCTATCTCTTCAAAAAAGGTAAATTAAAACCAGCTCATCTGGCAGTAACTCATCTGTTACTCAAGATATGGGTTGGCTAAAGAAAGAGGAAAGATTTCATCTCAGTTCCCAGCGACTCAGCCTGTGCTGTGGCTGGTCATCCAGGCCCAGGAACATTTTGTCCACTGGCTTCTTCCCCCTCCTGACTAGTAGCAGCACTCATGTCTCAGTTCCAGCCAGTCCAAGGAATGAAACATCTCTGCAAGGTCTGGACAGACAGGGAGTCAGGCACGGCCATGGCGGATTATGCAGAAACCGAGCCTGGCTCAGGAGCCCCTGCATTCTCCCAGCCCACTCATCGAACACAGAGTTTCCTTGTCTCTTGACACTTAAAAAATTTCAGCCTCCAATTTTCACCCTAAGGTAAAGTCTAAGCATATGTACAATTGTGCCTCAGCCAAGTGAAGTACCATCTACCAATAAAAGACGGGCTGGATGGCTAGCCACCACCCAGGGCCTGCCCCATCCAACACGATACGGGGAGCTGCAGGACCCATTATGCAGCATGACAAAGGGACAAAGGGGTCTGCTCCAGGTTTTACCCACCTCTCCACCCTCCCTCTTCCCTCCTCTTAGGAGCTTATCTGTCAGAGAGCAGCCAATGGGAAAGCTAAGCTGAAAGGGCACCTTGGCTGTGGGATCTTTGCCTGACTATGTGAAATAAGAGACTGAGTATTTGGGGCAACTTAACGCCAGCAGGAGCCCCGCCAGAGGGTCAGGGAGGAAGGGACTGAATAGGCAGACATGTGTTTCACAGGAGATCTAACTCCCAGGGTGGAATCCCTCCCCCCAGTGCTGTGGAACTCTGCTCGAGTGAGCTGGAGCACACAAGTCCCGGGGGGGGGGGGCGGGGGCACTGCATAGGGTCACTCTCCCTGACCCAGTTGGACCACAAATTAATTGGGGCTTCTGAGCCCTGCTGACTCTTGAGTTCCTCCTCTTTCTGGTTTCAGGAGCAAAAGGAGCTAATTAGTGAACAGCTTAAGAAAGAATAACTCTTCTTCTGCCCCTGCTGAGAATCACCTATATGCTCTCTCTCCACCCCTTCCCGTTTGCCATGGCTCCATGGGTCAAAAACCCTATTTTTTAAAAAAAGAAACAGATGGGGCGCCTGGGTGGCTCAGTCGTTAAGCGTCTGCCTTCGGCTCAGGTCATGATCCCAGGGTCCTGGGATAGAGTCCCACATCAGGCTCCCTGCTCCAGGGTGAGTCTGCTTCTCCCTCTTCCCCTGCTCATGCTCTCTCTCTCTCTCTCTCTCTCCCTCTTTCAAATAAATAAATAAATAAAATCTTTAAAAAAAGAAGTGAGATTGAGCCCCACGAGATCGAGCCCCATTATCAGGCTCCAGGGTGGGTATGAGCCTGCTTAAGATTCTCTCCCTCTCGGGGCGCCTGGGTGGCTCAGTCGGTTAAGCGTCTGCCTTCGGCTCAGGTCATGATCCCAGGGTCCTGGGATTGAGCCCCGCATCGGGCTCCCTGCTCCGCGGGAAGCCTGCTTCTCCCTCTCCCACTCCCCCTGCTTGTGTTCCCTCTTTCGCTGTGTCTCTCTCTGTCAAATAAATAAAATCTTAAAAAAAAAATAAATTCCAGTATAATTAATATACAATATTATATTATTTCAGGTGTACAATATAATGGATTCGGGGCACCTGGGTGGTTCAGTCGTTAAGCGTCTGCCTTCGGCTCAGGTCATGGTCCCAGGGTCCGTGATCGGGCTCCCTGCTCCGTGGGAAGCCTGATTCTCCCTCTCCCACTCCCCCTGCTTGTGTTCCCTCTGTTGCTGTCTCTCTCTCTGTCAAATAAATAAATAAAATCTTTAAAAAAAAAAAAAAGAAAGAAAGAAAGAAACAGGGGCACCTGGTTGGCTCAGTCGGTTAAGCATCTGCCTTCCACTCAGGTCACGATCTCAGGGTCCTGGGACTGAGCCCCATATGGGACTCCCTGCTCAGCAGGGAGCCTGCTTCTCCTCTGCCTCTGCCCCTCCCTCTGCTTGTGCTCTCTCTCTTTCTGGCAAATAAATAAAATCTTAAAAAACAACAACAACAAAAAACAAACAAAAAAGAGACCACAGGGTGCCATGTTTGGTGCAAACTCGAGACCCCAGGAACAGGGGGTTACCTGGAGATTTCAGAGTCAGGCATATAGCCTGAGAAGCACCAAGAGAGTAGGCTGGGCTGGGTTTCTCTGCGAATTTAGAGCAAGAAATAGTGTGGTAGAGCACTTAGGGGTATGATCTGGGGGTCATGCCTGAATTCCAATTCTGGTTCTACCATCTCCTAACTGGGTCCCCTTGATCAATTCAATTTGGCTAAGCCTTGCTTTCTTCTTCCCAAAATGGTCACAATGGTAGTACATTTCTCCCTGGGTCAATATGAGACAAAGTTGTGAGTCACATAAACAGTGCCCCGTACGGTGCTGGTATTTAGTTAGCACTCAGTAAAATGATGACTATTATCATTATTAGAAGGTCTCCAAAGAACTCTTACCTTTTTCAAACAAATGTTAGTCAAAACCACCCTTTGCGGGGTGCCTGGGTGGCTCAGTGACCTGTTTAGGGGGTCTGGTTCAGTGCTTGGCAGGGAGTCTGCCTGAGATTCTCTCCTTCTAACCCTCCCCCCGCCCCCGCCTTGTGCTCTCTCGCTCTCAAATAAATAAATCTTATTAAAAAAAAAACAAAAACAAAACATGCACACACACCCTTTGTGCCTTCAGGGAGTGCAAAAGGCTAGAAGGTAGACAGCAAGCCCTGGCTACTTTCGAAGTGCTGAGGAGGCTAGAAGGCTGGGACTAGGGGCAGGCAAGCCAGGAAGTTAACACAGCATTTTTAAGGAGGCCCTTGCTCTGAGGTGCTGTCCCTGCACTTGGACAGCCCTGAGAGTGGGTGCCTCCTTGAATCTTGTGTCCACAGTAACTTGTTTCCTTCCCCTAGGCAGGGCCTTTATTCCCAGTCACACTCAGACCTACAGAATAGGAATTTCTGGAGGTAGGTCCTGAAGATAGGCTTTTTTTATCCCAGGTTATTCTGATGTGCTGTCAGATTTGGGAATCTCTGCCCAAGTATCCCCATTTTCTCAGGCCGATTTCCACCACATTCAGGTGTATGCTAACACACAGCAAGAGTGCAGAAGCCATCTATTTCTCCCCTTCACTTTGCCCTGTTCCCAAACCCCATGACTACACCAAAAGCCGTGTGAGTTCTGCAACTCAGTTCTCACTTCAACGTAATAGAAAAACTCATAAATGTGGGGTTGCAACTGCCACCTCATGATGACTCAGTGAGCTTCAAGAAGCCAGCCAAGAGGGTCACACAAAAGGGAATACCTGGCCCAGCAAACCAGAGAAGTCTGAAAGGCCCTCTTCTCAGAGTTACGGGTGCTTCGTGTTCACCAGTGATTTATCTGGCTGCTCTTTAACTGATGGCATCACCAGGGAGGAAATGAGCCTGCTTATGAATTACAGCACTGGTTTAATTATCGGTGTTTATTAACTTTATACAATATCAACATTTCTGCCCACACAAAGCTCATGGATATACAGTTTCTAGAAGCTAGAGAAGTTGACTTTACAAAATAGGCCATGTTATAATATTCTAGTCCAATCTCAATCAAATGTTGTCACTCCCTTGACTAAAACTGCTTTTCATGGCTCCCCACAGCATACAAAACTGAATCTAAATTCCTTAGCCGGGCCTTCTGGGCCTTGTACAAGGCACCCCTGCTGACCTCCTGCTTCCCCCTCTCACCCTCTCCATCTCTTCCTGTGATTCCTTAAGCTTGATCTCCTCTAGGCTATTTCTCTGCCTCTGCTCAGAATGAACCCCCCCTTTTGTTGTTCACTTAAAAAAAAACTTATCCTGCTCTTTGCCCCTATAGCATCCTGAATGAACAAACACCTCCTCAAAGCCTGTGTTTCACTACACCTTATAATCATTTATCTGTTTATCTTCCCCATTAGATCATAAGCTACTTAAGGGCCAACATTTTCATGTGTCCATTGCTGTTTCCCCAACGCCTCATACAGCAGTGTTCAGTATGTGCTGAATGCGCAGAGAGGTTACGTAACTCACTCGATGCACACTGAGTAGTTAGTGCCAGGGCCAGGCCTCGAGCAGAGGTGGCTTAACCCTTCATTCAGGGCTTTTAAAATGATCCCACAGACTCCTGGATGCAGGGCCCCACACGTTTTCCCATGAGAGTGATGAGACTGTGTGAAACTATGTGCACCATCTGGCTTAGTCACCTTGTAACCTTTGGTGGGAACCTGGGGTGCATGATGGCTGAGGCTGAAGTTTGGCCTGAACAGCTAACTAACACCAGAGTGTCAAGCGGGGCTAGTTGATGAACACAGTGCATCAGCTCCTACACCATCCATACCAACTGTAACCACTGTGTTGGTTTTAGAATCCTCCTGAAATCACATAAACCCATTTCTCCAACATTCACTTCACAACATTCATTCCCGTTTTGTAGCCTAGGAATCAGCAAATAATGCACAAGGGCCCAAATGAGCCTCTCACCTGTTTCATACGTATTTCTCTGGAACACAGCCATGCTCGTTTGTTTATGTATTCTCTATGGCTGCTGAGTTGGGTGGTTAAGACCATATGGCCAGCAAAGCCTAAAATACTATCAGGCCTTCACAGAAAAGTTTGCCGACCCCTGATTTAGCTGAAGGCAGAGGGAACGAAGACGCCAAAGAGCCCCTCCCTTCTACCATGAGACTGGTTGCCCCCATCCTAGAAGTTAGTGGACCAACTGGCTTTTGCATGATGTCATTTCTTTTTTTAGCACTGGTTACAGGCCTGGAATCCAGGAAGAGATTTTTGCCTGACAGACACACACAGGGGCCTGAAACACCTAGCCCGTAGCCTGGGATATAGTGGTGCTCAACAAGTGTTTATTAAATAAAGACATAAAACAAAGGCCTGGGAAGTGAGCCTGTCTGTGCCCCGGAACGGAAGTCCATCCTCCCTCCTGTCAGTTTCAAGGTGACCAGTCACACAGGTGCCTGGCAGCAGCCTGGTGACCTAGATTTGTCAGACCTTATCTTATCGGCTTTCCTTCCTTGTGTATTTACCCAGCACCTGCCCCCACAGTGCCCAGGGCAGACTGGCCTGTTGTTTTTACAGAGAAGGAGACAGACAGGGAGGAGCTTTCCTCCCCCACAGATATATACTTTGCTTTTTCTTTCTCCTGCTAAAGCGGGGATCAAGAAATATGGGGACTTGGAGCTTAAGGAGCTCCAGTAAGTCGGGTTTCTCCTGCTTCCTCTCTCCTTCAGTTGCATGGGTGAATCTGTCTGGGGGCAACCTGAAAGGGCTCTCCAGAGCCCTACTTGTCATTTGGAACATTCTGCATCTAGAGGGGAGGGGCTGAGGGCAAAACCATGCAGCTTTCAGAAGTAAACAAAGCAACCACCACCCAAGGGTTAGAGGCCTGTTCCTGAGAACAGACATTCCTCCAAATCCACATCAGAGAACAGCGGGTCTAATTCACTGGCCACCTTGAACTTCAAGAGCCTAGCTGGTACTTTCACTCGGCTGGGATAGCCCAGGCTACCACTGCAGTGGAGGACTGGGACAGTCAGGGAAAAAGCTGTGCACAGGTGGGAAGCTCATGAAAATCAGGCAAATTGGATGGAAAGCACTATGGAAATGTTGGTTTCTCAGCTGCTGTGGAGAGCCCTGGGGACCAGGTTCAGGATGGGGATCCCCACTTCTAGTGCCACCAGCTGCTTCTTCAGATAATGGGATTTCCAGTGACCGAAGTACCGGGCACAAACTGGGTAAGGGCAGAGCATACACCTGTTTGCCACTGTGTTCCCCAATATCTAACACGTAAGAGGAGTTCACAAAACGTGGAACAATGGTAGGGTCTAATGCAGGAGGTTTCACTCTGAGATCTTTCGTTTTGGCAAGGAAAAACTTTTCTGTCCGCTCATGTATCTGTTGGAGAGTTCAAGTTACAGCAAATGCTATTGGTGGGACCAGCCCAAACAGGGAGGAAAAGGAGTTTCCTGGTCCCCCAAAGTTAGATCATGTTCCTTTTGACAATATAAGCTGTCCCTTCAAAGGGCCAAAGGTGTTGGGGGGCAGGGGGAAGGGGAGAGCCAGTGCCACCTGCTCTGCCTCTTAACATCACTGTGATCTGGAGGGGAGGGAGTTCATGGACTGATTAGATGTTGTTGTTTTTAGCAGCAGCTGGTGGAGCCATCTCCTCCTCTCTTCCTCTCCTCCCCGCTCTGCCCCTGAGTCACAGTCCAGCCACTAGCAATAGGCAAGGGAGGGGAGGGAAACCCAGAGCTAAAGCTCTCCTTGGCTTGGCAGCCCTGACCCCAGAGACAATACTCTGGGTCACCAGGTCAAACCCTCCCCGCAGGAGCTAGCTGAGTGCTTTGGAATCAAAAGTATCAGAGATTCTTTTTGGGCTTTGTTTTTTAAAAATCATGAAAATGGCTTCCTTTTAAAGAACCTCCCTCCATCCATCCCCACCAGGAAGCATCACGGGGTGAACCAAATTGACAAGCAATTCCCTGGCTATGGCGCCAACACCCAAGGCTGCCTGGGCTACTATTAGAGCAGTTTGAGGTCTCTGTGCCTGGTGGCTGTGTCGGGTGGAGGAAAAATCACCACCTGACAGACTAGAAGGGAAGGGCTCAGGGGCAGATTTTTCCATTTAAATTCTAGAGTGGCCTCAGGGCTGCTTGCAGGGAAGCCCAACCCCACCACTGTCCGAGAGTGGAGGCTATTGCTCTTATTTCATTATCACCGGAGACGGCTGGTCCCTTCCGAATGACAAGGAACAAGAGATTCAATGATTCTAGAGGTCTCAGAAGACCACTAACAAGGGCATAGCTAACAGGTAATAGCTGAGACTCCAAAAGAAGGAAGGAGCCAATAAACCAGGACAGCTGGGGAGCCAGCATCTGGTTATGTTTGCCACTTTGGTTTTGCTTAATGAATCGTCAGAGGTAACAACTACCGACCTTTATGGAGCATTTCCTATTATGTCAGGCACTATGAGTACTATATATTGATGACCTCAGCTAATTTCCTCAAAAATCTTATAGGTATCTAGTATTATTATTATTATTCCCATTTTCCCAATGAGGGCATTACAACACAGAGAGATGACTCAACTTGCCTAACTACTGAAATCAGGATTTGAACCCAGGTAGTCTTGCTCTGAGATTACATTGTAATCCCGCTAAGTTATGTTGCCTTGTATCATCTGCTGCTGCTATATTAGAATCAGAAGATGGGAGAGGCGGAAGGACACTTACTTTAATGACAGTCTGATCTAGTGCCTCATTTGGTGGCTGAAGAAAAAGGAAAGCCAGAAAGAACGGTCTTGCCCAAGATTATACAGCTTGACACTTTCGTTCTACCCCTGTCAGCCCTCTCCTTCAGGCCTGCCTCCAGCATTTACAAGCATCAGCTATGTGTGAGGCAGTAGGTGGTGTGGCAGAGAGGAGGTGGCAAAGTACAAAGTCAAGAGGCACTCAGTTTCTCTGGGCTTTGGTTTCCTAATCTGTAAAATGAGGAGCTGAAGTAGAAAAATCCAGGTTCAAAGGCCCCTCTAGCTCTAACATTCTTGAAGAGTCTTTGACTCCAGGTCATTCAGAATCGTATTAGGAAGCAAGACAATTATGTGTAAAAAGTGCAGGTAACCACAATAACACAGACCATATTATTATAAGACAGTCATTATTAATTGCCAAGTGAACAACCAGGCAGTGAACTTCCATAGGAGTTCAACGGACGGAGAGAATCCTAGAAAATACTTAAACTAGTCTTCAGGAATGGGTATAAAGTGAATAGAAAGAAAGCAAGAAGGACTCTTCAGGCAAGGAAAATGATAGGAGGGAAGACAGGGTAGGATTTACCACCAACACTACTGAGAGACCAGAAAACAGTTGATGCTGGGGTGCCTGGCTGGCGCGGGCGGTTAAGCATCTGACTCTTGGTTTCTGCTCGGGTCATGATCTCATGCTCCTGAGATCGAGTCTCACATCAGGCTACTTGGGATTCTCTCGCCCTCTCCCTCTGCCCCTCCCCACCGCCATGCATGTGCTCGCTCACTCTCTCTATAAAAAAAATAAATGGGGCGCCTGGGTGGCTCAGTCGGTTGAGCGTCTGCCTTCAGCTCAGGTCCTGATCCCAGGGTTTGGGGATCGAGTCCCGCATCGGGCTCCCTGCTCAGTGGGGTGTCTGCTTCTCCCTCTGCCTGCCACTCCCCCTGCTTGTGCACACTCACTCTCACTCTGACAAATAAATAAAATCTTTAAAAAGAAAAAATAAATCTTAAAAAAAAAGGGGGGGGGGGGAAGAAGATAGTTGATGCCAAAAGGAGCTACCTAGGTATGACTGTCAAGCTATGGTAAAGAAGGCATAGAACTATCTAGATATGTATTCCACACAGCTTCTTGGTAACCTATGACCTTAGGCAAGTCACTTAATTCCCACCTTGAAGGGATGTTGTAAAATTAAGTGATGGAGTAAAAGGAATCCCTAGCACACAGTAGACGTTCGATAAATAGTAGTTAAGCAGCAATGTACATTTTTCATCCTGTGTTTTTCAGGGCACCAACACAACCACATCTGTAAACACTCTTCTGTCCTCCACAGTGAGCCTTACATTCCCATGCACCCTGAAGATAACAGGCTAAGTACAGGAATCATGGTGATTTCATCTCTCTAACCCTAGCACTCGGCATAGAGCCTGGCATGTTGTTTGAAATAAAAAAATATTATTGAACTGAACAATCTGAATATGATGGTGGATTCTGTTCAGGCCCTAAAAAAACAAAACAGCCGAACCAGCAATGGTGCAGCTTTACCATTCCAGAGACAGACCGAGTGCCAGTGCTCAAAAACATAGGGGTAGGGCCCTGCACCTACTGCTTGTTTCCGGGGAAGATGCCCTGTTGAAAAGAGTTTCTTTGGATTTTGAGTAAGTGCACAAGCTTGGCAATCATCAGCATCCTTACTGAATGCCAAGACACTAATGTACAAACCAATCTTATGATTGGAACCTTATAGGCATTTGCAAACCACGGAGTTAATTTTCAGGGTACGCCTCATAGCTCAAGTCAACATTTCCTTTTGGTATTTAAAGCAACCACATAGAAAGGATCACATTTGAGCAGATTCATGTTCCAGCTGCCTGTAGTCTGCAGCAAAAAACACGGATGATTCACCAGACTTGGTCCCTCGCAGCTCCTCTGATAAGAAATGGGTGAGCGATTCTACTTGTGCCTACATCATTAATTTTCACAGGGAGCAGGCATGACTATGGGACAGGTCTGCCTCCCATCCAAAGAGTGTGACCTTCTGAACTCAAGTCCTCTTATTCATAACTATAAATTACAGAATTTTTTCAACCCTTAGAATGCTTGTATTTCTTCCTCAAGCAATGCTCAACAAATCTTCACTGAACCATCATGTGCCCCAAATACCCACAGGCCACCGCAACGCTTACACCCTGGTTCCATCTCCAGTCTCTCTTCAGCAGTTCTGCCGACCACACCACGACAACATTTGCCATCTCAAAGCAAAGCTCTGGTCGTGTCACTACTTGCTCAGAAGTTTCAGAAGCACCCAACTGCCAGCAATATAACGTCAGGACTTGGATTCTTCCAACAACCTGGCTTCAACCTACTCCTTCGATCTGTTTTCACACAGCTCCTCAATATCGAACCTAAAAGAATGGGCTGCTCCCCGCATGCTTCCTGCCTCCACTTTGTTGTTCACACTGTTCTTTTTACGGGCCCCTCCCCATCCATTTCTACATGTCTCAGTTCTTGCTTCAAGGCACATCTCAAAGTCACTTCTACCAAGTCTTCCCAGGTGGATCTTAAGGTTTTGATCAACCTTTTGAGAACCTGAAGGCGGCTATGGAACCCTCCCTTGAAAAACGGACTATACATAGAATAAAACATACAATTTCAAGGATCCCTTGAAGCCAGTCCATGGACCCCAAGTTAGGACCCTCTACGTCTATCTCCCCAGTTTACAGTACTCATAGTCATTCACTTGTATATTCACTGAAAATCTACAGCAGTCTTTAGGAGCTGTGTGGAGTGCTAGAGAAACAAAGATGGTATCATAATTATCTCCTCAAGCAGTTCACAAGCTAATGGAGACATGTTACACCGTGATAACTGCTCTAAGATAAACATGAGGTGAAATACAAACTTCAAGAAGGGATGACTTAGGAAGCTACTATCTGCCAGCTAGAGTCCAAGTTCCTTGAGGATAAAATCCTTGAGGGTAATATTCTAATACACTAGAGTGCTATGCACACACACACACACACACACACAGAGTACATATTTAGTAATATGGGCAATGACAGGACAGAGCCAATGAGACAAAACAGCACGTATAGGCACAGCGCCCACTGCCATTACCACATCTGCCAGAGGCCTCTGAGATCCAGATAAGGTGGTCCCATGTTTGAACAATCATGCTATACAAATTACCCCAGCCTAATTTATGGTTTATCTCACCCTGAAGTAATTCAATCTCTGTCCCCATGGAGAGAAGATAGCATAAGATATTACATCTTACAAGCTCCAAATGGTTTCTTTTCATCAAGGAACACTGTCATCTAACCATATCCCTTTGTTTGCAGATTTTCTGTATAGACTTGGTTCACCTGTCACCCCTTCCTGAGGGACCAACAGATAACCCTTTTACCCTCCTCCAGAAATAACACTTCATTAGAAGATTAGGGCTTTCAAAGGTCAGATAGTTGGGGGAAAGTCAGTAATTTTAGGTTAGATATGTAATTTTCTTTACAAAAGCTAAATTGATTGAATGTGGGGGCGCCTGGGTGGGTCGGTCGGTTAAGTGTCCGGACTCTTGATCTCAGCTCAGGTCTTGATCTCAGGGTCCTCAGTTCAAGCCCCATGTGGGGCTCCACGCTGGGTGTGGAGCCTACTTAAAAAAACAAACAAACAAACAAAAAACTGATTGAATGTGTTTTTAAATGGGGCTTATTGGCTTACTTTGGAGCTCTTCCATAATTTATCACTTCTGCCTTTGCTGTACCTCAGAAATGCTCTTTAGTAAACCAACAAACATTCAACAATGTCTTACAAACATAGAAGCAAAGACACACACTATGATGTGGGTCCTACCAGCACGGTTGTTCTCAACCTCATTTTTCTTAAAACCCATCAGTCACTCCGGTACAATCATAGGTCCTACTATTTCAGAAACAAAATTTTCATTTTTTAGGATATAGACATTTACAGGTTTATATACAATCTAGTTTTTTTTCTCCTAGTAATTCAATAGAAATACTAATTTTATTGTATTACAGTTTTTGTAAAAAGTCATTGTCACATATCCATTGGCTACCAGAAATCTCTCAGTTCATAAAATCAGAATTCAACATACAGTTTGCAAGTTAGAAAAGCTCAGGATGATCTTCAAGAGCCACACTTTCTTGTCCATATTCTTCGTGAATTATGCCGCTTGATGTGACACACCAGTCATCGGTACTACTACGTACAATCCAAACTTCACTGTAACATTTTCAAGACACTTAAAGGAATGAGTGGCTTTTTAAATATTCTATTCTTGTATTTATTTTTTACATCAATTTTCCAGGATATTTATTATACTTTAAAGACAAGCTGGTGGGTGGTATAAATTAAGAGAAACACATCCCTGATAAGTAGAATGGAAAGGACAGAACAGATCTCTGTACCTCCATACCAGCACCCCTCCATGTCCACTACCTCCAAGCCACTGTGTTAGGGGTACAAGTCTTTTTGAGAATCACTGGTGTGGAACACTAGTGCTCAAAGCAGAGGTGGAGGGCCTGGGTGGTTCAGTCAGTTAAGCAGCTGCCTCCGGCGCAGGGTCCTGGGATCGAGCCCTGCCACGAGCCCTGCCATGGGCTCTCCACTAGGCAGGGAGCCTGCTTCTCCCTCTCCCTCTGCCCCTCCTCCAGCCTGTGAGCTCGCTCGCTCTCTCTCTCTCTCTCTCTCACTTATGCACTGTCTCTCAAATAAATAAATAAAATCTTAAAAAAAAAAAAAGCAGAGGTGAGAAATGGCAGGTAGAGTGGGCCCCTCGGTAGCCATGAGACCAATACATGGCTTCAGAACATCTTCCTCCCTGCCACTTCTCTCAGAGCAATGCTACATCTTACATCTAAGGCAGGCAGGGAAAACCAAAATGCTACTACTGTAAGCCCAATGGAGCCCGATAGGGAACCAAAAGAACCATCCTCCTAAAAGCTCCCAGCCTCAGGAGGAGGCCTGGTGCTTGAAAACAGCCAGAGCTCCTCCCATGGAGCACAGTTGAGGGGGAATGCGATGGACGGGTCTGGCTCTGAGGCTGTGGAACCTCAGGCCAGTCACTGAGCTGCCCGTGGCCTGTTTCCTCACAAAGAGAGGCTGGACTAGATGACCAGCAATTCTGGGAATTTTGTATTTGTCACCAGGAGATAATCTGACCCAAAGATCTGACATAGCAATAACTTCTATAGCTCTGGATGGTGAGGGAAAGATTTCTGCCTTCCCCCTGGACTGGACACCCACTCTACAGCCTCCCACAACATCTTCCCTCCAAGGCCCCAGAATACTACAGCAAACTGTGTCTTGGAATGAGGATACCATCCCCAAAGCGAGTTCGTAAGAGATTAATCCAATTCACCATTCCCAAATAGCCTATTCCACAATGCCATTAAAGGGGGATGGGTCAGCAGGAGGGAGGCGAAGGAAGTGAAATGAGCATTAGATTGTTCTCACTTGGGGCAACTAGCTGTACCAACTGAAACTTATTATTTTATAATCAAAGTATATTTTTATAATAGGGCTTGCACCATTAAGTGAGAAACAACAATGTGAGCAATTCCTCATGCCAACTTAAAATACCTCCGCATGCAAACACTCCAGCATTTAGATCACAACACCCCCTAAGAAAGAAAATGTAGGATGTCTCAGCACATTCCCTAGATAGTTCCGTCCTCAATTCAGAGAGGCCCCCTACCGCCATCCTACAGAGAAAATACTCTGTTACCTTTGTGCAGACACACACAACTTTGCTTCTACGGCCTTTTGAGAAAGCCAACTCCTGGACTCCAGGTTCTAAAATGAAACCATCTTGGCTAGACTAAATTTGCTTGGTATCATATCAGGCAAGCACAATCCCCTCCACCACCCCCCAGAGCCCCTTTGGACAGCAAAACCAAAAGAAGAAAAGGGGCTACTTTATATTTGCAGAGAAGCTTTGTGATTTGCCAACCACCCACACACACCCATGATCTCATCCAGTCTCATAACAACCCAGTGAGGTAAACCTCCTCACTCTACCTTCAAATAAGGTATGCCTATCTCATAGGGCTGTAATGGGGATGGCACATAGTAAGCACACAGTAAGTGCTAGCTACTAGGCATTACGCACAGCAGCAAATATTACTTCACCCATTTTATTAGTGAGAAACTGAGACTCAGAGGTTGGACAGTTGATTCCAAGCAATGAGGCCTCTGGGGGTTTACAGCAAGCTGGGAAGGCAGAAAGGCTAGTGCCGGATTCTTTCCACCACATCAGTAGAGACCCTAATTGTTCAAAACATTACAACTACACATTTCCATGGGAGCCCAAAGTCCTGATTCTGTTCCCAGTTCTCTACTCCAGCCATATACTCAGAGCTTTAGTTCTCTGGACCTTTGTGTTGCCTTCTCCATAATAAAGTCAGACTCACATTTTTTTTTTTAAACCAAACAACAGAATGTCAGGCTTCCAGATGAAAGGCTCTATTACAAGTACAAAGTATCATTTAATTACACTGCTGCTCTAGTTATCTGCTTCCCAGCTCCTAACTCCCACTGGGCAGATTCTGAAACCGCACAGGAGATTATGTCAAGAGGGGAGAACAGGAGAAACATTCTCTCCCTGAACTTTCTTAAATGGAAGAGAGAAACAGAATGAAAAGAAAGGCCCATTTTCCAAGGAGGGGGCGGGGGCAATGATCTTTCCGTTAAGCGGACCTGCCTAAGAATCTATAGATTATTTAACGCCGGGGGTGGCTGTGGAGTGAAATAAAGGAAGCTTTGTGCAGTGCCAGCCACAGTTCCCTCATTCCCTCCCCACAGCCAGGCATTTAACCCAACTCTTTAAATCATCAAGCTCTAATGTACGCCATCTGTGCACCAGTTGTAGCCAACGAAACTGAAGCCTGTGCTGACTTTGGCCTGGA
Organism: Neomonachus schauinslandi; assembly: GCF_002201575.2. Lineage (NCBI taxonomy): Eukaryota > Metazoa > Chordata > Mammalia > Carnivora > Phocidae > Neomonachus > Neomonachus schauinslandi. The sequence goes on from NC_058417.1 coordinate 26,683,354, forward strand.
CTTGTGAATGAGCCTTTCTGCCCCAGAAGGGGCAGGAAGGAGGACAGGAGGCCAACAAAGACTTTTTTTGCTCATCACTTGTCTTCTCCCAAGGCTCACGCTCCACCCATCTATTTGATCATTTAGTGAGCTCTCGGCCATGTTGGGTCCTGACCGGGGAGATCCAAAACTAGGAGATGTGGTCCCAGGTAAAAGAGGATGTAGAAAAGCTCCTGGGAGAGAGGAAAGAGGTGAAGGAAAAGGACTGCTGTTGGCTGAGGCACAGACGCCTGAAATACCCCCATCTGCATATTCAGGGATGTTGCTTAGTTCCAAGTGGTTGTAACATAAAGCAAGGAACTGGCAAGAAACCTCACTCAAAAAGGCCCGACTGTCCAAGGCCCTGAATACCAGGCTTCAAACATCAACACTGAAGGCCACTACCATCTCCACATGTTCCCTCTGTCCATCTTACAAGGCCCAGCTCAAATACCACCTCTTCCAGAAACCCATCTTGAACATGCTCAAAGAAATTGCTCTCTCTTCTTTGAGCCTCCAATTTGCATTCTTGGACAGCCTGTTTGAGTCTCAACTTCTCCATCCAGAAAATATGATTAACATCACCTACCTTGAAGTCTTCTTATGAGGGTTAAGTGAGATAACATTTATAAAGTGTCAGGTAGCAGTTTTCAGCACACAGAAGTTGCTAGAACACATTTTATTGTTACCTCAATTTCTTATGATACGTAACACTTCTTCCTGCTATTAAAAAGATGTTTTGGCTTCCATTTTCTCTGGAGATTTCCAGAAATAGGACAGCTCATATCTTCCCTCCAAGCTTATAGGCCCCATTCCAAAGCAAAGGGGACTGACTCCTCTCTTCCCTCACTGACACAGCCTCCCCACATCCAAAATTCCAGACTTGAGGGGTTCCCAAAAGATTCAAGCGGAATCTGAGACAAGATGCTGGCTGGAACACAAATGGCATAAAGGAGAGTAATCAGCAGAAGCCTAGAGAAGTGAAAGTAGGCCAGAGGCCAAGACTCTAAGGGCTCCAGGGTTCAAGCTCTGTGGTAACACTCGATCTTGGGATTGGCCTAGAAGGAGGACTTCTGTCCTCAGTCCTGATTTGAGAAGCCCCACAACCACAGACATGGTTGTTCAAGCACCCTCCTTCACTTCCTGTCAAATCAGCCAGCTGGACAGGGCTGTTCTAGAACTACTGATCCTTCATCCCTTTCTGGCTGGGGGCCAAACCAGAGCAAAGAAAAGTGATGCCACCTTTTCTAACAGTTCTTGTAAACAAATCAAGAACACTAAATTTTTTTTTTTTTTTAGTTTGGGTATGTATAAAGGTTGTTCTTTTTATTTTAATGGCATGAAGTCCAGGTTCTGAGGAAGGATTCTTTTTACAGTCAAAAGGTCCCCATGATCTCTTTCTCCTTTTCATGTAGCCTAGTAAATCCCGTTTCTCCTCCCATGGGAATTTAGGGCCAGGAAGGAGGGAGCTCCCCTAAAAATGCTGCCTGAAGGAGCCAGTTCCTGGACTGCACAACTGGGATGTTGGGTTTATTGGTTAACAATCCCCCCAACCCAACTTTAGGAAGCAGTTGTTAAAGCTTTTCAGGGAAAATAGGGCTCCACTCTTTCTTCTGATTATGATCAAGTGTCACAGCATATTTTACCTCATGTAGAAGCCCTAAAGGTCCCAAGGCCAGTGGGTCATCTCTTTACCAAGCCACTTTTGGTCCTCACCAAACGCCACCCGTTTCAGTAGCTCAACAGTCTGATAACCTTCCCAGGGAGCTTGGAAGGCAACATCCTCTCATCTCAGCTAAGAAGCCCCTCCTACAAGATACCCTGCTCCTACCACCCTTCCTAGAGTTCTCTTTCCAGGCAGGCAGCACTCTCCATGGCGTTCACCCACCAACTTGAGCTAAGCCAGCCAAGTGAGAGGTTCCAGTCACTCCTCAGCCCCTCTCCCCTCCGGCCTGCGAGCCACCAGCCCCCCAGCCTCCAACAGGGATGACATCTAATTTCCCAAATTACAAATTAAAACTAGTACACCCTCCCTCCAGCTCAGAGTTATCTCTCAATTGAGTGAAACAGGCACACAGGTTAGCCCTCCCCGGACAAAAAATAAAGTACAAGTATCTTGGTTTCTTCGGAAGAGCTAATAAGCCTGTGCAACCTTATGAGCCAGAAGTGTCCTCCAACCCAGAGGAGGGCAAGGAAGGCCTACAGGGAAATGTACCTTGGAAATGAGTTCATCGTGATTGGCCAAGTGGGCTCTGCAGTGAATGCAGCTGTAGGTCCTGTGGCAGGAGGGCAGATATGCCTGGAAAGTCTTGGATCTTGTCATCTTCACCATTGGCGCCGCTGAGTGTGGGGTGAACTCTGGAGTGGCCCACGAGGCACTCCCACAGGACGGGTCGCACGGGAAACACCGGAAGACACAGGTAAAGGCCGTGGTTTGGCAGGGGGTGGGTGTGGGGCAGGCTCCACACACTGGTGATGTCTTCAGAGGAAGGACCCTCAAGCAGAGGTCGAGGGCTGGTTCTCAGCAGCCTGCAGTGCCAAGATAAGGGGAATATCATTAGCTGATGGAACAGGGCTTCCTGCAAAGCAAGTCAAGTCCAACAGCCACCCAAGAGAGAGGGCAGTATTTACAGGAAGAAATGACCCCTTCTCTGTTTCTTACCATCATTGCCAAGACGCCCAGTTATGAGAAAGAAACTACTGGAGATCCCAGTGTTGATGCTTTTCCAGAGCTGGAGGTTCAGTATCCACCCAGGGTTCTCAGCAGTTACCTTAGGCACCCTCCACCAACATTCAGAAACTGGCATGATCACCGTTCTCAGGGAACCCTAGAAGAGGCCAGGATTAAGGATGTACCACCTGTAGCCCCAGGGAGAAGGCTCCTAAGGGGCCTCATCTTCTGAGCCAACCAAGATAAAGGGCTAAATGAGGAGGAAACGTTCAGCCTCTACAAAGTCACTATAGCAACAGTCATGTATGTATTTCTCATCCATCTCCGGATTCCAGGAGTCTTCCAACACTTAAACCCACCACCTAGAGGGGTGCCTGGGTGGCTTAGTCGGTTAAGCATCTGCCTTCGGCTCAGGTCATGATCCCAGGTTCCTGGGATGGAGCCCTGTATCGGGCTCTCTGCTCGGCGGGAAGTCTGCTTCTCCCTCTGCCCCACCCCTGCTCTCTCTGGCGCGCCCCCTAACAAATATAATCTGAAACAAAAAACAAAAGCAACCCACCACCTACAGAGGCAACAAACCCCACACCACCCTTTGCTTGGAACTACGCACGATACAAAGGATCAAGTTCCCAACCAGCAGGGTCCCTCAAAGCTAGCCAGCTCTTTTGGGAGAAATGATTTCCTTTGCCATACCTTGCCCAGAAATAGATGCTCAGTACTTTTCTGTTTGAAAAGCAAGCAAGCAAATGAATGAAACAAATGGCATAATCAGACTGCTGCATCTAAAATTCACAATGACAGTAAATTTTACCAGAATTTCTCCTCAACCCTCAAAGTTTCCATTAGTCATCCCACAGCACCAAACATCTCTCCTGCCACTGCCTCAGCAATTTTATTCTACTGGGAACCAAGGACACTGAGAAAGTGGGTGGTTTCCGGGTTATGTCCAAGTAAAGGTCCGAGGGCAAAGCCCCAAGGTCCAATGCACACTCCGCTTCTCTGGATCCCCTGACTGAAGCTTCTGGACCTACCTATGCCCTGTGCTTCACTAATAGGGGTGGTGTTCCCACTTGCCTACCTCCCAGGAGAGTCATAGTGTTAATTAATGCCTGCATCATGCCTTTTTTTTTTTTTTTTCAAAGATTTTATTTATTTATTTGACAGAGAGAGACACAGCGAGAGAGGGGAACACAAGCAGAGGGAGTGGGAGAGGGAGAAGCAGGCTTCCCGCAGAGCAGGGAGCCTGATACGGGGCTCGATCCCAGGACCCTGGGATCATGACCTGAGCCGAAGGCAGATGCTTAACGACTGAGCCACCCAGGTGCCCCCCCTGCATCATGCTTTAAAGATAAAATTATTTAGAGAGACAGGGGAGGAAGACAAATAAAATCAGATCTTTGCGGTATTATGTCTGGGATCCATCTGGATGTTTAGAGAAAGCTGTAAATCATAGTTCTCTTTTTCCTCTAAACCTTACTAACCAGATCTTTCCAAAGGGATGCTGTCCTCCTCCCTGACATCCTTCCCACCACAGCAGTCACTGAAAGTCACTGTACCCCTGGCACTCTGTACATCCTCCTGAGTGGCCAACCGCACTGCCCAGCACTAGGCTGAAGGACAACAGTGGTCACTACTCTCACCCTGCATGTCCCTTGTGCGGTCCTGAACCATGCAGGGCTCCATGTTCAGGGTGACCAATTACACATGAGACGTCCAACTGTAGAAGGAATTCAGATCTACAAGGGCCCAGGCATAGTGTCTTCCCTGCTTGGTCCACCCACCACTATTTTTAAAAATGTGGAATCAGGTGACACTGAACATTATAGAAATACTTGGAAGAATATGGAGGTGAGAACTGGTTTCCCCAGCTTTGCCTTGGAGTTAGGCCAGGCCATAACAGGGGATGAACAAGGAAGACACATGACCCCTTGGATCCGGAGCCCCTCCTTCTCACCCAGGACATCCTCTGATAGAAGGTAAGGTGAGTGTGGTCAAAACAAAAGCCCATGGTAGATCAATGGTGTCGGGTGTTGAGGGTGTTGAGCTGTCAGAGGTGGTAGAAAGAGCCAAGTACCCTGCCTGAGGTTTCCTGAAATACCCTTGAACTTTCCAATACCCGCGTTTTGCTCTCAGGAAGGGCAGTATCTCCAGGAAAGGAAGGGGTGGTAGGTCAGGGTAAGGAATAGGAAAGACAGGCAGGGACATGAGCTAGAGGCTTGCCCCAGGCCAGCTTCTGAAGTCCACAGCCTTCACTGCCCAGTGGGAAGCACTCAGAGTACGGGTCCCATCGGTGTTATACAAACACTGAAGGAAGAAAAGGAAACAACGAGCCCTGGCTGCCAGTCTGGGTTTACAGAGCAGCCAGAGTCTGTTTTCTTATACATGCAGACAGCTTCTAAATTATGCATTTCCCCAGAGTAGAATTATTTCTTCTCTCACTTCTCTTCTGTAGGAAACCAAAAAAAAAAAAAAAAAAAGTTTGCAGGCAGGGGTTTCTGGTTATGCTCAGCTTCAAATCTGAATTCCAAAACTTGTTCAAAGCTACCTTCTGAGGAGTAAGCATTTATGGTCTGTACTAAATGTGAACATGTCACACACAAACACATACCCATGCACACATTCATCACACACCACAGCTCTGAACTTAAAAAGATAAGAGAAGAATCGACCCCATAAGCAACATCCCAGGCTGCTGGGTGCTGGAGAAACCCCGGAGAGCCTAGTCTGCCGGCATGAGACTCTGCTGTAACAGGGTCACTCTGCTCCTCTCCCTCTCTCACAGGAATTCACAGGCAACCAAAATGGGACTCCTTCCCTGAGAAGCAAGGAAAGAAAAAGTGGCTTGTTGAAATATGCATCTTGTCCAACCACAACAGGGCAAGCTGGAAGAATGACAGGGGTCAGTAGAAAGCAAGCTGAAGCAGAATCAAGAGAGGATCGTTGTGCCTGAGAACAAAGAGAGTAGGCTGTCACAGAAACGAGGTGACAGCTAGGTCTGAAAAATAATCACCTGTTACTGTCTTCTTCCCTCCTAAGGGAAAATTTTAAAAGCTGCTTCTTTGAGTCAGTTCTTAGGAAGGAAGGTAAAATAGATGGATTTAATCTTTATTTTTAAAAATTTTTAAAAAGATTTTATTTTTATTTTTAAAGATTTTATTTATTTGTCAGAAAGAGAGAAAGAGAGAGCACAAGCAGGGGGAGGGGCAGAGGGAAAGGCAGGCTTCCTGCTGAGCAAGGAGCCTGATGTGGAATTCGATCCCAGGACCCTGGGATCATGACCCGAGCTGAAGCTTAACCGACTGAGCCACCCAGGCGTCCCTTTTTATTTATTTATTTATTTGAGAGGGAGAAAGAGAGCAAGAGAGCAAGAGCATGCGGAGGGGCAGAAGGTGAGGGACAAGCAGGTTCCCTGCTGAGCAGGCCCTGAGAGCATGACCTGAGCCTGAAGAAGTCAGATGCTTGACCAACTGAACCACCCAGGTACCCCTAAGTTTTTTTTTCTTTAAAGGAAGGAACGAAGGATATGGGGCTGCATTGATTTCTGGACTTCGGTACTTGTGATGGGGCCACATAGGCTCCATGGGGCTTCATGAGTCCAACTCGTGGAGTCCAACATACTGTGGAGTCCAAATTGATTTCCAACAATAATCAAATGAGCCCGATATTTAAAAGCCTCAGGGAACATGTACAAATTAAACACCATTTTAAGTGAAGCAACAATCCATCACAGTGGAAATTAAAGGAAGATTTGCTACCACCCCCAGCTGGCTCCTGCTGATCAGCATGGAAAGAAAAGATGTGAACTATTATGATTAAAAACAAACGCCTCAGATACTGCACTTCAAGAGCCAAAAGCACAGGGAGCACACAGCGAACCTGGCTGTCTCACCTGACAGGCCTTTTCCACAATGAGCCACAATGGCAGCCCGAACCCAAAGGAGAAACTTCTGCATGTCCCCAGGATGGAGGGGTAGGAGGTACGGATGCTCCAGGTAAGCCATGAAGGAACTGGATGAATGAGGTGGGAGACAACGGGCCACAGAAACTGACAAGGTTGGGGGGGGGCGCGCCTGGGTGGCTCAGTCGTTAAGTATCTGCCTTCGGCTCAGGTCATGATCCCAGAGTCCTGGGACTGAGCCCCGCATTGGGCTCCCTGCTTCGTGGGGAGTCTGCTTCTCCCTCTCCCACTCCCCCTGCTTGCGTTCCTTCTCTCACTGTGTCTCTGTCAAATAAATAAATAAAATCTTAAAAAAAAAAAAAAAAAAAGAGATGGGTTCTAGAACCTTACTCATGGGTTTCAAATCTCAGTTTTATCCTATACAAGCTGTGTGACCTTGGGCAAGTTTATTTAACCTCTCTGAACCATGATTTCCTCATTAGAAAATAGGAATAATAATATCAACCTCATAAGGCTCTGTGAGGATTAACTAAACTAATACTCAGCATGTGCACCTGGTATGTAGTTAAGTGCACAAAGAAGTTCTAAGTGTGTATTACCACTGACATCCATCTACCATCAACACCCACGAATTGCTTCAGACTCTTCTCTATCACTTCATACTCTATACTCCCATTTTTTAAACTGACATTTAAGGGTCTACCATGTGCCAGGGACTCTCCTAAGTGCTCCCATTTGGCAACCAAATTATTTTAGTTCCCCCTAACACACCATACTTTATACACCCTTGCACGGTTTTGCTGATGCCATTCCCTCAGCCTGAGGCATCCTTCCGATTTCTCCTCACCAGACCTTTTATTTATTTTTTTTAAGATTTTTATTTTATTTTATTTATTTGACAGAGAGAGAGCACAAGCAGGGGGAACAGCAGAGGGAGAGGGCACCCCTCACTAGGCCCTTTAACTTGTCCATTAAGACTCAGCTCAGGGTGAGTCTGGGTGGCTCAGTCAGTTAAACGTCTGCCTTCGGCTCAGGTCATGATCCCAGGGTTCTGGGATCGCGCCCCACATCGGGCTCCCCACTTGGCAGGGAGTCTGCTTCTCCCTCACTCTCTCCCCCTCCCCCTCAAATAAATAAAATTTTTAAAATCTTAAAAAAAAGATTCAGCTCAAATGCCACCTCCACATGGGGCTTATTGGTCCTTCCTCTGGGCTCACTTTTATCTGAACACTTATCAAAATGAAAATTATCCTTTTCTGCCTCTCTATCCTCTACTAGAGTTAAGCTCCAAGAGTAGGGACCACATTCTCGCACTCCCTGGACTCAGCAGCACACAGCACACAGCCCACAGCAGCAGCTATTACTGAACAAAACTCCCTCTGCGTCCCATTGGGCTGCTGACTAGACCAATCCACCCACCTGTGTGGGTAGCAGACATAATTGACGCCCCTCCTTTCCCCCTCCAAGTAATGAGGTAGGAGGCAAAATTACTCTGGGTCCCCAAGGCCCATGAAATACTATTCTCCCCTGACTGCCCCCACTCAGACCCTGTGCTGAGATGCCCAGAACTATGGTTCTTCTGGGCTACAGATGTTCTAAGTCCTGGGTGTTAACCAAAGGCCTGTCATCGACATCCAGGTCCATTCTTTGCCTTTGTGGGGCCTAGGTTACATATATACATGTATCGGGAAAGGGAGAAGTCCTGATTAGAGGCAATAAAAGACGGCAGTGGAAAAGGACCAGGTGAGCCATTTCTAGAACTGGGAGGCAGAAAAAAGAGACAATGTCTGTGGAAGGCCTCTATCCAAGGAGGAAGGTCCTCCTTCCCCATTCCTAATCTCACCAGAATCCTGAACCCAGACCAGGAAGTGGAGAGACCCAGTCTCCCTGGACCATCAAGTAAGTGGCTGGAGGTATAGTCCACTGTAAGGGCTTACAGGATGAAGAGGCCGATGGACCTGGGTCCAGTTTCGGTTTTTCTCACGCACTAGCTGCATCACCACTGGGCAAGTTGCCTGAAAAGGAATAACAACACTGCCTACCTCGCAGAGGAGACAAAAAAATCAAATGAGATATTGGGAGTGGAGCATTCAGCACAGCACCTCACACCTGAGTTAGCATTCAATAACCCTGATTAGCTATAATCGTCCTCACCAGCAAGGGAGAAAAAGTGCGGGAACTGTTCCTATTCACAAGACCCCAACGAGCAGCGTTCCTGCCCCCACGTTGACTCATGGTGGTCAGAGAGTTAGGACCTCAATCCACTTAAAGGTACACTGTGGTTTAAAAGCAGGTTCTTGTGGCTTAGCTGGGGATCTGACATTATTGCTGTATCATTCCGAACAGACCACCCTCCCTCACTTAGCGCGGTGGAAAAGTTACCTCTGCAGCAGCCCACACTGACTCCACTACTCCCAGGATGGGGCCACTACTGAAAACTTTACTGAAATGCCCCTATTATGACTACCATAGAGCTGATGAGCAAGGCCCATAGGAAAATCACTGTCATCACTTCACAGTTACCCACTGTATAGCACCGGACCCAGGTGGCGCTTGTTTCATCCAGATGATAATAAAAGCCAGCTTTCATAGTCAAGGATCCACTCTCTTTCATAAACAAAGCCAACCATTCAGCTCTACCCTAGACACAGGGCCTAGTCTTGATTTCACAGGGATTATCTGTCAGATGATAATCCTACATGAGCTCTAGGATTCCTTCGGCTCTTAAAGTCCTGATTCCATGTTGTAATGATGTCTCTGCCAGCCGAATCCCGCCCGAGAGCACAGTATCCATCCACCATCCTTCACTGTGGTAAGACCTGGATTTCAGTGAGGTCACAGAACATTCAGTCGTGCAGAGTCCACTCAGAAATGGCTGCTGGACAGTGCCTTTGCAACATCTGTTAGCAGACCAATATATTACCACATGGCCCTTAGTCCAGCATGAGGCCTGCATCTGTTAGAACATCTGCATAGAGAAGAGGGGGTTCCCCTTGAACATCCTGACACTTGCACGTAATTCACTAGATATTAGAAGTAGCTGTTACTAGCTGGCTATGAAGAGATCAGATATTACTTTGGGTTGTTTCTACAATTTCAATAAAAAATAATGTAAAAAAGCCCAAACGATCTGTCTGAAGATTCATTTCCAAGGACACTTGACTGAAGTTCATCAATGGCTTCCTTCTTTTTCTTATACATCTCCCAACTCCAAAAATGATTTAAGGTAACTTACAAAAACATAAACAACACTTTTTTTTTGTCTTCCCCAATTTCTTTCATAGTCTCTATTTTTTTTTTTTTAAGATTTTTTTTATTTATTTATTTGACAGAGAGAGAGATAGCGAGAGCAGGAACACAAGCAGGGGGAGTGGGAGAGGGAGAAGCAGGCTTCCTGCCGAGCAAGGAGCCCGATGTGGGACTCGATCCCAGGACCCTGGGATCATGACCTGAGCCGAAGGCAGACGCTTAACGACTGAGCCACCCAGGCGCCCCGTGTCTCTATTTTTTTTAAATTTAATTTTATTATGTTATGTTAGTCACTATACAATACATCATTAGTTTTTGATGTAGTGATCCACGCTTCATTGTTTTAAAATAGATGAAGAAATTAGGGTAAGAAAAATGGAAGAACACAAGGAGAGTTACGACAGAGAAATGCATGCTATTAAGTTGCTAAATATTTACTGAATTTCAGTTGCATATTTGGCTTTGAGCTCCCCAGTAAGCAAGGCAGAAAAGAAAATGAGTAGTTATAAGGTTTACAGTTTCTGTAAATTTTGGTTGTTCAAGCTACAGATTTTCTAAGAGACATTTCTTCTGTGGATGGTTGCAGAGGAGATGATGAGCAGTGAACTCAGTGGACAAGATCCTCAGCACACACCAATAGCTCCTACCATAAAACTCTTGCAAGACTGTTTCTTAGAGGTTCCTCCATGAAAATGCACAGCATAACAGTAAAGGGCAATTCAGTAAAAGGGATTCTACATGGGGGTCAAATCAGGGCAGCCCAAGAACATGGCTTTCTGATGATCTGGCTGGATCCAGTGATACAGACTCTCCAGAGGAATGGAAGAGCTACAGAGCCTTCTGGCAAAGCTCCATGAATATATCATTTATCACAACCAGGCTTTTGAGTTACAAAAACATGGGCAGCCTCCAACATGCCAAGTCCAAACACTAATACATTTGAATGCTAACACTATTTGGCCCTGGTGTTGCATTCAGGTTAGTTCTCTTGTGGTTAGTTCAGCCTACTTTTCCCTTAAACTCTCCCCTTCTGCACCTCATCATGCCTCTCCTGCTTCTCTCTCTCAGGGCCTCCATCTCCCCGGCTGCTCTTCCTTCTCCTCCTCCTTGGAGGTGCTTCTACCATGTGCCTGACTGCCTGCTCCCCATGGACATCCTCATCCACACCCAAGTCTTCTAAACCTCTGCCTCCTGCCCCTGAAGCCTGGATCCCTTTCTAAAAAAGGCCTCTCTAACTGGCTCCTAGGAAGGCACTTCAAACCAAATGCATCCAAAGCCAGCACCATCTTTCCCCTTCCCCTGGCTCCTACCACCTTCACCCTGATTCTGAAGGCCCAGTTGCCAAAGCAGTCCAGACTCTTTACTCTCTCTCGCCCTTCTATGTCGTACTCCATTGGTCTCCTAGACAGTTGGTTCTGGCGCTGTTATCCAGTCTCCCATAGCCATCTTCACAGCCACAGCCAGCAGCACTGGGTGGGCCCTACCCTCCCTCATCCTGAACTCACGTGACAGCTTCCTAAACTGGTCTCCCTGACTCAGCTCTTACCTCTCCAGCCCATTCTAGAATTCTATTTATACAGCACAATCTGATCACATCTCTCATGTTTCAAAACCTCCAGTGGTTTCCTAGCAGCCTACAGGACAAGGTCCAACCCCTCGGGTGGCACCAAGGAACTGGGCTGATTCTCCTTATCCTCACCATCACCTTCCCACCTCACTCCAAACCTGTTTCCCCAGCAGACCAAGCTTGTTCACTACTTTTTCCCAAGTTGGTTCAGCCTCTTGCAAAGCCTTAACCTATCTTCACTGCCTGGTAAATGCCTGCTCATCCCTTAATACCCGAGTAAGACCCTAAGCAGAGGCAGTGGCCCCCTTTGCCCAGCATGCAAAAAACTCTTTTTGCCTGAATGGTGCTCCATCACACTGTTCACGTATCTGTCTCCCAGACTGGGAGCTTCCTGCAGCTCAAGTCCAGTCTTTAACGCCACTTGGTTTCCCCAGGACTCCTAGTCTCAGGCACATCAGAGTCTCCCCCACCCCCCGGAGAGTCTTGATAAATGGTAATTAACTGAATAAAATGAGTGACCATCAGTGAAACTGTGCTGCCCTGTAAAGCTGATATTTTTAATCTTACTTAAACACTATCCAGGGCATTTAAAATATCTAATTCTGGCCATTACATGGGACTCGCACACCATTAATGCTCCACAAAGTTAAAAGGCTAACAAACTTCTGTGACGTCAACTTGCTTGGCCTGGCAGATGGAGCATGATGCTCAGGACTGTGGAGCCGTGGCTCCAAGGCGACACCCGACAAGACCCTCCGATGCCTTTACCTGGGTGCTGTCTGATGGCAAGAAACATTTCTCATTCCACCTCCCCCGGCCCTTCACACCACCTCTGTGCCACTGGGCAGCTTCCCAAGGGACCCTCCCCAGACTGGCACGGACTTCTAACCCCTGGAGAAACCCTCAGACTTCCAACCCACGAAGCTTCTTTCTCCCAGGGTGGTCCCCACAAAACCCCCCGGGGCAGTCTGAGGAGAAGAGAAATGAACTGTCAGATTTGATTCAGGTCAGCAAGAAAAGGCGTCCCTCGACCCTGCCTCTTGATTCCATGTTCAAAACAAGGCCAGATCTGCCCTTTTCCTCCAGCCCCCCCGCCAGAGACTGCCGCCCTCAGCATCAGTCCTTTGTTTTGTATTTGGCCAGGCTCAGAGAAGACAATGTTGGTGAAAACAAAATAAATACATTTTCCTCATGATCTGGGACCCAGAGAGGGACTGGGTCCATCACTCGGCCCCCAGACAGGGCTACACTTGAACTACAGTGTAAAACAGTCATTTAGAAGATCTCAACATTTTGGGGGCACCTGGGTGGCTCAGATGGTTAAGCATCTGCCTTCGGCTCAGGTCAGGATCTCCAAGTCCTGGGATGGAGCCCTGCATCGAGCTCTCTGATCAGCGGGGAGTCTGCTTCTCCCTCTCCCTCTGCCTGCAGCTCCCCCTGCTTGTGCTCTCTGTCAAATGAATAAATAAAATCTTAAAAAAAAAAAAAAAAAAGAAAGAAAGAAAGAAAAGAAAACAACATTTTGGAAAGTAGGGTAAGAGATGGTGGCCGACCTTTGGAAGTGACTTCACCAGGGAACCCTCCCCTTAGCCTCCACCAATGCCCACTACCCAGGTTCCTCTTCCATAGGCAGAGCACTCTTCACAGCTGCAGTTGTATTTGACTGGGGAGATCATTTGATTGTTGTCTGTAACTCACACTCTCAAAGATCAAATATTATTTACTGAATAAATGAACGTCTCTGGACCCTGGGTACTGTGTGACCTTGATTTCTCTTTAACTGCTGCTCTCCCAGGGCACAGCTGGGGCCCCAATTAGTTACAAACCATCCATCCCCAATCTGCCAATACAATTCTGTTGTTCAGCTGTCAGCATGCCTTTGGTATCCTCACTTTAATCTCCCAATTCAAATAAATCCAAAACTCTAGACTCTGACATCTGTGGCTGGGCTCCCTGTCTCTCCACAATTGCAATTTGGAAACTGAACTTTACTACTCGAGAGGGGAAAAAAAAGGGCAGAAGCACTTTCAAAAGGATGCCTGTATGTCTAAAGTCCCAAGCATCACCAGCTCGAAGATGGATGTATTTTGTCCTAAGAATTATTAAATTGTCATCTAGTATTGCCACCTATTGAAGAAGAAAAGGAGGAGGGTGGGAGAGAGAAAGACTGATTCTAGAGCAGATTTCTGGATTTCTCCTGTTATGGGAATGGCAGACAGATTTTAGGAAGAATTATAACTTCTTTTCCTTTCAGGCCTGGCACATCAAGGGGCCCCATGCACATTGCCAGTGCAGCTTTTTCATATAACTTAAGAAACATCCACAAAGCTAGCTGTTTATGGGTCAGTCTTCCCCCTAGATTGTGAGCCATTCCTGGCCGGCACATCTGGTTAATCATCCTTCATACTCAGGCCAAAGCCTGGCTTGCACTAAGAGCTCAGAAAGGTTGGTCGAAGGAATGTGGGAAATGAGGGGAGGAGGTAAAGAGGAGTCATCTGAGGCCCTGCAGCAACTGTCAGTAAACCTCCAGGACTCTACAGTTTATTAATTTCCTATCATGGTCCCATGAGGGGCCAAGTACTTGATATGCATTATCTCAATTAATCCTCACAACAACCCAGAGAGGCAGGCATTATTATGATTACCCTTGTTTGAATGATAAGGAAAAAAGCCAAGAAATTAAACATTTTGCCCAAGATCACTCCACTAGAACCAGAACCAGGATGTGAATCCTCAGACAACCCCTACCCCCACCCCCCCGTGGATCCTTCAACCCAGACAAGCCAGAGAAGAGTCTGAAGATGGGCATCCTTGGTCCTTGAGCCCTTTAGAGCAACAAGCAGAATATCTTCAACTAATTATAATGCAAACAAAAATGTCAAGTTCTCTTAAAACATCTTCAAACTCTCAGGGTTGGCTCACTGCTTCAACTTTTAATTATAGAAATACGAGAAAACAAAGGAGGGAAGGGAATAACCTCAACCAGAAGGTAGGACAACAGATTAGGCACAAGAAAAAGCCAGTTTTCGGTTCCTGTCATATCTTCCTGCTAAGGGGTTTTTAGCTTTAAGGCGGCAGTCATATATAGGGATAGTTTGTTTCCTTTAGGATTTGAGGGAAAAAGGAAGAATCATGTAAGCAAAACTAACCAAAAGCCCTATTTAGTTTGCATTTATACATAGTACACCTTTATACCATTAATACAACAAATACTGAAAAAGAATTCATTTCTACTTTATGGTCTATTTGGCCGTGGATCAATTTAGGGAGGGACCCCCAACAGACAAAAGACCAAAGTAGTAAAAGAAGAGATAAACAGAAGGCAAATATAATGGATGACACATGCAGGAGGAATACAAACGAGAAGAAAAGGAAGTGGCAAAAATACAGTGAGGAAAAGGAGGCCAAAGGTCATAGATGCTTAGTAGCTGGTTCTGCTAAGGAGATCAACTACCTCAGCGATTTCCAGACCTCAGACATGTACATTAGATAAACTCGGGAAAATTTTTTTGCAGGGGGGTATTATTTGCTTGCTTTTATTCGATTCCCTAGCTGAAAATTTTCATTTTGTAGGCCTTTGGTTGGACTAGAAATTCTTACAGCAGTCTAAGATTTGAGAATCTCTAGGGATAGTCCCGTTTTTTGAGAATGCCTATTATCAACGTCAACTAACCATCATTCACAGACTTCTGTGAATGGAAGCAACAGTCCATTTCCATGGAGTTACTCTAAACTGTAGCAATAGTGGAGTGCCTGGCTGGCTCAGAAGAGCATGGGACTCTTGATCTCGGGGTCCTGGGTTCGAGCCCCATGTTGGGTGTAGAGATTGCTAAAAAAATAAATAAATAAACTTTGGGGGAAAAAAATAAGTAAACTGTAGCAACAGCAGCCCAAGCAAAATCCCAATGTTCTCTTTCCAACATCTCATGTGCCTACTGAACATTCCCCATACATTATCATACCTCTGTGCCTTTGCACACTGTTCCCCCCTGGAGCCTTTCTGCACATTTAAGTCCTCATCATTCTTCACAGCTCCATCTCCAAAACGCCTACCCTTCTCCATAAGGGCTTTAAACTCTGTACCTTGGGGTGCCTGGGTGGCTCAGTCATTAAGCGCCTGCCTTCGGCTCAAGTCATGATCCCAGGGTCCTGGGATCGAGTCCCATGTCGGGCTCCCTGCTCGGCGGGAAGCCTGTTTCTCCCTCTCCCACTCCCCCCGATTGTGTTCCTGCTCCTTGCTGTGTCTCTCTCTGTCAAATAAGTAAAATCTTTAAAAACAAAAAAAAACCCAACAACAACAAAAATAAACTCTTTGTACCTTATACTGTGGTTATTGACACATATGCCTTAACCACTCCTATTTGAGTATATGCTCTTAGGGGCAGGGGCCGTATCTTAACCCATTTATCTCCCAAAGGTCTTATGTTACCTGTTGAATTATTATTAGCCAGGAAAATGAAGCAAAACCAAGGTTCATTTTCAGGCCAGAAGTTCCTCTTCTGTAGCTCAAAATTTTACTGACTCAGGCAGGATGTGCTCCAAGCTTATCCTCTCTTGCCCCAGGTACTCACAACCAGAACAGCATGGGAAAACAAAACAAATCATTGGGAAGGTCAATATGTCCTATGATTAAATTTCTTATCAGATAAAATAATGCCACTTTCTTCAGTAGAACCAAACTCAGCTCCTGTTCATGACCAGAAGACCCCGTTTGAGCCTCAGTGGCACCCCT
Source organism: Neomonachus schauinslandi (assembly GCF_002201575.2). Lineage (NCBI taxonomy): Eukaryota > Metazoa > Chordata > Mammalia > Carnivora > Phocidae > Neomonachus > Neomonachus schauinslandi. Next base: position 26,699,489 of record NC_058417.1, read on the forward strand.
CTGCCATCTAGATATTGAGCCTTCCTTCCCTAGTAAGAAACAGACAAGGGAACTCCAGACACTAGAGACTAAGCTCATTCTGAGCTGGCAATCTAGTTTCAGATCAAAACCACTAAATCTGGACATACCACATTCTCAAGACCACAGGGGAAGGCTGTAGCTCAGGAAACAGGAGAGCACAGGGCTGCTGACCCAACCAGGAATGCGAGTGGTAGTGTTGTTACCTCACTAGCAGAATGTTCCTTTGCCTCGTCACAGAGAGGAGGTAGGCTTTGCCTAGGCTCAAGACATTATGGGTTATATGGGGTTTTATTCAGGAGTTGACATTATTCTAGAATGTATAGGAGTAGAAAGAACCCTGGGTCTCTGTTTTGCCTTAATTAGCTCTGTCTTAAGCAAGTTCTTTTTGCCTACTTAGCCTCAATGTTTATATCTCTAAAAAGTAAAATCTGAAATGATTTTAATATCCAAATCAGCATCTATCCAATTAAAAAGGAATTATAAATCATTAACCTGAAATTAGAGAAAATAGAAATTACAAGGAAAAAATTAGGATGAGGGGCCCTAAAGTTACTCAAGTCAGGCCACAGATTTGGCTCTCTGCTTCCTGGCACATGGAAAGCAAAGCAAAAGAAACATGATCAGTTATACATTTCCAATTGTCCACAAAGAAATATCATGCCCGTTCCTCAGGAGAGGCAAAGCTTTTTCTGGCACTTGTCCCTGAAAGAAATTTCTCCTATTAACTACTTAAAGGGGATACTAAGTGAAATTGTAGCTTAAGGCTGCAGCAAACATCAACCCTTAACGAGAAATGTAGTAGTGTTATAAAGCTGTTTTGGACTGTGTCCCTCCGAGAAAGCAAAAGGCAGGACACCAAAGTTCATCTCAGTGAAAATAATTCTGGAGGGGCTGAGGTAATATGGCCCAAATATGCAGCTTTCAGTCAGCCCAGCTTAATCCAAGGATAAAACTAAGAATGGCCAGAGGAACAGGTGGACATGTCCTTCCAAAAACTTCCACGACTTCTTCCACATGGGTGTTATCAAAAGTTGGGAGGCAATGTGCGATTAGATGATTCCTAACTTCCACTCTAGTCCTGAGAGATCTAAGTGACATGTTTGGTCTTCATTTACTGGCACTAATTTAAGATCTGGTGGTTTTCTCCCTCTTATTGCACACTCCCAAATCAATGGGTTGGGAATTCCTGCCAAAGAGAGGAGGGAAATCTAACTATTAGTATGAGTGTTATTATTAAAAGCTAACAGCAGGGAGCCCGGGTGGCTCGGTCGGTTAAGTGTGGGACTCTTGGTTTCAGCTCGGTCACGATCTCAGGGTCATGAGATCGAAACCCAAGTCAGGCTGAGCGCGTTGGCTGAAGTCGGCTTGAGATTCTCTCCCTCTGCCCCTCTTTCCCTCCAGCACTCACTCTTTCTCTCCATTTCTCTCTAAAATAAATAAATAAAAGCTAACAGCAAGTGCTTACGTGCCAGGCTCTCTGCCTGGTTTCCTATACATCCTCTTATTTTGTCTTCCCATCAATTCTTTGTGATGGAAACTATTATTAGTCCTATTTTACAAATAAAGAGAATTTTAGCAAATTGCCCAAGGTCACAGAGCTAATTATCCAGATCTTTCTGGTTCCAAAGCCCAGGTTCTTAGCCCCACTTATAGTGCCTCCTAGTATTAATGAAATGTGATTACTGCTAGAAATGACTTGTTTGTCAGGAGAACAGTGAAAACAAAATAAAGCTACTGGGGGAGGCAAGGTTGTTTATTAACAACAAAATGGCAACGGAACTTTTAGAGATCTATTAAAAAGTAAAAAAGGGTGAAAAATATTGTGAAAAGCAGAAATCCTGAAATAAATTCCAAGGGAACACTATCACACCCCAGGAAAAGGGAGAGAAAAATTCTTTTCCTCTTCTCTTGAAAATAAAACTATTATTTCCTACTCTTAAGAGACTCAAAACCTTGGCTCTCTTTAGTCATTCATTCATTGCACCAACGGGTAGCTATTTATCCGGAGCTACTCATTCCAGGTACTGTCAGCTGGGAGCAAGACAGAAGCTCCAAAGCTTCCAATCTAGCCATCAAGTACAAAATGTATTTCCAGATGGTATTAAAGTGCCTTGAAAAAAAAATAAAGTTAAGGGGATTAAGAGAGGCTGAGAGACAGGGAAGGGAGGAGCTGTTCTAGATAACTGGTCTGAGAGGGGCTCTCGGAGACGCAAGTGAGAGAGCCAATCATGTAAAAATTTGGAGAATGGCATTCTGGAAAGAGTAACTACGAGTAGAAAGACCCAATGACAGAAACAAACCTTCAACATTTTAGAAACCTGAGGAAAGCTGGCCCACTTGGAGCAGACTGAAGCAAAGTGGACCAGGTAAGGACCTGTGGGAGATGAGGGAGAGACTGGGGGAAGGGGACAGGCTGTCCAATGCCCAAAGGGAAGGGAGTTGGATTATGTCTGAAGGGCAAGAGGAAGCCATTGGAAAACTTTAAACAGGGGAATAGCATAATCCAATTTATTTTAAACCCTAGGGGGGCTATATTCCCAAATCTCAGGGAAATTCAGGTAGGTGTGGTCCTTTAAAGATGCAAGTCTCATCTTTTGCTAAGGAAAAAATCATTGAAAACTATCAACTCTAACAAAATACCTTTAGCCTGCAGGCCCTGGCTTTCCATAAATGGACGCTCAAGTTTAAAAAAAGAGGATTCCCTTTCCACAGCTTTAGACCCCCTTCCTGCTAAGGGAATTCAATTGTCAAGAGCACCTAGTGGTTTGTCAATGGACCCTAGGGAAACGCCAAGATAATTTACAAAGGAAAACAGATCCTGATCCTCCATTAGAGTCCCACCTGGACATCTCTTCCCTCTACTTTTCTATACTAGGATATCCTATCCTTTGCCATCCATTTGTTGCTTTCTTTTTTATTACAGGCTCAAAACTAAACATCTTAAATATGAGTGGCTTGACCAAACTGAACATTATTCATTTCAACAATCCTACAGTTAGTATTCCCATATAAAGCATACCCTTGGCAGGAAGAACCATTGTTGAATTTGAATTTGGACAGAGTTCTATTTGAAGCTAAATGCAGCTTTGATTAACTCAAGGAAATTTCTTTTACCCACATGTTTGGACTCAATAAGAGGGAAACCTCTAACGCATGGATGCATCAGGTGTGTGTATGTTTGTGCTTGAAGGTAGAGCTAGAGGTAACTAACAAGATTCACCTGCGCATAGGAGCCAAGCTGTCATCACAGGAAAAGAACCAGGGCTGAGGTAGGCAAGGAGGTCAGAGGAACTGGTGCCTTTTATTAACAACTGTTGACAGACAAACCCCTGACTCCCCCCATGCTCCCAAACAAAATCACCAGCCTGCCTGCCCTTCCCCCAGGCCACATGGCCTGGAATACCCGGCTATTAAACAACATCAACATTTTCTGCTGGCCAATTGTTAATACCCCAGGCATAGTAACTATGTCACTGCCTCAAAACTATCTGAATTTTAATGATTTTTATATTTTTATATGTTTTAATGATTTTAATAATCTATGAATAGTACAGCAGACTCACCAGCACTACTCACAAACCCCAACCCCACGCACCTAGAAACATCCAGCCATACAGCACACCGAACAGCAGCCCTCAAATGGACTGGGCAGGGTGGTGTGGGAGGGATGGGGGTCAAGGGATGGCCAATGCTTCACAGCAGCTAAAAGCAAACACCATACCCTTGGACTTTTCAAAGCCTAGGCTAGTGTGACTAGCAGATGAGTGATCTTGGGTTTGCATAGAGTAGGTCACATACATGACTAAGGCTTTGCATGCCTCATATCCAGTTAATGCCTTTCATTGTTCATTGCCCCCAATTCCCATTAGACCAGGGTTTCTTATTGACCACCTGCATCACAATCTCATGGTCCACTTAATAAAAATGCACCCCACTGAGAATAAACATCTCCAGAGTGGACTGACAGACTGCATTTTTGAACACTATTCAGATCATCTTTGTGCACATTCAAGTTTGAGAACCTCTACCCTGGAGCAATGTTTCTTAAACTGTGGGTCATCACCCAATCACCCATTTGGTCAAGAAATCACATTAACAGGCCATGACCAGCAGTTGGGTTGTTTGTTTGTTTTTAATTAAGAAGAAAAAACCATGTAGAGAGCACACTGCAGGTAGCTACGGCAATTGTTTCTTGCAACTTATCACAGTTGTGGACCTCAGTGCACTGATGTAAAAGGTATTCCTTACTTTGGATCCCACTCAAAAGTTTTGAAACCACTCTCCTAGAGGGAAGAAGGAAAACAGTACTCTTGTGCATGATGTTTTATTTTCCATTTTCCACCCCTAACTCCAAGCTTTTTTATTTTAGTTCAAGCACAAGATACCAAGACAGATCCCAGAAATTCTATTATCAAATCCTAAACCAATAAGGCAAGTAAGTTAAGGAGAGGTATGAGCCCATGGCCCCCACTCTTGCCTGAGACCCCTACGATGGAGCTGGGGATAAAGGATGGTGCCAAAGGGAAGTCTGCACAACTCTCCTCAGGCTGGACCTGTTTCTTGGTAAAGAGTTTATAGCCACTCTTATCACAGTTCAGAGGAATTAAAATGTTCTTCATCAGGGGCAAGACTCAGCCTTAGTGTAAGTGCTAAGGAAATGAGGAGAGGAATAGACAGAATTCAGATTCGGCCCACCTTCGCATCCTGTGGCAATGATGAAGTCAAAGGAGGGCTAGGGAGTGGTCATTCAAGCCCACTGATTACAAGGCCTGGAGTTCTCACAACCAGGAGAGTACTGAAGAGCATCAAGCATGTGAGGTCAAGTCCCTCCCCAGAGCCAGTGACAGGAGTTACCTCCAGCAAGTCACTTAACTTCTAAACCTCCTAAGTTCCTTGCTCTGCCCATGTTCTGTCACCAAATGGGGTACAGGGAAGCAAACAACTTCCCTGCTTGCCCAACGCTCTAGGACAGGGAACCCCATCTTGCTGGACCAGAAGAGAACAAGAAGAGAGGAAGGGCAAAGAAAAGATAAACCGCTAGGTATCTTGTTAGCGTTTAGATTCACCAGAAGCAAGGACTCACTTAAAAGAGCCTCATGACTCCAAGACAGAAAATGGACAAGAAGACCGAAAAAGCAAAAACCCCAGCAAACCCAGGAGCAGTTTCGTGTGCCATTCATGGCGGTAGGACTGTGGGAGGGTCTGCAACTTGCGACAGAGACAAACGTAGGACACACTCGGCTTTTTAAGTGCTTGTAAGCTGAGAGTGAAGTCAGAGTGGCAGTCTCCTGGGTTTCGTCCAAAAGAACAGGTGGTTACCCCAACCCCCAACGGGAGAAAAGCCACCACTTGAGTCAAGACACCCAGAGGAGGTCAGCGGCCAAGGAGGGTGAACTTGAAGCAGTGAGAGATCGGGGCTGCCCCTCAGCGCCAGTTTCTCGGAGGTACTCGCTGGACAGGCCCCTACATTCCGTCGGGCAGGAGAGAACTCGGCGCCCACCCCCTTGGCAAGGACAGTGGGGAGGCTCCGGGAAGCGGCCAGGCAGGAACTCGGCTGCGGTTACCTCGGCCCAGGGCCTGCCAAGCGCTCCTGGGAGTTTCGAGGGCTGCCAGTCCCCCACAGGCAGGGGCCCCGAAGGCGGCGCCCCCGGACCCAGTGTCTCCGGCGGAGACCCAGCGTCACCGGGGACAGAAAGCGCCCGAAGCAACCCCCCCGGACCCCGAACCCGCAGAAACTATGCTGAGAAGCAGCAGCGACCCGGTGTCCAAGTCCCATCCGCCAAACCACGCACCCTAGACTTGCCCGGCTCCTCGCACAACTCCCCGACCCCGACCCGGGCACCCGCGCCACCACAGGTCCCTCCGCAGGCAGCCGCCGGGGCCCGGCAGTGTTTGTAAACAAACCGGTCACGTGGCCCCGGCGGCCCGCTTCCCGCCCCCCTGCGCCCGCGGCCCCCACGGGGACCCCACGCCGGACCCCGCCTCGGCGGCGCGGCGCACAGGGCGCCGCGCGCTCCGCCGGGGCGAGAACGGCGGGGCTCAGGGACCGGTGCCCGGCGCTGGGTGCCAGGCGTCCGCGCTGACAGTGCGCCCCACGCCCACGCGCGCCCGGCCCGCGCCGCGCTCCAGGTTTGCCTACCCGGCAGCAGGCTGCCCCGTCCGGCCAGCGCTGGGCTCGGCTCCGCCAGGGTGCGCAGCAGCGAAGGACCGCCCGGCTGGCTCCCGGGCTCCGGGCGCGCTCTTAAAGCCACAGTCTCCGCGACTGCCGCCGCCGCCACTCCGCATCCCTCCGGGTCGGGGCCGGGGGGCTGCCCTGTGACGGACGCGCGCCCGCGCCTATCCCCTCGCCTCAGCACATAGCAACACGCCGCGGGTTGGCTCGGCACGGCCGCAGCCCATCCGCCCCGAGCCAATCATCGAAGGACGGAACTCCGCCCCCCGCTTCCCCAACCTCCCCCCCCACCCCTCTGCCCTGGCCGGGCTGGGGTGCGGGGAGTGCGCGAGTGCCGGGTCTGGCCCGCCACGGCTCAGCCGGCGGAGCTTGGCTAAGCAGGGCAACTGGCTGAAGGAACAGAGAGAAAGAGTGAGAGACAGAGTGATGAGGTTGGTTGGCTTTCAGTGCCTGGGAGGAGACCGTTTATTTGCGTTTGGGGTTTGTCCCCAGGTCAAGGCTGGAATTCCTAGAACCTAGGGTTAGGAGTGGGGAGGCTGTATAGTACTTAGACTTGTAGGGCCAAAACAGTAACTCCCTCCTTACACCTTAGCCATTTGTAACTCAAAGCCTAAGTTACCTGAAGAGGTCCTCAGGACCCGGGCCAGCTGAATTTAATAAGATAATGCCAAACCAGCCCAGGCCCTACTCAGAAGCGAGGCAGTTCTCCACTTCTCTCTGTTCTGCCAGTAATTTCAGCGAGTTAAAAGTAGGAAAGATGTGGTAGGGGAATTGGAAGGCGCCCAGCTTCCTACTGCTGCTGATTTTCCAAAGCTTTTGAAGGGAAATGCGGATGGTTAGCCTAGAAAAGTAAGATGGTCAGTGACCAGAGGGGAGGAGCCCACTTTCTGGATCACTGCTTTTCAAGGAAGAGAAGGTTAAAAAATAAGCCCAGGCAGTCAGGAAATCCAGGAAGGGACCAGGTGGGTGGAGTGGGGCAGTCTCCCTGCAGGAAGACAGGTCAGTTTGAGAAAGAATGCTGGCAGGGCTGAGGGGAAGAGAGCAGCCCAGCCTTTTCACTTCACCACTAAGGTTCTGCAGTTCCTCAGAGAGTAGTAGGAAACCCCATGTTTTTTATTGAGCAGCTCTCAGGATGTGAAATGCCCCTGGAGGTACAGCTGACTCCACCCCTTTCCATATACTGGTTTGCACATAAACTGAGAATGTTACTGGGGTAGATCCCCAGATGGCTCTAACTTCACCTGCAACTCTATCCAACTGTCTTTAAAATATATCTGACTCAGATATACAGATGAATATATGTTGCATTCATATTGTGTTCGGTTAATATACCTTGCACTGTTGGATATGAATCCAGTCCTAATGTCAGTAAAATGTTTGTAAAAACAACAAAAATACACATTCTTTCATTAGATATTATCAGTCTCAAATTTGCTGTTTGGGTGTAAGCAGGAGCACCATGTCACTGTTAACTGTTCACTTTTGACAAACTTGGAAAGTCTAAAGCTGAAAAGAAAAGAAAAGAAAGCTTTTCAGATAAGAATCATGAACAAGAAAGGTTTAACCATCCTTTATCTAAAATGTGATGGACTCTTTAGATTATTGAGAGGTTGATTTCTAGCCCTGATGTGCCTTCTGGGCAAATTTCTTCGTGTGTGTGTGTGTGTGTGTGTGTGTGTGTGTGTGTGTGTGTGTGTCTAGGACTTCGTTTTCACAGTTGAAAACAAGAAGATTGAGATAGCATGATCTCTAAACTCCCTTCCCCTCCAAAATTGTAAGGAAGGCCAGGAAGTCAAACTTGTTACAACATTTCAGCAATATTCTCCTAGTGAATATTTGTGTTGCCAGATCAACACTCCCCAACAGTAGATGCTGCATTAGTCTAACACCCTCGGATACCCTGATGTTATGTAACAAGGTTGGTGGATACTGTTTTGTTTAAATAAAAGATAACAACGTTAGCTAAGGAGGACAAGCCTGGTGCAGTGGTTCAGAGGGAGATCTGAGGACGCCTGCAGGCCTGCGGTGTGTATGCAGGAGACAGGAGAGGCGAACAGGATGGTAGGACCAGGAGACAATAGAGCCAGCCAGCCAGCCAGCCAAGGACAACAAAAAAATACTTAATAAGCCTGGTCATGCCTCCTCCCAGTCAAAAGGGCTAAGTATGGTGAGTTGCAAAGCATGAAGGCAGAAGTGGAACAAAGTAGTAGAAGCAACTTCTGTCTGAAAGCAAGCACCTCTAATTGCCCCTCAGTACCTACATTCTCAGTGCCTATTATGTGCAGAACTCCCTACTTGACTTGGATGATAGTATTCTGAAGAATCTACCGAGGAGAGAAGCTGGGGCCAATAGAGAGAGTGTCAGAATAGACAGATATATGTCCTGTAGGGCAAAAAACGAGATGGAGAGAATGTAGGGAAAGACATAAATTTGTTCAAATTTAGCCAGAGAGTTATTAAAAAAATAAAAACAACAAAAAAAACAACCCTTGGTAGTAAAGGTTTGAGAGGTTCCTGGCCTCACAGACAGGTTATCAGCCTGGCTTTGTTAGTGGCCCAGTACATTTGTCTCCTCTGTGTGAGGCCAAAATCATTCATTCCCAGAGCCTTAACAGCCATTCTTTTCCAGCATCTTCTCTCCAATCCCATGTTCCCACTGTAGCCACATCCACATCGTAGCATTTGATATATTTACATCTTCCTTTCCCTCACCCCACACCAGTCCATCAGCAGGTCTTGTCAGCTCGACTTCAAAAATGTATATTTGCTCTGAACATGTCGGTCTCTGCTGCTATCACCTGGCTGGAGCTACCAACATCTCTTGCGTAGAGTAAGATGACCTCCCAGCTGATCTCTCTACTTCCAGTCCATTCTCTACACAACACCAAATCGTACTTTTTCAAAACAAACTCCTTATGATGACCCATAGGCCCTACTAACTAGGTCTGCCAACCTCCCTGGTCTTCCCTATCGCTCCTTTGATCATGCTGCTCCAGTCAAGCTGGCTGCCTTTCTTTTCCTCAAATACACCAGGCCTAAGCCTGTTACAGTATTTTTATTTGCTTTCCCCTCCACCTGAAAAACTTTGCCCCAGAAGGCTGCCTCCTTGCCACTTGGTTCCCAGGTCCAAAGCCTTCTCCAGAAAGGGCCCCCTGACTACCCAATCTTCATGCCTCCCCCCCAGGGTACTCTCTATCACATCTTCGCCCACCTTATTTTCATCATAACACATATCACTCTCTGAAATTACTTTGTTCACGTATTTGTTTTGTTTCTGTCCCATCCAGCTCTAAAGTGTCAACTCCTTGAGAGCATCAGGGACCTTTATCTATCTTGATTCCTGTTATTTTCCCCATGCCAAGAAGAGTATCTGACATTCAACCAATATTTGTTTGTTCAATAAATAAGTGAACAAATGAATGCATATGCCTACTGCCTCACACCCTGGACCCCACAGTTTCCTTCATTTGGGATGTTATTCTCTCCTTAACCCCCCACCTTCTCCCCTCTGCTTCTTCCTCTCATCATTCCATCTCAAAGCCTTTTGCTGAATGACTCAGGCCAAAAATCAGATCAAATGTCACTTTTTTTTTTAAATATTTTATTTATTTGTCAGAGAGAGCACGAGCAGGGAGAGGGGCAGAGGGAGAAGCAGGCTCCAAGTTGAGCTCCATGTGGGACTCGATCTCAGGACCCTGGGATCATGACCTGAGCTAAAGGCAGACGCTTAACCAACTGAGCCACCCAGGCGTCCGAGATCAAATGTCACTTCTTTGGAGGAGTTTCCCTTAACCTCCCTAGAAAAATTAATTTTTTTTCCTCAGTACCCTCATGGCACTTTCTTCACAGCACTGTTATATCACTCAACACTCTGCACTCCCTATTAGGAGTTATCAGTTATCCATCCTTCTTGCAGTCCCTCCTGGGCTGGAACCTTATCAGATGTCTTCGTGTTTTCAGCACCTGACACACGGTAGGCCTTCTCTCAAGGTTTATATCTGAATTGAATCCATTAGGGATCCAAGCAGGAATGGATAGGAGTATACTGATCAACAGATAGCAGTCCTACTTTGTAGTGTGACAACATTAAACCTGAAACTTCAAGGATATTCTATAATAAAAGGGGCAAGCTGCATTTTAAAAGCACAGTACAATAGAAAGTTTTTGGAGGCTAAAGGCTACAGGCTCTCACACTACCATATCACCTGGGAAAACATTCCCCTCAGCCTGTGTGGGGAGGGGAAGATGCTCCTCCCAGGCTTCATTGTACCCCTTCCTCCCCCAACAAGTAAAATCCCATGACATTACATCACAGAGGAGGGCCTGGTGCCATCTTCCTGTGGACAGATCATGGTAACAGTGCTTTGTTTCTTTATGTACAATAAATGCTTTCTCTGATCCTTATCCGAGTCCCTCATTTTCAGTCATGAAAGTGGCTGATTAAATGCTGTTCAGACTGTAAATGGGTAAGTGTTGAACCTAAGCCCTCCTGAATGTACTCTAACAAAACAGCCGCCATCATTTAGTGAGTACATATTGTGCACAGAGCAGTTTCTATTCTATCTAGTTATATTTAATCCTCAAAACAACCTGGAAGATAGGTAATTTTCTCTCTCTCTCTCTTTTTTAAAGCTGATCTTAACAGAATTTGAACCCTGATCTATCTGGCTTCAAAGTCCATTCACTTTCTTCTACGCCACCAAATAATAAAAATGCTTCTCTCCTCTTCTCTTCAAATATCTCAGTCACCTTTACAGGGAAACTCATCTGAACTATCAAACTATTGCACAAAGCAAAACCCTATGCCAAGCTAAAGGGCCTGGAAACAAGAGTTGTAAGGGCTTAACACTTCCATCTTAAAAACAAGAGTAACAATAATATTTATCTTGTTCTTCCTATGTTCTAGGAGCTGGTATAGGCCACTTTACATGCATTGTTTCATTTAATCTAATCTTCACAACAACCTTATGGAGGAAGATACCATAGTTCTCTATATCTTAAGCACAGTTCAAAATCCAAAAAGCTCTGAAAATCAAAAGTGAGTTTGACAGAGCTCATATGGCACAATAACAGAGCAGTAGTATTCAATAAGTAAAATCTGTAGGGTAAAAAAACATTTGACAGGATACACACAATTATATTTTTCTTCCTTTATTTTCACAAGCTACTAATAGCACTCTCATTAAAGCTTCTTTTCATTCCCAGTCCTTCCCATGTGGGCTAGTCTCAATATTTGTCTAATCAATAGGTTGTATCTTCCAATTGGTTACAATACCACTGAGAATGTCTCTCTTCTGCATAATTTTTAACTTTCAACAAACTAATATAATAAACCATGGAAGACTTTCAAGAAAAAAAAAAATTGATGCAGCTCATTTGATGGCAAACTTCAACTGACATGAGGTCATTCGTAGGCTTTATTAATCCCATCTATTATATTCATATGTTTCTTGTGGGAATATTAATGCTTGAGGAGTTCATGCTCCCTGGGGCTTTACGTGATATACACTATATGCACTGAAAGCCCCTAGAATTTAAAATATCTCTATCTTAGGGTTCCAGATATGAGATTGAGAACTATGTTATTATCCCTATTTAACAGATGAGTAAACTTAAGCTCAGAGATGTTAATTAATTTGCCCAAGGTCACACAGCTAGTAAAGAGCAGAGCTAGGATTAAAAATCTGTCTAAAACCATAAAAACAAAATTTGGAACACATATGATGAATAAAGGCTCATTTTTCCGAAGGCAAAGATATGAAGTGACAATTCAATTCATGGTAGAGGAAAAATAAATAACTTGTAAAGATATGAAGAAAATATTCAGTCATAGTAATAACAAGAAAAAATTTTTAATTGAAATTATAATGAGGTGCTATTTTTATCCTATCAGACTGGCAGGTAGTAAAATGTCCGATAACATTGTGTTGGAGAAGATATGAAGAAACAGCCATTCATATGTTGTTCACAGTGAGGTAAATTGGTATGATTTCTATGAAGGGCAATTTGGTAACCTCTCTCAAAAGTCGAAATTAATGTACTTAGGAATTTCACTTCGGGGGACTTATCCTTAAGATACACTCACACATGTGCACAAAAATGAATATAAAAGGATATTGTAGCATGGTTAGTATTAGCAAAAACTCTTTCTGGGGAATGTAACTTTGCAGTTGATGAAAGCCCAGACATTTTACGACTCTGTAAAACTGATAATGGGGGATGATTATTTCTTGTGTCCTGTGGAAGAAAACCTCAAAAATTATTTTTACCCTGTGGGCCATTAGCCAGTTTTGTATCAAAATTAACAATTTTAGGGGCACCTGAGAGGCTTGGTCAGTTAAGCATCTGACTCTTGATTTGAGCTCAGGTCATGGGTCCTGGGATCAGGTGCCACTTTGGGCTCCCTGCTCAGCAGGGAGTCTGTTTGAGGATTCTCTCCCTCTGGCCTTTCCCCTGCTTGCACTCTCTCTCTCTCTCTCAAATAAAATAAATCTTTTTTTAAATTAACAATTTTATTTCAGAATTTCTTTTTATACACTGACTACAGTTTTCAACTTTCAGATTCTGTTTTTCTTTTCCTTCTTTTTTTCTTTTTTCTTTCCTTTTCTTTTTTTTTTTTCTGAGAGAGAGAGTGTGTGAGGGTGGGGCGCGGGGAAGGGGCCATGGCAGAGAATCTTAAGCAGGCTCCATGCCCAGCATGGAGCCCAACTCAGGGCTCAATCTGGAGACCCTGAGATCATGACCTGAGCTGAAATCTAGAGTCAGATGCTCAACCGAGTGAGCCACCCAGGCACCCCTAATATTCTCCTTAAACAAACTTTGTCATCCTGGTGTGTTCTTCATTATAAGTTAAATAAAACTTGAATGTATGCTTTCTGTGCATTTATATTAGAAATATGTTTTCATCTTTTGAGATAACCTAAATCCACCAGTAAAGGACTAGTTAAATAAATCACAATGCCTCTGTACAAAAGAATACTATGCAGCCATTAAAAAGAGGCAGGTCTATATGTAGATCCTCCATGAGGATGAGGATCTTTGTTTGGCTCCCTAATTAACTTAAAAACCTAGAAAAGTGTCTGAATACATAGTAGCATTAATTTGCTTCTGACTGTGGTAACAAATGACCCCCAAACATTTCTTTTTCCCTCACTGATATGTACAGCACTGCTCTAGGCTGAGGGTCACATGTTAGATTTAGACTGGCTTCTAGTATCTTCTCATTAGGGACCACTGCTGTATAAGAAGTACATGAAAACATATGATGCCTCTTAAAGCCTCTACTTTGAATGACACACTGTCACGCCTACCCACAATCCATTGGCCAAAGAAAATATGGCCAAATCCGAAGTCAAGAGAGAAGTATATTATACCTTCCTTAACTAGAAGTCTCCAAAGTCAAAGAAAGTAGGATGTATCACCCTATCGTGAGGAGTAGAGAACAATATTGCAATCTATCACAGTACTCAATAAATATATAGTGAATAAAGAGTAAACAAATTCCAAGAATTAAGTTAAAAAAAAAAAAGCATGGTGCAGAACAATTGTACGAAGTATGCCACTGTTTTAAAATATATATTTACATGTAATATATATACAAGTATGTCTTGATATGCCTTTACTACCTCTAGGAAAATGCACAAGAAGTTTGTAACTGTGGTTACTGCTGGGGAGAACTAGGGGAGGGGAGCTTAGGAATGAGAGGGAGTCTTGGGCACCTGGGTGGCTCAGTTGGTTAAGCGACTGCCTTCGGCTCAGGTCATGATCCTGGAGTCCCAGGATCGAGTCCCGCATCGGGCTCCCTGCTCGGCAGGGAGTCTGCTTCTCCCTCTGACCCTCCTCCCTCTCATGCTCTCTCTCTCATTGTCTCTCTCGCAAATAAATAAAATCTTAAAAAAAAAAGTTAAAAAAAAAAAGGAATGAGAGGGAGTCTTACCATTTAGTATCATGTGTATTCATTACCTATTAAAAAATAAAATCAAATTCTCTGTGGAGGAAATAAAAAGAACAACCCAACGCTGTCTGACTAGAGTCCAAACTCTAAAACTCTATGCTATAATATCTTTAGGATAAAACATGAATCAAAATTTTGTTGTTGTTCTTAATTCATTGCCAACAAACTGTACATGGGATCTCCTTTGTCTCTAGTTCCTGCAGACTTACTTATAACACAGCACTAATTATAGCAAAATTCCATCTCAAACAATTTTTTAATATTCTAGAGCTGTAGTTTTCAAACTCTATGGAAGACTTCCCATTCCTGGGAAGCCTTGTAGGTGAAGTCTCTGAAGACAGAAGTACGAAACTAGTTCATCCTGATCCTTCCAACCAAATTAACTCTCTGTTCAGCTGTTTTGCTTCTGAGTTTAAATAAAACCATTCTCCTAATAGTAAAATGTGGTAACTATGGATCCCTCGTACTCATTTTATGGTTCTTATAGAGCAGTAGAGTCCTTAGGCACCCCCAAAACTTCAGATAAAGTTTCCCTCAGGACATAACAATAAGCAGAATCAAAATATGATGAAAGATACCGAACATCTACACAAAAGACTCACCTAATCAGCAAATGGGGAGATAGAGATTTAAGAGTGCCCCTATCCAATTAAGGATTAGGGCATAATTTCTAGAACTATTGTTCTAGAACTTAAAACTATTGTTCTAAGGATTGCTGTATATTGCTATTGTATCTAAAGCTGTAAAGTATTCTAGGCTCTGAGTGAATGCACTGTATTATACATTGTCTGAAGAATAGCCTCATTCATTGCTGAGGTATCCCAGCAAAGAATGGGAATTCCACAACGGGAGGGTTGACAGTGGCACCTCACTCACTGCTTGCCTCTCAGCGTAGCATTTGGCACCTTGCAGTTTACTAAGCCCTGTTCAATGGATTTACAGATTATATTCTGTTAATAGTATTCAGTTTTCACTTAGTTGACTCACAAAATGGACAAGGGCTTAACAAAATTCCTGCAAAGAAACCACAAATTAAAGTTAATACTAATAATTAAAGCACAAGCAAACAATAAAATGGTAGCATTGACATTTCTCTTTTAATATAAGCTGTCAGCTACATTAGTCAGTAAAAGCAATAACCTTCTTGTCAGGTCTGACAAGAAGATGATAGGAAAAAAAAATCAAAATTATCTGCAGATCATATGAAAAATGGATCATAATTTTTTTTTCTGTTGGGAACACACAACCAGAAAAGAAGTTTGGAGATCTCAGGTTTGAAAAAGTGACTCCTGAAGAGCAAGAATTTGTCAATGACTCTCCAGCGTGATCCAGACAGAAGGTGCCCAGCCATGAGGTATTTCATTATACTTAACTGGACACCCTTACAGAGAGACGGAATGAATCCAGTTACTATAGCTTGATGGTACCATCTTTTACGATCACTCAACTAATTTCTTAATTATCCTTGACTTTCAAGTATAATTTATGGTTCAAATGTGGCTCCCAATGTTGTCTTTCTTACAAGTAGAGAATGTACCATCCGGTGTTAATGTCTGGTCATTGTGTAATTCAGTATTGGACTTCTTGTGAGCTTGGTTAATGTGGGTTTATCCCCAAGAGACTGTTCATCTCTGAGTGTTATGACATAATAAGTTCCTGGATTTGTTAAGGTGATGCCCAGACTCTAGATGACAGGGACCCTCAGTTCCCCCAGATGACTTCTCCTTCTCGGTACTCTCTCTTGGCCATGGTTGGCAGTAACCTAAATTCTTCCACTGATGACCCTAAAGAGCAATACATTTAGGAAACTGGGCCTATTTCTAAAAGAAGGGGTTTTCTAGCTCTGAATTACATTAATTCTGTAACACACCTAATATTATTCTTGCTCAACAGCTTTTTCTTCTATGGCCTCAGGTTTTGAACACTGTTAATTCGCTAATTTGTAAGCTTTTTTCTGCCAGGCACCAAGGCCCAGGATCCCACCAATGGCTCTCAGACAGCATGATAGCCAAGATAAACTAATCGGCAGAGCCAAGTTTGCAAAGACTTCGGAGCAGCCTCTCTACTAGCCTGGCTGGTGATCGTGGCAGAGTGCTAAATAATTGCATAGCCAGCCTCTGTAGCATTCTCCCTCCCATGATTGGACTCTTCCTTCTTTGAATAAAACTGAAATAGATCCGTTTCCTTTAGTCAAATGACAATTTCATCAGCTGTCCTAGCAGCTTGGCTGACCAGACTTTTATTTTAGCCTCACTGCCTGATGGTAATATTCCAACTCAGCAATTTCCAGGAATAAGAGCAGCCCATGCAGGAAGGGTATGGTGGGCCCTGTGGAACTGGGCTGACTTTAGATCAATTAGGATGGCGGTTCTCAGCCTCTGTTGCATATTAGAATCACCGGGAGAGCCTTTGGAACACAGCACTGACCGTGCCCTACTCCTAGCAATTGTAATTTAATTGGTCTGGGGCCAAACAACCTAGGCATGGATGCCTTTGAAAGCTCTCCAGGTGATAAGTGCAGTCAGTGATGAAGACCACAGACTTGAGATCTAACATTCAAAGGGAGGATTTGAAGCTGACACAATTCTCTTATGAGCCTTCTGCTCTGAAGCTCCCTTCAATCATCTGCTCACATTCCATTTTGCAATTAAATCACAGACATGTTTGCAAAAAGCTGCAAAAGTAAAAATGTGTTAATGATTCAATGCCTCACTTCACAGGTTGCAAGACATTTTCTCATATATTCTTTCATTTGACTCTTAAAATAACCCAGTGAGGTAAGGACAGGTATTATTATCCACAATTTTCTGGTAAGGAAATTGATATCCTGAGCTGACTGAGGCCCCAGACTTCTGTTTTTTCCTCAGCACTCTTTACTTATGCAATACCTACTCTACAGTGAAGGTTAATAACCTCGGTTGCCAAATATAGGCAGAAAATAATGCACAGGAGTCAAAAGCAAAGACTAAAGTCAGATGTAAAAATCTGAATTTTAGTTTTGCTACTTACTAGCTCCATGATCTTGAGCAAATATATAATCTCTTTGAGATTCAATCGTCCTCACCTGAATATAGTACCGGAATATAGTACCAACTTCAAAGGGTTATCAATGAGATATAATAGTTGATACTCTCATTATATGATTGTGCCACATTTACCTACTTGTTAGTACAGAAATAATCTCCAAGAATTTTTTTAAGTATTTGGGCTCCTTTATTCTATTAAGTTGTCTTCAGTATCAATCTTTTTTTTTTTTTAAGATTTTATTTATTTGAGAGAGAGAGAATGAGAGACAGAGAGCATGAGAGGGAGGAGGGTCAGAGGGAGAAGCAGACTCCCTGCCGAGCAGGGAGCCTGATGCGGGACTCGATGCGGGACTCGATCCCGGGACTCCAGGATCATGACCTGAGCCGAAGGCAGTCGCTTAACCAAGTGAGCCACCCAGGCGCCCTTCAGTATCAATCTTTGCTTTTCTTACCTGATGCTGCTGCATAAAATGAGGGGCTTGATTGGTTCATGATGGTGGCATTTCCAATTATAGTCATCAAATGATTCCTTTTAGATAAAAAATCAGAATCCTAGAAAATCCACCATTTTCAAAACTTCTTCATTTATTTTACCAAGACGGTGCTTGATCAGATGATTTTTAAAAAATTAGAAGACTTAATTTTGAGCAGTTTTAGATTTACAGAAAAATTAAGCTGAGTACCGCGTTCCCGTATAACCCTGCCACTGCACGGTTTCCCTTTATTAACATTGCATATTAGTGTGGTACATCATTACAACTTAATGAGCCAATATTGATACTTTTTATTAACTTAAATTCACAGTTATTCAGATTTCCTTAATTTCTACCTAATCTCCTTTTTCTGTCCCAGAATCGCATCCAGGACACCACCTTAAGTTTAGGTGTGATGTCTCCAAGCTCCTCTTGGCTGTAACAGTTTCTCAGGCTTTCCTTGCTTTTATTTTTTTTAAAAGATATTATTTATTTATTTGAGAGAGAGAGAGAGAGCACAAGTGGCGGGGGGCGGGGTAGTGGTAGAGGGAGAGGGAGAAGCAGACTCCCTGCTGAGCAGGGAGCCCCACTCAGGGCAGACTTGCCCTGTTTTAAATGACCTTGACAGCTTTGAGGAGTTATGGTCAATTGGAATTTGTCTGATATTTTTCTCATAATCAGACTGAAAATAGGGGGTTTGGGGAGGAGGATAGTGGAGGTAAAGTGCCATTTTTATCACATCATTTCAAGGGCATCTACTATCAATATGATTTATCAGTGTTGATGTTGACCTCCAACACCTGGCTGAGGTCCTGTTTGTCAGCTTTCTCCACTGTTGTTACTCCCCACTCCCCTTTCAATACTGTATTCTTTGCCAGGAAGTCACTGCATACAGCACACTTTTGGGATTTATACTCCTGTCCTTTAGGATGGAATATCTATGTGATTTATTTGGAATTTTTCTGCACGGGAGATTGATCTAATGCTTCTGTTTGTAAACCTTTTGCTGTCACCACCCACCCAGTCATGACAATTAACCTATTTGGTGGTGGCCATCATAGGTCCCAGATTAGAACCATAATGAGGTCTAGGGAGACCTCTTGTGGTTAAATGAGGGCATAACTGGCCAACTACAGTTTCTCACCTTTGGCCACTGACATTCCTTCAGTCCAATGCTTCTCAACCAGGATTTTGCCCCCCAGCCCCTGAGAGCATTTGGCAATATCTGGAGATGTCTTTAGCTGTCACACTTTTAGGAGGAGATGCTACTGACATCTAGTAATAAGAGGCCAAGAATGCTGAAGTTGAGAAGCCTTGTGGTCAATGGCAGTGTACAAGTATATAAAGCTACAACTATGCTCAAAGGAATACTGTTAAAATGGGTTGGGAGGAGACCCTGTTTTGTGAAAAAAGAGGACAAATTCTTCAATAAAATGTGCAGCTCAACACTGTCACAGCACAGAAGAAATGGTCAAGTGATTTCTGGGAATGTGCAATTTTTATTTGGGTCAACCTTGTTCACATGAATATGAGTAGCAAGAGCTCATGCTGTGGAGCTGAACAGAAAAAGCAAACGATAAATGGAAAGCTGTTCTGAGCAGAAGAGGTGCAGGTAGAGAAAGAAACTGGACTAGGGCCAGTATTTTGAAAAGGTGATTATGTGATAAAACTCTTCATTTCAGATAATTTTTCAAAAACTAAATTTCGGGTTTTAGTTTTAAGTCGGACACAGCCGGTTAAGTGTCCGACTCTTGGCTTTGGCTCAGGTCTTGATCTCAGGATTGTATCAGTGTGGAGTCTGCTAAAGTTTCTCTCTCCCTCTCCCTCAGCCCCTTCCCTCCACCCACACACGCATGCTCTTTCTCTTTCTCTCAAATAAACAAATAAATAATAAACTAAATTTTGAGGGAAAAAAATTGCACCCAGTCTATTACAACCACAATCTAAAACTACTTTAAATTACACTCCTATACATATATATTTTTATGTTTGTGCAATGAATATAACCTATTGTATTCATTTTGTTACTGAATATTGTATCTGAAATATTTTTTCATATCCTTAGTCTCCATTATCTTTTCTAAAGTCTATGATAATCCATTATGAAGGTAAACCATACTATAGCCATTCTTCTATTGTTAGACAATTATATTGTTTCAAATTGTTCTGTTTTCTAACATTGCGACATAGTGTTTTTCTTTAAAGTATTTCTTAAGGGTACCTTCCTAGGAGTACAATTCTTAGGGTCAAAAATGTAAACAGTAGGGGTTCCTGGGTGGCTCAGTCTTTAAGCGTCTGCCTTCAGCTCAGGTCATGGTCCCAGGGTCCTGGGATCGAGCCCCACATCAGGCTCCCTGCTCAGTGGGAAACCTGCTTCTCCCTCTCCCACTCCCCCTGCTTGTGTTCCCTCTCTCGCTGTCTCTCTGTCAAATAAATAAATAAATAAAATCTTTTTAAAACATGTAAACAGTATATGGCAACATAGAATGGATAAGAACATAGAATTTGGAATTAGGCAACCTGGATCCAAAACTCAGTTCTGTCCATTACCACCTATGTGACTTGAATGATTTGCTTAAGCTCCCTGAACCTCTGGGGATTGTGGTAATGATTAAACGAAATTGTGTATGCCAAGTACATCGTATAGATCATGGCAAATAGACAAATTACTGTTGCTAATCTTTTTCTTTTCTTTCTTTTCTTTTTTTTTTTTGTTTTCCTTAGGGCTCTTGGTACTTACTGTCATGTTTCTAAAAGACTGTACCGGTTTCCAATGCCACAGGCAATGCCAAACGGGACCATTAAAAAAAAGTGACCATTTTTACTACAACCCCAGTCAGTCATTTTAAGGTTAGCTTAATTATTAGGAATTGTTAGGAATTATTGGGGGGAGGGGCAGAGGGAGAGACTCCCCACTGAGCACGGCATGATCACGACCTAAGCTGCAATCAAGAGTCAGATGCTTAACCTGAGCCACCCAGGTGCCCCAGGAATAAGTTTTTATTAGGATATGTTGCTTTCATGGGTAAATTATCTTCCTAAAAATGCAAATCTGTAGGTAAAGAATGTTTTGAGATCACTTTAACCAAGAAAAAGTGTGTATGGAGGGGGGGGAAGAGAGAGAGAGAGAAAGGTCTTGGATTTCATCACTCCTCAGAGAAGTTGCAGTGAAGTGAAGGAATGTACCTTATATTTGTGGCAATTATGCAGAGCCTTCAGCTGCATGATGTTGGCTTTGGCTTAGGCCTTGCTTCCCTGGTAGTGCCCACAGCCCTTGCAGCTATGGCACCCCAACCCCTCTCCTGTAAATGTCTCCATTTGGCCCTTTTTGTCTCTCCTGTAGGCCTGTGAGGCTTCACTCATTGCTGGGCATTTGTGTAATCCCTAAATATAACTGAGCATTTCAACTAAGAATATATATCCTCTGGTTCTCATTAGAATCTTCTAAGTGCTTTGTCTTAGGCTGTGTAGGCTATAATATAAAGAAAATAAAATATAAGAGTCAAATTGATAGCCTCTACCTTTGGTTTTGCATTAAGAAACAAAGGCTTGGGCCTGAAAGTCTTTGCCACCTTCTCCGCTAGTAGTCTGTATTTCCAGGGTAAAACAAGTCCCAGCTGTGTGGAGAAATGAATAGTATAAATTGGATACATGTAATAATGAAATAGTGTAAATTAGACACATATAATTTTTTTGTCTTTGTATCTTTATCCTCAAGACCATCAAATTTATATATATTATCTTCTTTCTGACATTTCTAACATCTATACTTTGTTATAACTGTAGAAAATTATAGAAAAAAAATCTAACCACTATTAGCCCTTTAAAGTATTTACCACAAGGGCTCCTGGGTGGCTCAGTCAGTTAAGCATCTGCCTTCTGCTCAGGTCATGATCCTGGGGTCCTGGGATCGAGCCCCACATTGGGCTTTTTGCTTAGCGGGGAGC
Organism: Neomonachus schauinslandi; assembly: GCF_002201575.2. Lineage (NCBI taxonomy): Eukaryota > Metazoa > Chordata > Mammalia > Carnivora > Phocidae > Neomonachus > Neomonachus schauinslandi. The sequence goes on from NC_058417.1 coordinate 26,721,082, forward strand.
CTGCAGCTCCCCCTATTTGTGCTCACTCTCTCTCTGGCAAATAAATAAAATCTTAAAATAAATAAATAAAAGAGTATTTGCCACCAGTTTTTTCTATAAATATGTAATGATTTATGAATTTTATTTTTTTTTTAAAGATTTTATTTATTTATTTGAGAGAGAATGAGATAGAGAGAGAGCATGAGAGGGGGGAGGGTCAGAGGGAGAAGCAGACTCCCTGCCGAGCAGGGAGCCCGATGCGGGACTCGATCCCGGGACTCCAGGATCATGATCTGAGCCGAAGGCAGTCGCTTAACCAACTGAGCCACCCAGGCGCCCCTGATTTATGAATTTTAAAATAAAATTTGAATCATATGGAATATATTATTATTTCCTGCCTTTTCTCACTATTATATTATGAAACATTTACCTAGATTTGCAAAAATATGATTTTTATTGGCACCTGATAAATATATTTCGATTCCACTATTGTTTATACATTCTGGTGACTTCTAAATTTTCATAATTACAAATAATTCAAGGAGAGGTGGGGGGATGGGGTAACTGGGTGATGGGCATTAAGGAGGGCAGGTGATATAATGAGTGCTGTGTGTTATATGCACCTGATGAATCACTGAACTCTACCTCTGAAACTAGTAATACACTATTTGTTAATTAATTGAATTTAAATAAAATTAAATAAATAATTCAACAACTATCCTTGAACATATATTCTTATTCACATTGATTATTCCCCAAGAATAGTGTATTACTTTCCTAGGACTGCCATAACAAACTACCACAAAGTGGGTTGCTTAAAATATAAGAAATGTACTGTCTTACGGTCTAGAGACAAGGAGTTCAAAATCAAGGTGTTAGCAGGGCCCCAATCCCTCTGAAAACTGTAGGGGAAAATTCTTCCTTGCCTTTTTTATTTTATCTTGTGTTGTTTGCTGGCAATCCTTGGCATTCCTTGGCTTATACGGTAGTACAAGCCCCCTCACCCACGGTTTCACTTCCTGCGGTTTCAGCTACCCACCGACAACCGCCTTCGGGAAGCAGAGGATCCTCCTGACGGATCCTGGGAAGGCCCCTGGCGCCTATAGCACTACGTCATATGCCTGCGTCATTCCCCGCACTTCGTCTCGCTCACGTCAGCGTGGTAGCATCTCACATCACCACAAGAAGAAGGGTGAGTCCAATACAGTATTTCGAGAGAGAGAGACCACATTCACGTAACTTTTATTACAGTACATTGTTATAATTGTTCTATATGATTATTAGTCTGTTGCTAATCTCCTACTGTGCCTAATTTATAAATTAAACTTTATTATAGGTATATATTATACAGGAAAAACACAGTTTTTATGGGGTTCAATACTATCCGTGGTTTCAGGTACGCAGAGGGGTTCTTGGAACTTACCCCCCACAGATAAGGGGGGTACTATTGTCGATAAATAACTCCAATCTCTGCCGCCACAGCCACACAGCTCTCTGTGCGTTTCTGTCTTCATGTGGTGTAATCCTTTCTTGGGACGCCTGGGTGGCTCGGTCCGTCAGTTGAGTGTCTGCCTTCGGCTCAGGTCATAATCCCTGGGTCCTGGGATCAAGTCCCACATCCGGCCTCTTGCTCAGCGAGGAGCCTGCTTCTCCCTCTGCCTGCCGCTCCCCCTGCTTGTGCTCGCTCGGGGACGCACGTGTGCGCTCTCTCTCTCTGTCAAATAAATAAGTAAATAGATCTTTAAAAAAAATAAAATTCTTTAAAAAAAAATAAAGCTAATAATACCTACCTAACTCCCTGTTGCAGGGACTAAGTGAGAAAAACCTATTAAATGCTAAGCTCATAATAAGTACTCTATGAATGTTATCTCCAAACATGCCAGGTCCTACCTTTATGATTAAGCTTATAGTTGAAAAGTTGGCACTTTTACTTATCGCTGTTTTCATGCTTCTGTACTTCTCAAAATCCTCTATGCATTTCATTTCTTATGTCTACACTCTTGCACTTCTACCCTGAGACAAATAGCTTTTTGTTATATGTTCCTTATCCTCTCCCTGCATTTTACCTTTCAAATCAATTCTAGATCTGGAGGGATCACCTCCTCCGCTCTGTCCCTTTCACTGTATCACATTTCTTAAGATTTGCTTTGCTAATTCTTCCTACCTGATTCCAGGGTCAAAAATCTTGACTATAGCACAGGCAATTTTGCTTAGGGAGACAATGGCTTATTTATTTTCCTTTTCTGGCTTCTGAGAAAATAATACTGAACAACTCAACAATCTTGGGAGAGTGAGAAAAATGAACCGATATCCCCCACTCTTCTGCCTTCTTAGCTTTGGGTCCAGAAGTCAACCAACTAATATCTTTGTCAATAAAACCTGCAACTCAACCCAAAGATTGTCATCATTGTCCCCAATCCCATTTCACAATCTGTAAGCAGTTTGTAAATTAGTCATAGTGCTGATTATAGGGAAAGAGGAGTATCTCATGTTCCAGACAAAAATTGATTTGTAAGTACATCCGGAGCTGAAGCTACAATATAGCAATTCATTTATTTAACAAATCTTTATTGAGATCTTCTATGTGCTAAGCATTGTTCTAAGCTCTAAGATACCGCAGTAAATGAAACCCAGTCCCCCCCCCCCCCCCCGCCAATGGAGCTTACATCCTGGTGGGAGAGAGGGATAATAAACTAATACATTAATTATATAAAATGTGTCAGCTGGTGATATATGCTATGGATAAAAATAGAAGAGGGAGAAGTGATGAGAAGGTAGAAAAGGCTGCTTTAGATAAGTGAATTTGCTTTATTTTTTTTAATTATCAAGGTAAACATACGCACTCTAAAGTATGTAAACTATACCGCTGTGCACAACTTGATGAATTTTTACACACACTCATATAACCACTGCCCAGGGCAAGAAACAGAACATTTACAGCATCCCAGAAGGTTCCCTTGTGACCCTTCCCAGTCAGTGTCCACCAAGAGCAAACTACTATTCTGACTTCTGTCACCGTTGATGAGTTTTACCTGTTCTTGAACTTCAAAAAAATGAAATCCTAAGTATGTATGCATTTGTGTCTGGCTTCTTCCACTCAATATAATGCCTGTAAGATGAATCCATACTGTTGCATATAAAGGTAGCTGTCCCCTTTATTGCTATATAGTATTCCATTTCATTATTATAGTCACAATTTATCCATTCTCCTCTTTTTTAAGGTTATTTATTTTAGAGAGAGAGAGAGCACATGAGCAGGGGGAGGGGCAGAGGGAGAAGGAGAGAAGCAGACTCCCCACTGGGTGTAAAGCCCAACACAGGGCTCGACCCCAGGACCCCAAGATCATGACCTGAGCCGAAATCAAAAGTCAGCCACTTATATGACTGAGCCACCCAGGCGAATCCTATCCCTTCTCCCCTTGATGACAGTTGGATTATTTCCAATTTGGGGCTACTATGAATAAAGTTGCTGTGAATGTTCTTTATATGTTTTCTGGTAGGTGTATGCACTCATTTATCTTGGGTATCTGCCCAGGAGTAGAATTGCTAGGTCATGGAGTAGGCAAGTGTTTAGCTTTAGTGATTAATGATGAACAGTGATTGAACCAATTTACACTCCTGTCAGCAATGTATAGGAGTTCAAGCTCCTCCTCATCCCACTAACACTTAATTGTGTCAATCTTTTTCATCTTAGCCATTCTGTGTGTTTGTTAAGTGATTCTTAGCACAGACCTGAAGAAGTATGTGCTGCTTGGAATACCTTGTCTCTGGAAGAGCAGTACAAAGGTTTCAAGGTGGAAATATGTTGTAAGGGAAGCAAAGGGCTCAGTGTGGCTGGTATTGAGTAAGCAATGGAGAGAGTAATAGGAGATGAGGTAAGAGACATGGGGCCTAGGGAGGATAAAGTAAGCCATTTTAAGGCCTTTGGCTTTATGCTGAGATAGAGAAGAAATCATTGGAGGGTTTTAAAAAGAGGACAGACGTGATCTAACTTGAGTTTTTAACTGGACCACTGTGGCTGCTTTGTTAAGAGTAGATGGGGAGGGGTGCCCGAGTGGCTCAGTTGGTTAAGCATCTGCCTTCGGCTCAGGTCATAATCCCAGGGTCCTGGGATTGAGTCCCGCATCGGGCTCCCTGCTCTGCAGGAAGCCTGCTTCTCCCTCTCCCACTCCCCCTCCTTGTGTTCCCTCTCTCTGTCAAATAAATAAATAAAATCTTAAAAAAAAAAAAAAAAAGAGTAGACGGGGAGAAGCTGGGAGAGCTTTTGCGGTAATCCAGGAGATAGATGGTTTCGGCTTGGGTCAGAGTTGTGGCATTGTATGAAGAAATAAGGGATCCGATTCTGGATACGTTTTGAATGTAGACATGACAGCGTTCTTGGATAGGATTGGGATACAAGAAGAATATCAAGCATGATTCCAGGTTTTCAGACTTGAGCAGGATGGGTCTTTTGCACAAACTTTTTGGTATATATAATTGATCACACAGAGAATCCAGCAGGGGTCACTCCTTCAAACCTCAATGTAGTAACATCAAGCTTAAGAAAAAGCCCATGTGACAGAGCTTTGCTGGAATAGCCTTGAACCTACTTACATTGTAATCAAGAAAGCATTCCTACTGGAAGAATTTAAGCCAATTTACAATTATAACTGACAAAGATTGGCTTTGTTTATAAATCTCCTCCAATGGCTCTATACACTTTACAAATGCCCCATGGCCAGTTGCTTCACCTCAAAAACAAAGCCATTTCAAAAGCAGAGAATTAAAATATTAGTGAAAGAGGCAAGGAAATCTAAGTCAGGAAAACTTATGCCTTCTCGTAAGAGAATAACACAAAGCTATCTGAAATGCTTAGTTAAGGTAAACAGAGCTCTAAGTCTTACAAAAGTGCTTAGAAATGACCTAAACAGGAAGCAAAAATACTCTTATTTCCCAGTACAAGAGCAAACCTAAGGGAATGGCTTAGGGAATTCCTACGGGAATTGCTTCATTCACAGAATGAAATGATCCTGGTCAATAAAAAATTCAAGATTAATATTAAATATGCTCAACACAGCTGTTTCACTTTCTCAGAGAACTATCCAAAACGCTTACGAGTCAGTTTTTCTACGTGACAAGATAGATTTCTGCCTTTCCAGCCTTAATAAGAGAGCGAGAACACACAATTTGTGTCACCTTACTGTGAAAAAGTGGAATTCAGAAACTTTCAAGTGACAGAAGTGTGAATAATCATCGGTAAGCTTTGCTAGAAATGAAAGCATGAAAGTGGTGTTTTTCACTGGCTTCTCCTGGTGACAACTAATGGCCCACATCTTCCAGCCACTGGCCAGAATTGAGGTTGGAACTTGAAATTGCAACAAGTTCACCAGTGCAAAGCAGATGTAATCATTCCTGTGAGGATTAAATCCACAGACCCGGCTGCATCACCAGGTCCTATTTAACTGAACTAACCAGTCCTTCATATGAAGGATTGGCCAACTATGACTCATGTGCCAAATCTCACCTTCTATATGCCCACAAGCTAAGAATGGTTTTTATATTTTTAGATGGTTGGGGGAAAAAAATAAAAAGAAGAAGAATATATTGTGATATGTGAAAATTATGTGAAATGTAAATTTCAGTGTCCATAAATAAATTTTTATTGGAACATAGCCCCACTTATCCATTTAGGTAGAATTTATGATTGCTTTTGCATTGTAACAGCTGACTTGAGCAGTTATGACAGAGACCCTATAGCCTGAAAAGCCTAAATATTTACTGTTTAGTCCTTCCCAGACAAAGTTTTCCAACTCCCTGCTTGATGTCACATAGAAGTGTAGAACATAGAAATAACAGTTGAAGGAACTTATATTTCCAAAACGCAATTGAGGACACATTTTAGAAATGGCAAAGCACAGAAACAAAACTGGTTCATGTTGCGTGTATATAGCTTTTACCTGAAGTACTTGGCATTCCTTTTTGCCAGTCAGTAGAAAGGAGAATGATCGCTTTTCCAAGAAAGGAAAGGGATACTAATCCCTTTAATCAGCTAGAATCAGATGCTATTCATATTTTCTGTGCTTACATTGTTCTTTTCCATGGAGAATTAGTAAAAGAGAAAACGTTGCTTAGAGTCCAACAATACTCAGTGAGGATTCGGTCAACCTGCACTCATTTGGATTAAAACTTTCAGAATGGATTTTCAGAACAGAGACCTTGCGTGCATTTTTCGCCGCTGTGTCCCTAGAATCTCCACAATGTGAGCGCTCAAATATTTGTGGAATGAATACATGATAATAAACTCTCTGCACATGCTTAGGAACAAAGTTGGCTACTATGTCTCATGTTTTCTTCAAGCTGTGGTATTGAACAGAATTTTGTGGTATTGTAGCCAGGACACAGGGGTGCAAGAGCACCTGGCTTCTGGATCCCAAACAGACCAGGTGCAGCCACTCAGCATTGACAAAATCCAAAGGCAAAGAGACAGGTAGTGGTTAAACAAGAAAGGAATTTATTTCAATGAGGCCAATACGGGGAAGACAGAGGACTAGCATCTCAAAGACTGTATCTAAAGTGCCAAAAATACTTCCAAGTTTATAGAAGGAAAATGTGGGACAAAGGTCAGTGGGTACATGCTGGTGGGCAGTAAAGGTCAGGTCATCATTGTCTTGGGGTCAATCACGGGTCAGATCTTGCTGGCTCAGGGCAGTCCTTACTGCTTGAGCGGGTAAGGGATGCTTTGCCTGCAAGGTCTTTTGCCGGAGTTTAGAGAAAAGCTGGAAAGAAGAACTTTATCAATTAAAGAGTTTGAGGTCCAAATGAAGACCTCTTTCAGGCTGGTCAACATCAGACAATAAGAGCAGAGTCAATGTTTACAACCTTGCTCAACCTCCAGATCACCTCTTCTGCAGTCAAAGCTTTTTTCCCCTTCAAGTGTCTTTCAGATTGCTGATTACATGAGAAGAAAATGCTGACCAAAACAAAACAAAACCCAAACCAGAATGCTCTTATTTACACAAAGAAAGTTATGTTATCTTCATTCACTAAATACTGAAAGAAGTTCATAGGTCCCCTAGCTGGTTTTTCTAATTGCAAATATGAATTAATTAAAATATCTGAAATATGAACCCTGAAGAATGTTGTTGTTATCCATCCAAAAAGAATTTTCATAACTCAGTTTCTTTTTTCTTGCTCTTTTCAACTTGAAGTTTTAATGAGGATCTATCCTATACCTCATATGCATTTTGCCAAGTTGGGAAAGAGAAAGAGCAGAGGTGAATAAGACGAGCTTTCTTCACAACAGAATCTCAGTGTAATAAAAGATTTTTGTACATGACTGTAACACCTGAACGGAAAGTGAAATTCATATAACTACACTACACATTGCAGACAAAAAGAAAAATGTAAGAAATCTCTGCTCTACTGGAAATTATTTAGTTTTATGACAAAAACAAAAATTCCAACAAGAGCACTTTGGAGCTGTGAAGCTATCATTTAAGATCTTTTAAAGATTGTTGCCTAAGTGGTCTCAAGAGATAAATAGCCAGAACATGAATGGTTCTCCAAAATATTAAGTACAAATGCACTACTGGTGAAGAATGAAAATTTCCTTTTGCCTACTATAAAAAAGAAAGGAAATACAGAGAAATAAGTCAGATCTCCAGGTTCTATCAAAGTTCAGACACTAAATATTAATCCTTATATATATCATGAGATTTTCTGCCATCAGAAAACTTGTTTGGGGGGCGCCTGGGTGGCTCAGTCATTGAGGGTCTGCCTTCGGCTCAGGTCATGATCCCAGGGTCCTGGGATCGAGCCCCACATCGGGCTCCCTGCTCAGTGGGAAGCCTGCTTCTCCCTCTCCCACTCCCCCTACTTGTGTTCCCTCTCCCGCTGTGTCTCTCTCTCTGTCAAATAAATAAATAAAATCTTAAAAAAAAAAAAAGAAAAGCTGTTTGGGTACTCTGGAATTTATTTGATCGTCAACCTTGGGCAATTCTTGAAACTCTCTGAGCTTGTCTCTTCATGACTACTTCACAGAACTTCTATAAGAATCAAGGAAGGAAATACATATAGAAATGCCTCGTAAGTTATAAGTTCCTAAAAGAGGACTTCAACTACCTCCATTTTGACCTCAGTCTATACTTTTAATTGATTAAGTTCTTCTTTTCAGCTTATCTCTAAACTCAGGCAAACGACCTTGTGGGCAAAGCATCCCATGATTGGAACTGAAACAACCCTCTCAAGCAATACGGATTGCCCTGAAACAGCAAGACCCCATGTGACTGACCCCAAGACAGTGATGACCTGACCTTTACTGCCCACCTGCTTGTACCCACTGGCTTTTGGTCCCACATTTTCCTTATACAAACCTAGAAGTATTTTTGGCACTTTGGAGACAGTCTTTGAGATGCTAGTCCTCTGTCTTCCCAGTGTTGGCCTCATTGAACTAAATTCCATTCTTGTTTCACTGCCACTTACTTCTCTGTCTTTGGATTTTGTCAACAGTTAGTGGCCGCACCTGGTGTGTTTGGGATCCTGGGAGCCAGGTGCTCTTGTACCCCTGTGCCCAGTTACATTCCCACCAATCTCTTGAGAGTAGGGACTATATCTTATTCCTTGTTAAATGTGCAACATCTAGGACAGTGCCTGGCACATAGAAGATGCTTAGTTTTGATTGAAGGAATATTTTACCATAGAAATATCAACTGTTCCATAGCAACTTTTACAAAATGTATAGATTAATGTTAGGGTAGTAACTGAATATAAGATGCCAAGCTAGAAACTGTCCTTGGACCATTAAGCTCTTCGTCGAAGTCTTTCTCTATGATTTTCCTGATGGTGGGGCCAAACCACAGAGTTTTATACTCATTAGACACTCCACATGTGTGTATTAACTAAAGAAAATTAAATGTGCACATTAAGTAAAAAACATCACTCCGAGGCTGCTAGTGTTGATGCCTTTTATTTTGAAGATAATTTTACTAACAATATCAGGTGGATATGGTGCTTCAAGTTTTCTCAACGGTTTGTAATGAACAAGCCACACCATTTATCTCAGTTTTCCTGTGAATAATGGCACACATTTGTGAGGCAGATTGCCTGGGTTCAGTGATATGAAACAGTTCTCAGCCAGAAGTGACATATTCTAATGGGGATCAGAAGTCACACTGATCTGAGTTATGATCTCATTAACTCAGTTTCCAGTTAATTAAACTAACCAGACTATAAAATGCAAAGATATCAGGCAATTAAAAGACCAAGTAAGGATCACAGGCTCTGGGAAAGAGAAGCAGCATGGAAAAATTCTAAAGATCACATGCCCTCAAAACTTTTGTCTTAAAGCAACAACAAACATCAAAGTTTTTTGTTTTTCTCTAACTTGTCTATTTATATTGTTTGCCCCTATTTCTTTTGGATTCTTCATCTTTTCTTTCTTCATTTGTGTGAGCTCTACATAAAGTAAAGAATTTAGTCCTTCAACTATCCTATATACTGCAAATATTTTTCCCAGTCTTTTGACTATAGAGTACTTTTGGATATATGGTCGAAATTTTCATTTTTTTTTTTTAAAGACTTTATTTATTTGCCAGAGAGAGAGAGCACAAACAGGGAGCAGCAGAGGCAGAGCGAGAAGCAGGTTCCCTGCCAAGCAAGGAGCCCAATGCGGGACTTGATCCCAGGACCCTGGGATCATGACCTGAGCTGAAGGCAGATGCTTAACCGACTGAGCCACCCAGATGTCCCTGGTTGAAATTTTCAATAGCTCATTGGGATATAATTTATATATCATATATCCAGAAGATTTCATTTTTTTTTTTTTTTTTTTTTTTTAAAAATTTTTTTTTTTTTTTCATGAGAGACAGAGAGAGAGAGAGAGAGAGAGAAGCAGAGGGAGAGGCAGGCTCCCAAGGAGCAGGGAGCCTGATGCGGGACTCGATCCCAGGACCCTGGGATCATGACCTGAGCCGAAGGCAGACGCTTAACCGTCTGAGCCACCCAGGCGCCCCAGAAGATTTCATTTTTTATGTAGTCAAATGTATATATATTTTTTCCTTCTTTGCTTCTGGATTTTGTTTTTAGGAAAGGCTTTTACAATGTAACATTGATTTAGCCTATTTTTTTTAAAGATTTTATTTGAGAGAGCGTGAGCAGGGAGTGGGGGAGGGGGGACAGAGGGAGAGGGAGAAGCAGACTCCCCACTGAGCAGGGAGCCTGACATGGACCCTGGGATCTTGACCTGAGCAGATGCTTAACTGACTGAGCCACCCAGGGGCCCCAATTTAGCCTATTTTTATAAAAAATGTTTTATGGTTTCATTTTCTGACATTTAAATCTTTACTTCATTTTGAATTTGTTTTGTAATAAGATATGTGGCAGGGCTTCTTTCTTATTTTTTATTTCCCAGGTGATTAGCAGGTGTCACAATACCATATGTATAATCCCATTTTCTAACTGGTTTGCAATACCATATAATGAGCTTAACTCAAATTTGTATTTTTCTAGAAACTGTAGTTTTTATTTCTAAGCAAAAAATTAGCTTTTAGTATAAAATCAGTTTGTGAGCATTGTAGAAAATTAGAAAATATAAAAACATACTAAAACAACAAAAGATTATCTTACTGTATATTCCTTTAAGATATTTTTCTTTGGTGAGATATATAGATATATGCATTTTTACCAAAATAAGATTGTATACATGCTGCTTTATAACCTGCTTCAAGTTAATGATTTCGACCTATTCATTTCAGTAATTGTTCATCTCATTTAATACCCATACACAAATTTCAACAATCTCCAAATGGCCTTTACAGCTGGCGTATCAAAATCGGAATTTAATTCAGAATGATGCATCTGGGTGTTATGTTTCATAAGTCTCTTAATCTTTTTTTTAATAAGTCTCTTAATCTTGATGAAGTAGAAACATAGTGCAGATCTTCTACAGTAAAGTTATTGGGAATACTCCTCCAGTCCTTGATATTTTGCTCATAACATACATACTGACATTTCCACTTAGAATCTGAGTGACTATATGTCAGAAATATCATACAAGTTATTTTTTCTTTTTTTAAGATTTTATTTTTAAGTAATCTCTACACCTAACATGGGGCTTGAACCCACAACCCCAAGATCAAGAATCTCAAGCTCCACTGACTGAGCCAGCCAGGCACTCCATAGAAGTTATTTCTACTAAAGCTGGCAGAATCTCAGACTTTACCCTAAACCAAATACCAGTTGCATAGGGAAGTGTAGGTCAGGGGTAGCAAAATATGAACAACATTTCAAATGGAATGCAAAAGGAAGAACATGGAACAAAGAAGTTCTTGCAAGAAGCAATCAACCCCAGATGGAAATAGGGTACTAGTGAGGCTACAGGACTTCTGTTGGTCAGGGATTTTTCAGGAATTAGTGCTAATAATTCATTTCAAGAACCCAAAAGAAAGACAACAGAAATTTAAAAAGCTCATTAACTTGTATGTTTTCCTATAGAGCTCTTCAAAAGCAATTGCCAGATTTTAAGTTTGCTTTACCAGAGCTCATGTTTAGATATTATTCATATTGAATCTTTGGTTTGTGAGAAAGTTTTCACAATTGGATAAGGAAGTGGCAAGACAAAAATATCATGAAAATCTTTCACAATCCACTGTTGTAGCCCTCACTATGTTTTCACTAATTCCTCAAAATATCCTGCGAATAGAATATTTTTGGATAATTAAACAACACAGAATAGATTGCAAAATGAAAAAGGAAGCTATAGAACAATATAAATAGTATATCATTTGTGATAAAAACAGAATAATTTGTTTATACTTGAAAATATTCTGAACATATGAGAGACAGTTGTCATCTTTGTCATGTAGAACTGGATGAGGAATGAAAGAACCATTTTTTTTTCTCTACATGTATCTATAATTTTTGGATTTTAAAAAACATACCATTTTTGGGCACCTGGGTGGCTCAGTCGTTAAGCGTCTGCCTTCAGCTCAGGTCATGATCCCAGGGTCCTGGGATCGAGTCCTGCATTGGGCTCCCTGCTCAGCGGGAAGCCTGCTTCTCCCTCTCCCCACTCCCCCTGCTTGTGTTGCCTCTCTCACTGTGTCTCTCTCTGTCAAATAAATAAATAAAATCTTAAAAAAAAAAAAAAAACCATTTTTACCCCCTGATGTTTCCCGAAGACCAGAAGACATGTACTGAAAAAGTAAAGTTAGAACACAGACACTAAAATCACATTCATTAACAAAGTGTAATCATTTTAATGGTGGTGATATCAGGATAGGACTGATTCTGGTGCAACAAGATGACTATTTCATTGGGCTTTTCTTGTAGGTTAAAGGTGGCAAAGCAGCAAAGCATAGGGAATTTGAGTTGCAAACCAAAGTGGGCATCAGGGAGCCGAAATGGTCTACTTTCCATGGCTATGAGAGCTCCCAGTCATTGGAAGAGAACAATTAGAGAAAAGATATTCTTCTATTGGGGATAGAAATATTTCTATTTGGGTATGTTTATTTTTTATTTATTCGTTTTTTATGAAACATCCAGGCGCCCCATATCCGACTCTTGATTTCTACTCAGGTCATGTCCTCAGGGTTGTGAGGTCAAGCCCAGAATGGGGCTCTCTGCTGGGCATGGAGCCTGCTTAAGATCCTCTCTCGGGGTGCCTGGTTGGCTCAGTCAGTTAAGCATCTGCTTTTGGCTCAGGTCATGGTCCCAGGGTCCTGGGATCGAGTCCCACATCAGGCTCCCAGCTCAGCCTGGAGTCTGCTTCTCCCTCGGCCTGTCTCCCTGGCTTGTGCACTCTCTCTCTCCCTGAAATAAATAAGATTAAAAAAAAAAAAAAGATTCTCTCCCTCTCCCCCTGCCCCTCCTCCCACCCCATCCTCTCCCTCTCTCTCTCTCTCTCTCAAAAAAAAAAAAAAATCAGTCAGATACTCAACCAACTGAGCCACCCAGTCACCCCTATTTGGGTATGTTCAGAATAGGGGATCAATAAATGCTAAAATTCTAAAAATATAAAAAAATCTAAAATATTTCTACTCATTCAAATTATAAAAGACAGGTGAAATAAACATTTATCTTTCCAAGGAAGATAATTGTCAAGGTCTTATTAGGCCTTCTAAATACCTTTAAAAAATAATTTAAAGAAAAAAAAATTTTTTTAAAGATTTTATTTATTTATTTGACAGAGAGAGACACACAGAGAGAGGGAACACAAGCAGGGGGAGTGGAGAGGAAGAAGCAGGCTTCCCGCAGAGCAGGGAGCCCGATGCTGGGCTCGATCCCAGGACCTTGGGATCATGACCTGAGCCGAAGGCAGATGCTTAATGACTGAGCCACCCAGGCTCTCCAAGAAATTTTTAAATTGTGGTAAATTACAATAACATAAAATTTACCATCTTAATTTGTATGGAAAAATTTGTATGGAACCACAAAAGACCCCAAACTTCTAAAACAATCTTGAAAAAGAAAAACCAAGCTGGCGGCATCACAATTTCGGACTTCCAGCTCTGTTACAAAGCTGTCATCATCAAGACAGTATGGTACTGGCACGAAAACAGACACATAGATCAATGGAACAGAATAGAGAGCCCAGAAATGGACCCATGACTCTATGGTCACCTCATCCTTGACAAAGCAGGAAAGAATATCCAATGGAAAAAAGATAGTCTTTTCAACAAATGGTGTTGGGGAAACTGGACAGCCACAGGCAGAACCTCTGTAATGACTATAAATAGAAAACCCTCATTATCCACCACCAAAAATTTATTAAAAATTTATTTTGAGCTTACTTTTTAAAACCATATCTTTAATCTGTCCTAACCATTTTTAAGATTTTATTTTATTTCATTTTTTTAAGATTTTATATATTTATTTGACAGAGAGAGGGAGCACGAGCAGGTGGAGGGCAGGCAGAGGGAGAAGCAGGCTCCCTGCTGAGCAGGGAGCCCGATGCGGGACTCGATCCCAGGACCCTGGGATCATGACCTGAGCCGAAAGCAGCCGCTTAACCGACTGAGCCACCCAGGCGCCCCAAGATTTTATTTTTAAGTAATCTCTATACCCAACATGTGGCTCAAACTCACAACCCCAGAAATCAAGAGTGGCACCCTCTACTGACTGAGCCAGGCAGGTGCCCCCATCCTAACCATTTTTAAGTGTACATTTCAGTGGTATTAAATATTTTCACATTGTTGTGCATCCTTCGCTACCATTTATTTCCAGAACTTTTTTAATCTTGCAAAACTGAAACTCTAGCCATTAAATAAACTCTTCATTACCCCCTGCCCTAGTCAGTGGCATCTGCCATTTTACTGTCTGTATGAATTTGACTATTCTAGGTACTTCATATAAATGGAATCATACAATATTTGTATTTTTGTGACTGCCTTATTTCACTTAATATAATGTCCTCAAAGTTCATCCATGTTATAGCATATTGCCAAATTTCCTTTCTTATTAAGGCTGAATAATATTCCATTATATGTATACCACGTTTTATTTATCTATTCTCCTGTCAGTGGACACTTGGGTTCCTTCTGCCCATTGACTGTGGTGAAGAATGAACATAGGTGTACAAGTATCTTGATGACAAATCCCTATCTTCAGTTCTTTTGTATATGCCAGGAGTACAATTGCTATAGGATTAATTCCATTTTTAATTTTTTTTTTTAGGAATTGCCCTACTATTTTTCCATAGCAGCTGTACCATTTTATAGTCCCACCAACAGTGCCCAAGGGTTCCAATTTCTCCACAATCTTGCCAACACTTATTTTCTGAAAAAAATTTTATGGTAGCCATTCTAATGATTGTGAGATGGTTCTCATAACTTTGTTGTTGTTGTTGTTCTCATAACTTTTTTGAAATTTTATTTTTTATTTATTTTTTTAAAGATTTTATTTATTTGACAGAGAGAGTGCGCGTGCGCATGCATGAGCAAGGGAGCAAGGAGAGCAGCAGAAGGAGAAGCAGGCTCCCTGCTGGCCAGGGAGCCCGAAATGGGGCTCAATCCCAGGACCCTGGGATCATGACCTGAGCTGAAGGCAGACGCTTAACCAACTGAGTCACCCAGGCGCCCCTTAAATTTTTTTTTTTAAGATTTTATTTATTTATTTGAGAGAGGGAGAGAGAGCCAGAGAAGGGGGGAGAAGCAGAGGGAGAGGGAGAAGCAGACTCCCCGCTGAGCAGGGAGCCTAACACAGGGCTCAATACCAGAACCCTTAGCTCACAACCTGAGCTGAAGGCAGACGCTTAACCAACTGAGCCACCCAGGTGCCCCTGTTCTCGTAACTTTTTAAAAAGAAAACAAATTATTTGGGAGAAATTCCAAAAACTGATTAATTTAGAAAAAGACACCTTTTTTCCTGAGAAAAATGTTGCTATATTTCTTCTCAGCATTTCCCCCCTGAGCCAAGAGGTATTTCTTCCATGATGATATCATTTATCTAAGTTTTGGATAGGTTAAATTTGGATTGTGCTAAGTGATTAATAGGGCCAAGTGTATCCTGTTTCATTTTGCAAAGCTGCCTACATTTTTCTGATTTCATAATCACATGACCTAAAAATGATGACTGTGGGAATACCCAGGAAAAAGGGAAGTGAATCATCTACAGAGAAGAAGGGCCTGACTGGGAAAGAAACTGAGGAGTTATATAGCTCATCTGAATTTTACTTAAGTATACAAAATTATAGCTTCATCATTGATAAGCTTTAATATTTGACCTCAGAGATCACAGAGGACAGAAAAGGTGAAGCTCCTGGATTTCTTACAACTCAAATTCCTGGGGAGCCTGGGTGGCTCAGTTGGTTAAGCGTCTGACTCTTGATTTCTGCTCAGGTCATGATCTCAGGGTCGTGAGATTGAGTCCCACATGGAGCCCAGCATCAGGCTCTGCACTGAGCATGGAGCCTGCTTAAGATTCTCTTTCTTTCCCTCTGCCCCTCCCCACTCTGCTCACAAGTGTGTGTGTGTTCTCTAGGGAAAAAAAAAAAAAAGAATGAGTTACTGAAAAAAAAAATCCTCTGAGAAATACCATACAACAGTTGGGAGAGGCCCAGCCCTGATGTATATTAAATATTAATTTAATACTTAATATTTATTCAAAACTCTTCCTTGGAAGATAAAGGAAAACAATTACATGAGAGCCAATTTGATTGTTTTTATTTGTTTGTTTTTGTTTTGTTTTTGTTTTAAAGTAGGCTCCACACCCAACATGGGGCTCAAACTCACTACCTTGAGATCAAGAATCCCAGGCTCTACCGACTGAGCCAGCCAAGTGCCCCTAATTAGATTCCTTTTTACCATAATCTTCCTATGGTCATATTTAAGAAGTTCAGTGACTTATGGTTAGGGAGAAAGAGCCAGCCTGTGAACAGCAGTGTTATGTGGTGAAAACAGCGTTGATCCTGGTTTCTGAAGAACTAGGTTTGCATATCGGGTTTGTCCCCTCACTAACTGTGCAATCTTGTGTGAGTCACTCAACCTGTCGGAGATTCATTTTCCTCATCTATAAATCAGAGATGATATCACTTACTTCACAGAACTGTGATAAAGATTAAATAAGATGATAGGTGTAAAAGATGCTGGATAAAGGTTAATTTCATTCCTTTTTCCAAAGGAAGGTCAGAGTTGTCTAGCTATATTGGACAGCTTAAAGCATGCCATACCTGTCCTCTGGATAGTGTTTCCCAAAGAGGCACTTGATTCAGAACTTTTCATATTTCCTCCAGAAATATGTTTCTTTCCCATCTTAGTCAACGGCTCTGCCATCCAACTCTTCCGGTTATATAAGCAAAGCTTATCCATCAACCTAGAGTTCTTCCCTTTTCCTCACCCACTGAGTCTGTTGTTCCTACCTCCAAAATAGATCTGAAATCCAGCCACATCTCACCATCTCCACTCCCACTGTTGTACCTCTGCTTTTTCCAATCTATTTCTACTCAGAAGGAAAAATAATCTTTACAAATATACTACATCACTCCTCTGCTTAAAACCCTTTAATGGCTCCTCATTGCACTTAGAATAAAATGCAAATTCTTTACCATGGCTTGTGGGGAAAGCCCTACACATCTGATTCCTGTCTAGGTCTCTAGTCTTCCATTGCGTCTCCAGCTTACTTGGCTCCGAGCACACTGGTTTCCCCTCTGCTCCTTGAAAACACCAAGCACTTTCCCACTTGTTGCGCTTCTTCTGCCTTAAACACTCTTCCCTCATGTTGTATCTCATACTTCAGGCTGAAATGTCACCTCAGAGAAACGTTCCCTGGTCACTGAATCTAAGTGCCCCTGCCCCCTTAACCCTCTATCACATCGTAATTAGCCATATATAAGTTGCCTCTATTCTTAGTCTTCTCCCAAATGCAGGAACTGTGTCTTTTTTTTTTTTTTTTTAAGATTTATTTAGTTTAGAGAGAGAGAATGTGAGTGGGGAGAGGGGCAGAAGGAGAGAGAGAAAGAATCCTCAAGAAGACTCCCCGCTGAGCACGGAGCCCGATGTGGAGCTGGATGTGGGACTTCATCCCAGGACCCTGAGATCATGACCTGAGCTGAAATCAAGAGCCGGCAGCTCAACCGACTGAGCCGTCCAGGCGCCCCATGTGCTTGTTACCACTGTATGCAGAGCACCTTGCCCAGTGCCTGGCACATGGGGCACTCAAATATTTGTAGGGTTTTTTTTTTCAAATATTTATTGAATGAATGAATTATTAAGTGAATTAATGAAAGGGGAAAAAAAGGCTTGAAAATCTGCATTTGGGCAAGCTTCCCAGGTGAATTGGTCAGGGAACAAGCAGGAAACAGATGCACACTCAACTCAGAATAATTTGAATATTGCTTGATAAGAGATCATTTACAAAGGTATGAGGAAATAAGGATAGTAAAATGCCCAAGGCTCTTCAACTTATGAAATATAGAAAGCTTGGGAGCTGTTACTGGAACCTAAAAGGAGAGAGCCAACTTGAAATAAGCTTGTCCTTCAGTCAAGGGACTCAGTCAGCCCAAAGCAATTTTTTAAAAAAGATTTTATTTATTTGACAGAGAGAGAGCAAGAGAGCACAAGCAGGGGGGAGGGGCAGAGGGAGAGGGAGAAGCAGGCTCCCCACTGAGCAGGGAGCCCAATGTGGGGCTCAATCCCAGGACCCTGGGATCATGATCCGAGCCAAAGGCAGATGTTTAACCAACTGGGCCACCTAGGCACCCCAACATCCTAGTTTTTATACTCCCATTCTTCACTGGAGTATAACAACAAAAGATAACCTCTGCCTCCTTTTCTTTTTCTTTTTCTTTTTTTTTTTAAGATTTTATCTATTTGACAGAGAGAGACACAGCAAGAGAGGGAACACAGGGGGAGTGAGAGAGGGAGAAGCAGGCTCCCCCTGAGCAGGGAGCCCAATGAGGGGCTCGATCCCAAGACGACTGAGCCACCCAGGCGCCTTGGGATTGAGCCCCGCATTGGGCTCTCTCCTCTGCGGAGAGCCTGCTTTTCCCTCTCACACTCCCCCTGCTTGTGTTCCCTCTCTTGGTGTCTCTCTCTGTCAAATAAATAAAATCTTTAAAAAAAAAAACAAAACAAAAAACAAATGCAGTCATCCTCACCCAGCCTCTACTTTCCTAGACCTCAGTGTCCTATTCTGGACACTGCTGATAAACACCTTCTTTATTAAAATCTCTATTTTCATGGGATTGTGGACACTGTATTTTCCTACTTCTATTTTTCAGACCACACCTTCTCTGTCTCCTTTGGGCATATCCTAAGGCTTAACTCTCTGCTCTCTTTTTCCCTATTCACTTCCTTCAAGGGTTTTTTGTTTTGTTTTGTTTTGTTTATTCTCTTGGTCAACTCTTTTATTAATGACTCCAGAAATTACAGCTAAGTTGATAGATTTCATTTCAAATACAGAATCTCAAGCCTCAAATCAGCCCTCAGAACAGCCCAGGAACCCCACTATGTTTCTCTAATAGGAACACATTCCCACTCCCGAAGATGACTATGACAGAAAGCCTTCTTTTTCCTCAAAACTTTTGTACCTCTTTTTCCATTCTCAGTTTTAGCAAAGACCTTGGCTCAGCTGTCGTGGAGAAATTAGAAACCACTGGTTGAAAATTCTAATTTTCCCACCACCCAAACTATAAAGCCCTGTTTGTTGTTGTTGTTTTAATATACCCATCACCCGGGCGCCTGGGTGGTTCAGATGGTTAAGCGTCTGCCTTCGGCTCAGGTCATAATCCCAGGGTCCTGGGATCGAGTTCCGCATCAGGCTCCCTGCTCAGCGGGAAGCCTGCTTCTCCCTCTCCCTCTGCCTCTCTCTCTCTCTCTCTCTCTGACTCTCATGTATAAATAAATAAAACATTTAAAATATATATATACCCATCACCGGGCTAACCCATCCCCCCCCTCCCCTCTAAAACCCTGTTTGTTTCTCAGAGTCCATAGTCTCTCATGGTTTGTCTCCCCCTCCGATTTCCCCCCATTCATATTTCCCTTCCTACTATCTTTTTTTTTTTAACATATAATGTATTATTTGTTTCAGAGGTAGAGGTCTGTGATTCATCAGTCTTACACAATTCACAGCGCTTACCAGAGCACATACCCTCCCCAGTGTCTATCACCCAGTCACCCCATCCCTCCCACCCCACCCCCCACTCCAGCAACCCTCAGTTTGTTTCCTGAGATTAAGAATTCCTTGTATCAGGGAGATCATATGATACTTGTCTTTCTCTGATTGACTTATTTAGCTTAGCATAATACCCTCTAGTTCCATCCATGTCATTACAAATGGCAAGATTTTGGGGGGTTTTGATGGCTGTGTAATATTCCATTGTATATATATACACCACATCTTCTTTATCCACCCATCTGTCGATGGACATCTTTAAAGCCCTGTTTTTATTTATACCTTGATTCTTTTCATTTACAATGGAGAAAAAGTCCTTTGTCCCATGAAAAGCTCATCTCTCCCCTTGTGTTCTCTCTCTCCTTTTCGTTTTATTCTTAGTACCCTCTAAGCTCTTTCCTGCCTCAGGGCCTTTGCATTAGCTCTTCCAGCTGCTTAGAGCACTCTTCCTCATTTTCTTCTTTTTTTTTTTTTTTTTAAGATTTTATTCATTTATTTGACAGAGAGACAGCTAGAGAGTGAACACAAGCAGCGGGAGTGGGAGAGGGAGAACCAGACTGAGCAGGGAGCCCAATGAGGGGCTCGATCCCAAGACCCTGGGACCATGACCTGAGCCGAAGGTAGATGCTTAACCGACTGAGCCATCCAGGTGCCCCTCTTCCTCATTTTCTTTGCATGGTTCATTCCTCTTCTTTTGATCTCAGTGTAAATGCCACCTCCTCAAAGAGGCCTACCTTGACCATTTACCTGAAATAAGCTCAACTTTTATTATTTCTTATCGCAATCCCTTGTTTATGTCCTTCGGAATATTTGCTTCAACTTGAAGTTATCATATTTGTTCACTCTTTTTGTTTATATTCTCAAATGAAATGTAAGATTCATGAGCCTATACACCATGTCTCTCTTCCTTACTATTATACCATACCCCCAGATCTACTAAGTGACTAACCTAGAGGAGGTGCTCAATAAATATTTACTGCATAAATGAATGACAACATCAATTTCCTATTTCCTCCAGAGAAGGAATTCAGTGATTGGAGGATGGGAGGAAAGAGAAATGTCACTGTATACCCTTTTGTACTCTATGAACCAGTGACTATATTACCTATTCAAAAATAAATTACATTAAAGTTAGAAAAAAGAAAGCATTTGTACTGTTTCAGTCTAGAGATGATAGTGGCTTGTACTAGGATGGTGGCTATGGGGTTAGAAAAAAGTAAATAGATTCAGTATCTAGGATTTCATGATTGGGTGTGAGGGAATGAGGTGTACCTAAGAATGTCCATCACAGTATTATTTATACTAATAAACAATTAGAAACAACTTAAATTTCTAATGACAGGGTAAAGTTAAGTAAATCATGGCACATCTACTTGATTAAATAGTATTCCATTTTTTTTTAAAGATTTATTCATTTTACAGAGAGAGAGCATGCATTCATGTGTGTGCAAGGGGGGTGTGGGGAAGGACAGAGGGAGAGAATCTTCAAGCAGACTCCCTGCTGAGCACAGAACCCGACTAGACTCAATCCCATGACCCATGAGATCACAACCTGAGCCTAAACCAAGAGTCAGACACCCAAGTGGCTAAGCCACCCACGGGCCCCCAGCATTCCATATTTTTAAAAGAATTTATAATGGAAACTGTTCATGTTATATGAAGTGGGAAAAAAAACACAAGATGTGAAAGTATTTGTACAATATGTCATAACCATGTAAAAACCTCTAAAATTATGCACTGTGAAAAATAATGGAATAGAGCAAAAAGTTAATAACAAGTAACTGTCTTTAGTTGTAGTTATGAATTTCCAAAAATTATGGATTTCCAATTTCTGGATCATATCCAAAGCAAAGCCATAATCCCTGTTTCCTGATTTGTTGACTAAGCAGGAAACCTGGATTCTTCTGTTAACTCCAAGTTGGCAGTTAAAGGTTTCTTTCCTTTTTTTTTCCCCCAAAGGAAATAGAAGTTTATTGAATACACTGCAAGGGAGTGGCAGGCAGGGCAATAGAGAGGCTGTCTGCCCAAAGGTTTCTTTCCTTAAGAAAAAATGCCAGATTTGGAGAAGAGTCACCTGCTAAGGCCCTGGACACAAACAGCTCTATAGTAGCTGGACAGGCTTTTATTTTTAAGTGATTTTTCATTAATTTTGATTAATTAAAATTGATATCTATTCATTGTAGATAAAGCTGGAAAACTAGACAAGTAAAAATAAGTCACTCAGAATCATAAAAACCACAACTGAAACTTTGATATCATTTCAGTTTTAAAATGAATATGTATATATATATATTTTAAGATTTTTGTTTTATTTATTTGACAGAGAGAGACACAGTGAGAGAGGGAACACAAGCAGGGGGAGTGGGAGAGGGAGAAGCAGGCTTCCCGCAGAGCAGGGAGCCCGATACGGGGCTCGATCCCAGGACCCTGGGATCATGACCTAAGCTGAAGTCAGCCGCTTAATGACTGAGCCACCCAGGTGCCCCTAAAATGAATATGTATATTTTTGTTTACACAGTATAGAGCTTTATGACTTAGTCTTTTCACTTGATAACATCTTGTATTAGCAGATATAGAACAGTAATATGAGATCATTGATGTATCTATAATTTAACTAGTTCCTTAATGTTGCATAGTTAGATTGTTTCTAGTTTTTCACTCTATAGCCACCACTGGGGCATTTATCCTATTATGTTATTCCTAGCACTGGAATTTCTGAATGAATTGATGTATTTAAAGATAGTGTCAGGGCGCCTGGGTGGCTCAGTCAGTTAAGCATCTGCCTTCGGCTCAGGTCATGATCCCAGGGTTCTGGGATTGAGCCCCAAATAGGGCTCCTTGCTCAGCGGGGAGCCTGCTTCTCCTTCTCCCTCTCCCTCTGCCCCTCCCCCTGCTTGTGCTCTCTCTCTCTCTCAATAAATAAAATTTAAAAAATAATATTTCGGCTCAGTGCAGAGTCTGCTTGAAGATTCTCTCCCACTGCCCTGCTTCCCCCGCCCCCTACCCCTGCGCCTGCACACACTCTCTCTCAAATAAATATTTTTTTAAAAATGAAAAAGGCTTAGCATGAGTTAGGAAGTAAGGGAGGGAGGGAAGAAGGAAAGAGAGGTTCTATTCAAGCCTGAAAGGGAAAAAGATCTTAGATCAAAGATTATAAAAGCCAAAAATTTTTTTGTAGAAAACTCCTATTTTAAACCAAACCTTAATGTGGAACTCACATGTGAAACAGAAAAAAGTGGAGCAGTTCTGGTCAAATTGGGAATGGGTAACACAAAGCTATACCTGCTCAGCCTCCTCTTAGCATAATCATCCCCATTCACTCAGCAGAAGCTGTCTAGGCCCCATCTTGTTATCTTATGATGAAACCCTACATCTAAATTTTAAAACCACTGGACAGACAAGACCAATGTATGGCATAGCAACCTATTCCAATTGCAAGTAGAATACTGGGAAGGAACTAACATCACCTCTAAAGTACTAGCTTTGCAGAATCATACCTATAAAGTATACAAAACTCATAAACCTATTTCTTCAACTATCCTTTCCTCCAAGGGCTAATATACTTAAAGCACAGCCCCTCAAATGTCTGTCATTTTATAGCATTTTTTTTTTAAGATTTTATTTATTTGTCAGAGAGAGAGAACAGGCTTCTTGCTGAGCAGGGAGCCCAATGTGGGGCTCAATCCCAGGACCCTGGGATCATGACCTGAGCTAAAAGCAGACACTTAACTGACTGAGCCCAAGAGCTCAACACAGTCATCATTTTTACCACCAAACTGGTTTCTCTCAAGTTCTCCATTTTCTTGCAGCTTTGGAATGAGTACTGACTTTCCCTTCTCCTTTTAAGCTCTAGTCACCAACTCTTAACTAATTCTTCCTTTCAGAGAAATGTAGATTCATTGTTTCCCTACTTACAGTGCCACTACTTTCATTTAAACCCTTATTACCTCAGGCCTGGATTGCTGCAAGAGTCTCCCATTCTGTAGACTATTGCCAAATTAATTTTTGTGCAATTTAAGATCAACTGGATCTGGTTAGCCTTCTGACCTGATTTCTGGGACTGTTCTCTGGCCCAGGCTTGTATCCTTCCTTCATACTATAGGATGTTCCCACTTTCCAGTGTGTCTGCTATGTAAGAGTTAGAAAAGCTAGACATCACTCGTGGCTTTAGGAATTGTCTTGGTATGCTCTCAGCATTCTGAGCTCTTTGATTCCTGGATCTGACTGCTTTAGTTCTAATCTTATTTTGGTGCCTGGTCTGATGGCGAATTACATTTTCCTTTTGGTACTGAAGTATTATGTCATATTACTGCCTAGCAGTTTTGGTTGTTTTTTTTTTTTTTTTAAAGATTTTATTTATTTATTTGAGAGAGAGAGTGAGAGAGAGAAAGAGCACAAGAGGGGGGAGCGGGAGAGGGAGAAGCAGACTCCCCGCTGAGCAGGGAGCCCGATGCGGGACTCGATCCCGGGACTCCAGGATCATGACCTGAGCCGAAGGCAGTCGCTTAACCAACTGAGCCACCCAGGCGCCCTGGTTGTTGTTTTTAATGTCTTGAGTTTAGCCACCTATTTGAAAGAGCCCAAGAGCTCTTCAACCTGGCATTCATGACTTCCTTCAACTGGAACTTTTTTTTGTTAAGATTTTATTTATTTATTTGAGAGAGAGCGAGCGAGCACGAGTGGAGAGAAGGAGCAGAGGAAGAGGGACAAGCAGAGTCCCCATTGAGCAGGGAGCCCAACATGGGGCTCAATCCTAGTACCCTGAGACCATGGCCTGGCTGAAGGCAGACACTTAACTGACTGAGCCACCCAGGTGCCTCTCCTTATATATCATTTAAATGCACCTTCCCAGCACCACCATGTTGCACAACTCTAAGCAGGATCATTCATGTTATGAATCATTCTATGTTAATGATTTCCCATACTACAACATCCTATAGTTTATTTATTTATTTTTAAGATTTTATTTATTTATTTGAGAGTGAGTGAGAGAGAAACAGCATGAGAGGGGAGAGGGTCAGAGGGAGAAGCAGGCTCCCCGCTGAGCCGGGAGCCCGATGTGGGACTCGATCCCAGGACCCTGGGATCATGACCTGAGCCGAAGGCAGACGCTTAACCATCTGAGCCACCCAGGCGCCCCCTACAGTTTATGTTTTATGTTCTCTTTTCCCAACCCATTGTGGCCATTCTTTCTCCACAGTTGTGGCTCCTAGATGCCCACCTATTGTCAGGGCCCCACTCCCATTTCTAGAACCACTTCCAGCCAGAAACAAGAGGTTTAATAGTTCTAGGACTCAGTAGCATCTTACTCCTCTAATTAGTCCAGTGTTATCACTCTGTTCTTCAGTTCTATTAAATGAGCTTCTTTCCAAGACCTGGGTCCTAGTTCTGGTACCTTGTGTTATGTTTTGCCTTGGTAACACACCCAGGACTTTAGTCCTACAGGGAAGCTCTTACTTCATATTAAAAACTCCCTCATGTCAATTGCTTGCTAAAATGTCTGGCCAGCTGTTGCCTATTGCCATATACTTGGGCTACTGTTGGCATGCTGGACTAGACTTATAGCTGGGCCTGTCACGTTTACTGCCAGCCTCATCCCAGTAGAAGGGTCTAATCACATCTTGTGACCATTTCTCAACCTTTCCCACCATGCTGTTCACTATGCCTAGCAATAGCTATCTCAAAATGAAAGAGTATTTAAGCTCTTTTAAAATGTGTTGCTCCATTGGGTGCCTGGGTGCTCAGTTGGTTAAGTGTCTGCCTTCAGCTCAGGTCATGATCCCAGGGTCCTGGGATCGAACCTCACATCAGGCTCCGTGCTCAGCGGGGAGTCTGCTTTTCCCTCTCCCTATGCCCCTCCCCCCGCCCCACTTCTGCGCACACATGCACTCTCTCTAATAAATAAAATCTTTTTTTTTTCTTAAGGATTTTATTTATTTATTTGACAGAGAGAGACACAGCGAAAGAGGGAACACAAGCAGGGGGAATGGGAGAGGGAGAAGCAGGCTTCCCGCGGAGCAGGGAGCCTGATGTGGGGCTCGATCCCAGGACCCTGGGATCATGACCTGAGCCGAAGGCAGACGCTTAACCATCTGAGCCACCCAGGTGCCCCTCTAATAAATAAAATCTTAAAAAAAAAAAAAAATGTGATGTTCCAGGGGATCCTGGCTGGCTCACTTGGTAGAATATGTGACTCTTGATCTTGGGATCTTGGAGTTTGAGTCTCACATTGGGCATAGAGATTACTTTAAATAAAGAAATAGATAAAATGTGATGCTCCAATCAGAAAAGCAGTATTGAGATGTTATCTGATCATGAATATCAACTCTTTTGTTATAGATACTATATACTTATATTAAGTGAATTAAAGTCACCTTGACTGTAAGAGCAGCAAACTTTTTTTTTTTTTTTAAGTGAACTACTCCCAACATGGGACTCAAATTCACAGCCCTGAGATCAAGAATTGTATGCTCTACCCAACTGACCCATCCAGGCATCCCAAAATTAGCAAACTTCTAAAATACGACTTTCTAAACATCTTTACCATATTGGGTACTTTATCTTCTACTGGTTGACATAAAATATATACTGGTATGAGTTCCTCTGAATCATAACAAAGCAAAATTCAAAAAGGAGTAACAAAAAGAAGAAATAACAAAAAGAATCATATCAAAGTGATCAAAATAATCCCTAGCAACTATAACCGTAAATTACAGTAAGTGAAAGTAAAAAGGAATGATTTGATGGATTACCTGCCCAAGTTATTTGTTCAAATGCCAAGAAGCAACTTCTGTACCATAAGAGTGTTTCCATATTTTCTTTTGCTTTCCTTACTCTAGAGAGAAATCTCAGGTATGCTTACTCATATTATCAATTTATCACCTCATTAAATTCTGCCCCCCCCCAAAATCTATAAAGTATATTTGGAATTACAACTACAAAAAAGCAATGAAAAACCTTTATTTTGTTCTTGTAAAACTTTATTTCAGTTTAAACAAACAAACAAAAAAAGCAAATGTTATTTATGTCATAAAGGGATAGGTGGTGGGAGTATGATCATCCTTCATAGCTGCTAGCTGGCAAACTCCAAATGAGAGATGTAATCCAGGTAAAAGACCCTTATTATTCCAGAGTATATTTACCTCCCAAAGAGATAATGAAAATTAGTCAAAAAGATTAGAAAAATTTTACATGGAGTCATATCAGAAAAGCTGAGAAAGTGAAGCCTAATGCTTTGAGAAATTCTGCTTCCACTTAATTCAGAAGAATTAAACCTTAAAGGTCAAGAACAGGTGGTTTATACCATACGTATTAGAAACAATGATATGTACTTTTGTCAGTTTCATATTAGGATTCAAAACATTACTTAAAATCTAGATGTAGGCCCAATTAGTCACTGCCAAAAAATGGAAAATTTTGTTTAGAAGAAACAATGTTTAGAGGAAACACAAATATATGACTATTTGGGTCTTTTAAGTCCAATTTTAATGTGTACCAAAAAGAAAGGACATGGTAACACTATTACACCTGAAGATTCCAAACAGAATGTCCCCATTAACAACAGCAACCAAGAAATCTAATTGTCTACAGTTTTTATTTCTGATCAAGTATTAGTTTCAGTTCTTTTTTTTGAGCCTCCCTTCTGTTAATAATGTACAGCTTGTCAGATAACTATATCACTGATTTCTAAGCTCCCCTCCCACTGCATTTTCTTTCCTTTTAAACTAAGATGTACCTAGAAATAACGAGACAACTCAGCATAGCTGTACTGGCCTTCAATAATTTTGGTTTACTAATTAGTTGATCTTACTCCAGTGAAGGCTAATATCAAATTTATCCAATAGTCTTTGATTTTACAATTACTTATAATAGAATACTGCATCATATACAGAACTCTTGATCAATAATCTACTTACATCTCATAACCAGTTATCTTTCTAAACAATTTACAAATGTAAAATATGCAATGTTCTTTAAAATAAATATACAATATATAGTTTCTACATTCTCAGACAAGCTTAAAAATGAGGTAATAAAAACTTAAATGATTAAACCTTTACCATTCTGGAAATGGCTTAGGGAAATGATGGCAAACTTGTTTTGTTTTGTTTTTCTTTAGGTCTTTTCATCTTTGAGTGCTTCTGAGTACCTCCTTTTCTATGCTGAAAAATTATGTAAAAAATCCTTAAGCTTTGTTGGATAGTCTGTCATCACCCCAGTTGCTCCCAAATCAAAAGCTCGTTTGTATTCTTGTTCTTCATTCAATACCCAAATATAGACCTGAAAATTAGAAGCATGAGAAGTATGAGATGAAAGGTTCAAATTTTATAATAGCCTTTATACACTACAATCTCAGCATACTTAGAAACAACCTTTTAAACCTGTAATTTTAAGAAATCATTGAACACTTTAAATTTTTTTTTACTTTACCCATGAAATTTTTTTACTTTACCCATTAAATATACACTGTCTGGCTTCAGCTACTGTCACCTATATATAAGTGGACTCCAGTTACTAAAATGCCAATGCTTTCTTGTTAAGTTTAAGGTCTTCATATGTGAACCAGTAAAGCAGCAGCATCAGAGTTGGAACCAAATTAAGTTCCTGCCCTTTACACTACTGTTAAACTGGTGAGCTATACTGTTTCCAAAATGCATCATTCCAGGCGCCTGGGTGGCTCAGTCGTTGGGCGTCTGCCTTCGGCTCGGGTCATGGTCCCAGGGTCCTGGGATCGAGCTCCACATCGGGCTCCCTGCTCAGCGTGGAGCCTGCTTCTCCGTCTCCCACTCCCCCTGCTTGTGTTCCCTCTCTCGCTGTCTCTTTCTGTCTTTCAAATAAATAAATAAAATCTTAAAAAAAAAAAATGCATCATTCCAGAAACTTACCTGAATGCCTCTGGCAGTGAGGTGGTCAAACAAGGCTTTTCTCATTAGTAAGCTGGAAAAGAAAAGCAGGACAGATTTAGATATCTCTTAACTCTAACGAAGGACTCTTAGTCCTTAGTCCTAATTTAGTCCATTTAGAGTTTGTAATTCCTAACTGAATTTAATCCCAATGCTGTAGCAACAATAAAGCAATGGCCTCAAGTAATAACTGTGGTGGATGCATTTATGTTCTAACCACTGGATCTCCTTTCACTGCTGGCTGGCCGCTTACTGGTGGACCACCAGAACCTCCTATTTCTTCTGTAACTACATCCTCAAGGGACCCAATCTTATTGAAGCCACTCAGTAGACAAGAGGCCTCCTCGATTTCCCTGTCGACACCATAACAAGTGAGAAAGAGCTGGGAAGTCTGACTAACATTCCAACTTAAAATAAGGCAGTGAACTTGGGCTAAGTTCTAGAATATCATAGTTCATTTACATAATGGATTAGTCTTTCATGTGCTATCTTAGAAACCTAATGTCCATTGATTACACTATAAATAGGAAAACTGCAGCTTTTTTTAAAGTGCTAAATAATTGACTTAAAAGTGAACTCTTAGAATATAAATCACTTGAGCATGATGGCAACAAACTATACTGGAAAGTTATACATATTATTTCTATTCTGTTTATGTCTATTAAAGTGATGAAATAAGAGAAACTAAAAATCATATGCATTTAACACCAATTAAAAATGCATCCTTGAAAACTAGAAATTAAATCAGGAATAGAGCAAAAAAGAATAAACCCTGTGGCACAGAGAAAAGATAAAACTAGTTTTCCAACTCTCTGAAAGAGGAGGTTAAGTAACTTAAAAGGTTGTGATTTAGGGCTATTATTTAAGCATTCTGGGTTCCATTTTAAAGCAAAGTATAGCACAGCAACATTGTGTTATTTACCTAAAATTAAACTCAACATGTCTGAGAAATGAAAGTATTTTCTTTAAAAGAGATGCCCACCCTAAAGGTGGGGCTTCCTGTCTGCTATTAAGTCTTCGTGCAGATTTTTCAGAGAAATGTGCCACTAATCAATATACACTTTTACATATACTTGTATTGCTATACACACTTCTTTCTGCCATGTCTCTGACTGCAGGTTAGTTGAAAACAGCAAACAGGTAGAAGGGAATGGTTATACATACCACCACCTCTTCTACCTAGCTAGATAACTCTAAGTTAATCATTTACCTTTGGTTAGGAGGGCACTCAGTTTTCTCCTGAAGCTGGATGAGATTATCTCTCAAGATTCCTCTTAAGGTTTTGTGACTAGTAATTAAAGTAGTTCTAAATGATTCATATACATCCACCCACAGAGTAGGTGCTTATCATCCTTGTTACAAATCACATATAGAAAGCTTGCTCTAAATTATAAACATAGTATTTAATAGATTCAGCTAAAACAATAACTTGTATATCAAGAAACTAAAATTCTTACATATCAGAAAGCCAGATGAGAAACTTTTGACTTCTGGACATAGTGTGTGGTTCTTTTAGCCTGAGGCAAAATAAAAATTTGAATCAGAAATTAGAAACACAAGAAGGTATATCACTGTGATAAAATGAGTCCAAAAACAAAGTTGCTTTGCACTTCGTATGTGCTCAAAAAATACTTGTAAAAAAACCCCAAAAGTAAATTAAAATAAAACCCATTTGGGTTCTCTGGGTTTTTGTTTTTTTAAGATTTTATTTATTTGTTTGACAGAGAGCGAGATAACGAGAGCAGGAACACAAACGGGGAGTGGGAGAGGGAGAAGCAGGCTTCCCGCTGAGCAGGGAGCCCGATGCGGGGCTCGATCCCAGGACCCTGGGATCATGACCTGAGCCGAAGGCAGACACTTAACGACTGAGCCACCCAGCGCCCCGGGTTCTCTGTTTCTACTGATTTTGAGATGACTTTGCTACTACTACTAAAAGGTAAAAAAAATAATGAAAGTTATCTTTCTAGACCCTGGGTGCCTGGGGCTCATGTCTCTTCTCTTTTTTGGTGAAGCTTCTTTCTCTCACCTTGTCTGCTGTAACTTAGTATATAGTAGATTTACTATATGTGCTGCTAAAGTGAGCACTAGTATATAGTGAACTTAAACATACAACCAAACTTTACTACAAATTAAAAGATACATGGGGCAAAAATGTGACTAAAAAACCCCTAAAAGCATGTTTTTTCTTCCCCTTTCAATATTTGAAGACCTGGGCCCTGTTCTTTGTTTTTCCAGTTTTTATTTAAATTCCAGTTAGTTAACATACAGTGTAATATTAGTTCCAGGTGTACGATATAGTGATTCAACAACTCCATACATCACCCGGTGATCATCACAACAGGTGCACTCCTTAATCCCCGTCACCTGTTTAACCCATCCCCCACCCACCTCCCCTCTGGTAACAATCAGTTTGTTCTCAGTAGTTAAGAGTCTGTTTCTTGGTTTGCCCCTCTCTCTCTCCCTTTTCCTTTCGCTCATTTGTTTTGTTTCTTGAATTCCACATATGAGTGAAATCATATGGCATTTGTCTTTCTTTGACTTATTTTGTTTAGCATTATACTCTCTAGCTCCATCTATGTCATTGCAAAACACAAGATTTCATTTGTTTTTATGGCTCAGTAATATTCCATTGTGTTTATATATATATATATATAAACATACCATACACACACACATACCATATCTTCTTTATCCATTCATCTATTTATGAACACTTGGGCTGTTTTCCATAACTTGGCTATTGTAAATAATCTGCTATAAACATCCAGGTGCCTATATCCCTTTGAATTAGTATTTTTGTATGCTTTGGGTAAATACCTAGTAGTATGATTGCTGGATTGTAGGATGGTTCTATTTTTACCTTTTTGAGGAACCTCATTACAGTTTTCCGCAGTGGCTGCACCAGTTTGCATTCCCATCAACAGTGCATGAGGATTACCCATTTCTCCACATCCTCGCCAACACCTGTTGTTTCTTGAGCTTTTTATTTTAGCCATTCTGAGAGGCATGAGTATCTCATCATACTTTTGATTTGCATTTCCCTGATGAGGAGTGATGTTGAGCATCTTTTTATGTGTGTGCTGGCCATCTGTATATCTTCTTTGGAAAAATGTCTATTCATGTCTTCTGCCCATTCTTAATTAGATTATTCATTTTTGGGGTACTGAGTTTTATAAGTTCTTTATATATTTGGATACTAACTCTTTAACAGATCTGTCATTTGCAAATATCTTCTCTCATTCCGTGGGTTCCTTTTAGTTTTGCTGATTGTTTCCTTTGCTATGCAGAAGTTTTTTATTTTGATGTAGTCTCAATAGTTTTTTATTTTGTTTCCCTTGCTTCAGGAGACATACCTAGAAAGAAGTTGCTATGACTGATGTCAAAGAAGTTACTGCTTATGTTCTTTTCTAGGATTTTTATGGCTTCAGTTCTCACATTTTGAAATTATTCTTTGTGTATGGTGTAAGAAAGTGGTCCAGTTTCATCCTTTTGCATGTTGCTGTCCAGTTTTCCCAACGCCATTTGTTGAAGAGACATTCTTTTTCCCATTGGCTATTTTTTTCCTGCTTTGTCAAAGATTAATTGACCATATAATTATGGGTTCATTTCTGGATTTTCTATTCTGTTCCATTCATCTGTGTGTCTTATTTTTGTGCTGGTATCATACTGTTTTGATTACTACAGCTTTGTAATATAACTTGAAGTCCAGAATTGTGAGGCCTCCAGCTGTGTTTTTCTTTTTCAAGGTTGCTTTGGCTATTTGGGGTCTTTTGTGGTTCCATATAAACTTTAGGATTGTTCATTCTAGCTCTGTGAAAAATGCTGTTGGTATTTTGATAGGGATTGCGTTAAATGTGTAGATTGCTTTGAGGAGTATAGACATTTTACCAATATCTGTTCTTCCAATCCCTGAGCATGGAATGTCTTTCCATTTCTTTGTGTCATCTTCAATTTCTTTTCAGAGTACAGGTCTTTTACCTCTTTGGTTAGATTTATTCCTAGGTATCTTACGGTTTTTGGTACAATTGTAAATGAGAGTGATTCCTTAATTTCTCTTTCTGCTTCCTTATTGGTTTATAGAAATGCAACAGATTTCTGTACGTTGATTTTGTATCCTGTGACTGCTGAATTCATGTATCAGTTCTAGCAGTTTTTTGGTGGAGTCTTTTGGGTTTTCTATATATATTATCATGTCATCTGCAAATAGTGAAACTTTTACTTCTTCCTTGCCTATCTGGATGCTTTTTATTTCCTTTTGTTGTCTGATTGCTGTGGCTAGGACTTCCAGTACCGTGTTGAATAAAACTGGTGAGAGTGGACATCCCTGTCTTATTCCTGACTATAGAGGAAAAGCTCTCAGTTTTTCCCCATTGAGGATGATATTAGCTGTGGGTTTTTCTCGATGGCCTTTATTATGTTGAGGGTTTTTATTATGTATGGATGTTGTACTTTGTCTTTTCCCTATGCTTTTTTCCATCTATTGAGATGATCATATGGTTCTTATCCTTTCTTTTATTAATGTGATGATGTAGCACGTTGTTGGATTTGCAAATATGGAACCTAGGCCCTGTTCTTTTTAATTATCTTTTCTATACTTGACCTTTGGACGTATGCTGAGTTTCTTCAATTTCCTCAGATGCCTGGAGCAGCACAACTACCTGTGTCATGAACTTTGGGTTGTACACATAGCAAATCTCTGGTAAGCCTCTCTCTACTATCAAAACTTCTCAGCTTCTAAGTTTAACAGCACGCAGTGATTTCCATTGCCCCTGGAGCTTCACTTCTTGTTTCCTTTCTAATTCGTCCTGTCTGTACTCTTGGAATAATTCTGAGTCTCCACACTTAAATTCCTTTTTTTTTCCTTTCTCTCTGAATTCAGTTTTTATTAGAAGCTCTCTAAATAAAATCCTCTTTTCCCTCGATGTAGCCCAGGTGGGAAGTACTGCTTGCAACTTCTGGAATCTCAGGGACTTAGTATCTCAAACACTAATTACCTCATTAAACAAATGATTACTTTGTCTTAGGAAGTACCCACTGTCATCCATAAAAAAAAAAAATAAAACACACACAATATTCTACCTTGTCTTAATCCACAATTAGTTTTTATTTTTTTATTTTATTTTTTTTTAAGATTTTATTTATTTATTCATGAGAGACAGAGAGAGAGAGAGGCAGAGGGAGAAGCAGGCTCCCAAGGAGCAGAGAGCCCGATGCGGGACTCGATCCCAGGACCCTGGGATCATGACCTGAGCTGAAGGCATACGCTTAACCATCTGAGCCACCCAGGCGCCCCACAATTAGTTTTTAGAGAAAAGATTAATTCTATGAAGTTTGTTCATCTGTCTGTATTTCAGTAATACCTGCTTCTAAGAGAACACATGGAGATAATCCAGAAAGGACAACAGTCCATGCCAAGCCAGAGGAAGCTTAAGTATTTCGGGAGTAAATGGTCAGGAATCATTTTAATCCAGCAAATGAAAATGGTTTCTTTGTAGGCAAGAAGTGATTTCCATTCTGTCTGAGAAATAACTACAAAAACTGCCCATAAATGTAATTTGGAATAGATAAAATAAACATGCTCATCATGAAGAAACTCAAATTGGAAAACAAGCATGAAACAAATGCTGAATACAACGGTACCGACCAAATTGTTTTTCTTACCAATATTTCCTAATGACTGCTGCACTAATGTTCAGCTTGATCTTTTAAAGTTCTGTTTGGGGATGAAAAAAGTTTCCATGCAGGTGAGATCACATTTAATTTTTTTTTTTAAGTAAATTCTAGGCCCAACATGGGGCTTGAACTCACAACCCTGAGATCGAGTCGCATGCTCTTCTGACCGAGCCAGCCAGGTGCCCCGAGAATTTGGAGTTTAATTGAATTTCAGCTGCATATTGCAACTGAGGTATAAATAAATTAGGGAAGTTGGAGGGCAATTGCTATTACATGTTAGAATAAAAGAATTATTAAGCTTCAACAGTTAAGCTCAATTCTTTTTTTTTTTTTTTTTTAAGATTTTATTTATTTGACAGAGAGAGACACAGCGAGAGAGGGAACACAAACAGGGGGAGTGGGAGAGGGAGAAGCAGGCTTCCCGCAGAGCAGGGAGCCCGATGTGGGACTCGATCCCAGGACTCTGGGATCATGACCTGAGCTGAAGGCAGTCGCTTAACCAATGAGCCACCCAGGCGCCCAAGCTCAATTCTTTGTACCTGAATTCTGAGTACACAGGCACAGAAAGTCATTGTTACCTGAAATGGGTCCAGATGAAATACTTATCCTATATTACTCATTTTAGAAAAATGTGTCTTAATGATATCAAAAAGTATTATTAATACAGGTCAGTTAATCCAACATGTAAATAACTACAGCAATCTATTTTTTTTTTAATTTTATTTTTAAACCCCCAATGTGGGGCTCAAACTTACAACCCCGAGATCCAGAGTCACATGCTCTACCGACTGAGCCAGCCAGGCGTCCCTATAGCAATCTATTCTTTATCATTTATATTGATATTAATGAGCCTTGATCTTAGTCCCCCTATAATGATAACTGATGAAAACAGAGTAACCACTTACTTCAGTATGATAGAAGGCATTGGGATTTCAAAAAACTGTTCTCGAATGGGCACAAAGGGCAAGAGGCCAGTGAAGAAAAGGCCAAGAATGAGCAGAACACGTTGTAGACTGAAGAGTATAGGAATATCTGAATTCTAAAAGACACAAGCAATATTATGTTACTTTACAACTGCTCAAATGAAGAGGATTATTTCACATCCTCAAAATTTCCAAGACTGTATCTGGACATTCATTAAAAGTACTCCCTGAATTATCAATATCCATCTCCAAACCCACCACATTTAAAAATGGCTAGTCCTTGCCAAATGGGTCAGGATTTATTGTCAAGCCCTATGCTGTTAATTGATGATACTTAAGTATCTCTATTCCCTATTCTCTGCTTGCAACACCACTTCTGTCTGTTGGTGATAGTGCTTATCACTAGAGATTAAAAATACTGAACCTAATGGAATAAGACAAAGAAATGAAGAAATGAAATATTCAGTAACCTTACTCCTATTTAAAAAATATATAACTAAAGATCGATATATATTCACATATATCCATATAGATATATAGGTGTTTCAATCTATAGATATAGTTATATATTAGTTAAGCAGGATATGATATTGATATGTATAGATAAAATATAAACACTGTTGCAAATGTCATTTTTCAACTACATTATGCATCAAATATAAATAGGATTTTGTAAGCTAGTCGAAGAATCTAGCCACCATTTTAGATTTCTATTGTAAAATGTGTTCAAGATCCCAAAACGCTCAGAATGCAAGCTTCATATATATATATATGAACTCTTTTCATCTTGTAAAACCGAAATTCTATGCTCAGCAAATGGCCCCTCATATCCCCATCTCCCTAACCCCTCCTATATTTGTCTTTAAAACAAACAGAAATTATGGTACAGTTGATTTTTTCCTTTTAAAGATTTTATTTATTTGAGAGAAAGAGCATGAGAGAGAGAGAGAGATCACGAGCAGGAAGGAGGGATAGAGGGAGAAGCAGACTCCCTGCTGAGCAGGGAGCCCGATGCAGGACTCGATCCCAGGACCCTGGGATCATGACCTGAGCTGAAGGCAGGCGCTCAACGGCTTGAGCCACCCAGGCACCCTAAAGCTGATTTTTTTCTATACAAAAGTAATATATTGAAGAAGTTATGCAGAAAAGTAATTTATTTTAAATATTACCTCTAAATTACCCACTTCTTTCTTTAAAAAAAAATAGAGTAAATAAGTTTGAGGATTTCTTTTGCCCCTATGTTCACATGACACTTTGTAACATTTTAGGCTTATTTATATGCAGGTGTTTCAGCTGTAACACAATGTACAAGTCCCTGAAAAACTTGATTTCTGCAAATTCATGTCCTAAGAGTAACAGAGCTTATGGGAAAAACAGGGTTCGGGCCGACCCTCAAAACTTACACAACTTTGGACCCAGAGAACTAAAAACAATAACTGGTACTTCTGGAAAGCCATGCCAGGCTGCCCAGGGTGGGAGAGGGCAGGAGAGGGCGGGGTTTGGTATGCTGGCCCACCACTGACGTAACAGCTGGTGCCACTGGGTAACTTCTAAATTAGAACATCTGAAAATCTTGCCATTTACAACATGGATGGACTGAGAGGGTATTATGCTAATGAGTCAGACAGAGAAAGACAAATACCATATGATTTCCCTTATATGTGGAATCTAAAAAACAAAATGAATAAACAAACAAAAAGCAGAAACAGACCCATAAATACAGAGAACAAACTGATGGTTGCTAGAGGGGAGGGGAGTGGAGGAATGGGTGAAGGGGAGTGAGAGATACAGGCTTCCAGTCAGGGAATGAATAGGTCATGGGGGTAAAAGGTACAGCATAGGGAACACAGTCAATGGTATTGTAATAGTGTGTGGTTAACAGCCTAACGTATAGACTTGTGGAGTCACTAATACCACATCGTGTTTCAATTATACTTGAATGACATAAATAGAATTTATGGAATGGGACCCAGGCATTAGTTTTGTTTTGTTTTGAGACTTTCCAGGTGATTCCAACATACAGCCAGGCTTAAGAACCACTGCATTAAGTAAGAATGAATTAAAAATCATTGCGTGAGACTAAGCGCCACATGTTTTCCCCTCCCCACTGTGTGCCCCATTTTTCTTTTTATATATTTTTTTGTTTTTTTAATTTAAATCCAATTAGCCAAGTTATTTTTATATTTTTAGTTTCTAGCATTTGGGAACTAAAGGGCTAATGTAAAATTCTTATAAATCAATGACTTAATTATATGGCATGTTCATAATATGAAAAATATGACTGAGACATTTTTACTATGATGTTTGAAAATTACTGCTGGAGGTTTTGGAGTTTTTAAATTCTAAAATGACAGAAAGCCAGAGGCTTTGAGAAAAATATGTGAATCAAGGGAAAAGTTCTGTGATTCTGAGTCAGAAGTGGACTTCTTCTTATTTTTTTTTTTTTAAGATTTTATTTATTTATTTGACAAAGAGAGACACAGCCAGGGAGGGAACACAAGCAGGGAGAGTGGGAGAGGGAGAAGCAGGCTTCCTGCCAAGCAGGGAGCCCGATGTGGGGCTCAATCCCAGGATCCCGGGATCATGACCTGAGCCGAAGGCAGACACTTAACGACTGAGCCACCCAGGCGCCCCAGAAGTGGACTTCTTATTTTGAAACAACAGATTCACAAAAAGTTGTAAAAACACAGTCCCATGTACCCTTAACCTTTCCCAAACGGTAACATTTGATGTAACTGTAGTTCAATATCAAAACCAGGACTTGACACTGGTAGATCATGGGCGTTTTTTGTTGTTTTCTTTTCTCTTTCTTTCTTTCTTTTCTTTTCTTTTCTTTATTCCTTCCTTCTTCCTTTCCTTTCTCCTTTCCTTTCCTTTCTCCTTTCTCCTTTCCTTTCCTTTCCCCTTTCCCCTCTCCCTTCTCCTCTCCTCTCCTTTCTCCTCCCCTCTCCTCTCTTTTCTCCTTTCCCCTCCCTTCCCCTCTCCTCCCCTCCCCTCCTCTCCCCTCTCCTCTCCTTTCCTTTCTTTTTAACACCCTATCGGCCTGGCATATCACTGCTAATTAGACTATAGATCTTGCTCAGTTTTCACCACTTTTAAAATCTGCATTCATTTGTGCATGTGTTTGGTTTAGTGCAGTTTTGTTTTTGTTTTTGTTTTTTAAGATTTTATTTACTTATTTGAAAGAGAGTGAGAGAGGGAGCACAGAGGGAGAGGGAGAAGCAGACTCCCTGCTGAGCAGAGAGCCCAATACGGGGATCAATCCCAGGACCCTGAGATCATGACCTGAGCCAATGGCAAATGCCTAACCAACTGAGTCACCCAGGTGCCCAGGTTTAGTGCAGTTTTAGCAGTGTTTCAATTCGTGTAACCACCACCACAATCAAGATACAGAACAGTTCCATCACAGCCAAGAACTCCCTCCCCCTACCTTTTTGTTGTTATTGCCCCCACTCTCTACCCGACCCCCAGTCTCTGTCCCCTGGAAGCCACTTATCTGTTCTTCATGTGTATAGTTTTGAGAACGTTACATAAATGCAATCATACAGTATGTAATCTTTTTGTTTTGTTTTTGGTTTTTGTTTCTTTAATTTTTTTTTTTAAATTCCAGATAACATAGTTATATTAATTTCAGGTGTACAATATAGAGATTCCAGTATGTAATCTTTTGAGGTTAATTTTTTTCACTAAGCAAAATGTCTTTGAGGATTAGGACAGTCCAGGTTGTTACAGGTATCAGGAGTTCATTTCCTTTCATGGCTGAATAGTATTACATCATGTGGTTATGTCAGTTTGTTCAGAGATCTACCCACTGAAGGGCATTCTGGTTGGTTTCCAGTATTTTCTATAATAA
The DNA here is from genome assembly GCF_002201575.2 of Neomonachus schauinslandi. NCBI lineage: Eukaryota > Metazoa > Chordata > Mammalia > Carnivora > Phocidae > Neomonachus > Neomonachus schauinslandi. Next base: position 26,760,000 of record NC_058417.1, read on the forward strand.
ATAAAGCTGCTATAAACATTCACATACAGGTTTTTATGTGCATAAGTTTTCATTTTTCTGAGATAAATGCCCAAGAGTGAGACTACTGGTTAATATGGTAAGTGTATGTTTAGTTTGGTAAGAAATCTACCCAACAAATGAAGAAAGTGGCTGTACTATTTTACTTTTCCATCAGCAATCTGGAGAGATCCAGCTTCTCCTCATCTTCTCCAGCATTTGCTGTTATCACTATTTTTTATTTTTTAAAAAACATTTGAATAATGTAAAACAACCAGCAGGCCATGAGGCCTCCCGTACAGTCACTTTTAATGACACGTGAAAATACCCTTAGACAATGATTAGTTATGGGAAAGTCTTAGCACTAAATTCTTAGCATCTGAAGCCATTTATCCCAATGATCACTGTTTTCTCCTTGTGTACACAAGCTACCTTGGAATCTCAGAGAGCCTGTGGCACATAAATCTTACTTGCCTTAATGAAGGCTTCAATGGTACTTTTAATTATAATGGTGCCAATTCTGGATCTATGGATCTATGTTTTTGCCTTCTTTGCTAGGAAGAAAGGCCTTCCCAAAAGAAATCTTTGTATTTTGAATTGCTATTTGTGTCACAGTATTTCTTCTGCACTATCACTTGTATTCTGAGAGAGAGTCTTTAATGCTTAAGGTTTTTTTTTTTTTAACATTTTGAATTTCATATTCTCCTAGCTATACTTGCTATAGTATATAAGTATATAAACTATACTTATAATAGCTATAGTATATAGCTAAACTTGCTTATAGAGGCTTAGCATACCATGTCTAAATATATCCAATTAACTTTTTATAGATATATTTTCTTCAAACAGAAAAATTTTGGTGGGTAGATGGCCCTACTTTTATATACCACCTGATAACTATGATCTTGGCTTAATTTGATTAATTCTGTTTGGGAGGTAGGGAACAGAGAAGCTTGAGTTACAGAGTTGAAGGACTAAAATCCTTTCCTCAATTTAAAATTACACAAAAGTTTCAATAACCTAACAAAAAACAGACATTGTAAGACAGGAATCATATCTTGTTTCATAATGTACATAATAAAATGTTGGCAAACAATTAATATTATTAGCATGTGAAAATAAGAATTCTGTGAGCCAGCCCACATACATTATTTCTATTAAATCCATTACCTCTATTAGTAAACTTCTGGTTAGGTGCTTCCACCCAGTACTATCTGTCTTTGTATCAAGACTTTGAAATAAGATACTTCTAAAAATTATTAGTGTGATAACATTTATAGATACACAACAACAGCAAGAAAGATCATTCCGTATCATGTTTGAAGCTTACCTCTCTGTAGCACTTTTCTACAATTTCATAACTGGCGTTACCCCACACCGTTATGTGTTCTCGTCTGTACTGCTTTACCAGCTCTGAAACCTACATGTGAAAATGCAAAAGTTCATGCATGTGCCTACTGGTAAATCCGCTTACATTACTTCACTTAAAAAATGGATTACAATTGGAGCACCTGGGTGGCTCAGTCAGTTAAGCCTCTGCCTTCAGCTCAGGTCATGATCCCAGGGTCCTGGAATTGAGTCCCGAATTGGGCTCCTTGCTCAGCGGGGAGCCTGCCTCTCCCTCTGCCCCTCCCGTACTCATCCCCCCCCCAATAAATAAATAAATAATCTTTAAAAAAATGGATTACAATTGACTTTCTGCCAGTGAATAATATAAACTTTGGGAAGAACCAATATGTGAATTCAGATTATTTTATAAAATATAAGCAATTACTTACATTTTACCATTCTATGATTTATCTAATAGAAGGCAACTATTTAGTCATTTGATATAAACTAACTACAAAGGAAGCAAGTAAATTTGAAGAAGTTAATTATATCGATGCCAAACAACTGGTTCACAGGAGCTCACTTTTATCCATGACTGGGACAGGACAGATTGCTCTGGAAATAGGCCTTCCTACAGTAAAGTGATCTCTTCTACCAGGGCATTATTTAAAACAATACTGATCCCTAGAGTGTCACATTTCCTTGAATATTATCAATCTATGAAGTCACCTACTGTAGCCTTATTCAGTTTGTGAAATCCGATACAACATACCCAGAAGAGGGATTGGCTCACGTACCTTCTTTATCAGCACATTGTTGTTGACCTTGATATCGATGTTAATGGGAGTGTTAGGAAAAGCCTCAAAAACTTCCTTTAGTAATGGAATTCGGTTATCTTTTCCTTCACATTGGCATGCTGAGAAAGCAAGATTTTTAAAGGTATTTTTAAAAGATAACTTTCACTTTTTTGAGGATTGGGAGAAAAAAGATAAAGTATTGTTTTCACAATAGTATGTATTCATAGAGGACATTTACAAAATGATGAAAAGTAAAGAAAAGGACAATCATTTAAAATCCAACAATTTAGATATAACCATTGTGACCATTTAGTATACTTTCTCTAGTCTTTTTTTCCTATGCATAATTTAATACAGTTATAATATAGTGTACCTACAGATCTTAACCTGATCTTTTTACATAAGTAAAAAATAAATATTACATGTTAATACACTTAGAATTTAGAATTATGATTTAAAAATATTTTCATTAAACCTTTTGAGATAACTATAGATTCATTTGGAGTTATAAGAAAAATATACAGAGATTTATGCACCTTTTACCCAGATTCCCTGATAACCTCTTGTAAAACTACAGTACAATATCATAACCATGACATTGGTATTATTATAATCCACCAATCTTACTCTATTTATTATTTTAAATGGTTTTAAAATGCTCCATTGAGTAGCTATGCAACAATTTAATTATTTTAATTTAAACATTCTCCCAGAAAGGTAAGAGTTTACCATTCCAAAATATGCCACTTTGGCATAAGGATTATTTTTAACTGAAGGCAACTGAAATGCAGCAGATACAAAAAAAGCACTCTGTCCTTTCCCATTTGCCTAGGAACAAGACTTAAATTTGTACAAACATAAATCACCAACAACTTTAGACCCTTATCAGCACCACAGAACTCTGCATAACAAACTATTGACTAGCCTTTATCTTCCATTATTCACCCATATATTTACCTTCCCATGAATATATCTACCCTAGAAACTCAAAATCCTTTTTATTTGTCTTGTCAATTCTCTGAAAATGTATTGGATTTTTTTGTTAAGATGCTATATAAGCTCAAGTTCTAGCCAGGCTTTAAGTTACTCAACCCTGAGTTTCTACCATGATACATATATTAATAAATGTGTTTGTTTTTCTCTTGTTAATCTCTCTTTTGTTATAAATCCTTGCTGAGAACCTAGAGGGTAGAAGGAAAAAAAAAAAATCCCCTATACTCTACCAGTGGATACGGAGGTTGTTTGGAAAGTTGTACTATGATATCACCACCGAAATTTTCAGATATTAAGAATATATATATGTTCAGGCAAGGGAAATAAATGCTAATTCAGGAATGTGTTAAAGAATTGTATCAGTGCAGCTACTCAAAGAAAACTGAGTCACAAAAAAATTAGAAGAGGATTTTTAGTCATTTTTTACCTTTCCTGAGCGTTATTTTCTTTATTCTTTCCCTAATCTCTTTTGCCTTGAATCATTTACATAATATACTATGCATGCTATATAAGTATCATAAAATTTTCCTTTCCATCTGAAACTTCAATCCCACTACTATATGAATAACAAAACGGTAACAGATCCTTTATTTCATCTTCATTGTACAAAGTGTATCAACAAAGTAAATTAAATCCATGTCAAAAAATTATTTATAATTAAGGCTCATATGAAAAGGCAGCATATAGGGGCGCCTGGGTGGCTCAGTCGTTAAGCGTCTGCCTTCGGCTCAGGTCCTGATCCCCTGGGATCGAGTCCCGCATTGGGCTCCCTGCTCGGCGGGAAGCCTGCTTCTCCCTCTCCCACTACCCTGTGCTTGTTGTTTTTTTTTTTAAAGATTTTATTTATTTATTTGACAGAGAGAGAGAGACAGCCAGAGAGAGAACACAAGCAGGGTAAGTGGGAGAGGGAGAGCAGGCTTCCCGCCGGGCAGGGAGCCCGATGCGGGACTCGATCCCAGGACCCTGATATCATGACCTGAGCCGAAGGCAGACGCTTAACGACTGAGCCATCCAGGCGCCCCTCCCCGCTGCTTGTGTCCCCTCTCTCGCTGTGTCTCTGTCAAATAAATAAATAAAACCTTAAAAAAAAAAAAAAAGAAAAAGGAAAGGCAGCATATAAATGAGAAAAAAAAAAGGAAAAATGTGTTACTGTTTTGTCTGTTATGTATTCCATTCCTATTGCCTTTTTACTACTCCTTGTAATGATGGGGCTCTGGATCATTTTGACCAGACTCTCAATCATTTGGCTCTGTCTCCCTGGCCACAAAGAGAGCACATGGACCTTAAGCATAACACTGTAAACATGAGGAGAGGTCTCCTGAAATCCTCAGCTGAATGCATCATATATTTTTGATGTTGGCAGAGTCCATCTTTATGTGTAGAAGGTCTGCCTGAAAACAAAGCTAACATAAATGAAACCAGACCAAGAAACAGAGATAGAGACTGATTATTAGTTAAGCAACTGAAATTAGTCATGTCTGAAGGCATAGAACCTCCAGGCTTTTTAGTTAGGAGGACCAAATTTTTTTTTTTTTTTAAGAACCAAATTCTTAAAAAAAATTTCTTTTGAACTATCCTGACATGGATTTCTAGCACTATAATTGAGTTTAGACTTACTGTTCACTACCTAATTGAACTGTAAAAATTATGTTAACATATAAAAATTTAGCTTGTTTTTACCTCCCCAGCACCCTTTCTTCCCTTGGAAAACTCCATCTCCCTTAAGCCACACTATTCTGATTGGGCTCTCAAAAACAGGACCCACTCCCCCTTTATTCTCATGGGCATGCATATGACCTAGGTCTGGTCTATTATAATAGCCAATTTTTTTGTCCACAGTGACTATCTCAAGGATGGACACATGACCCATGCTGGGCCAATCAGTGTCTTTCTCTAGAACTTCCCCTTGAAACTCAAAGGAAGATTGCTTTTTTACCCTTGGGTCAATGTGTGGGCAGGATATAAATGAGTTGTCAGTGATCATGTTCCCTGCCACAAGGACAAACTCCATTTACACTGGAAGAAGGTAACACCTAAGAGAAGCAGAACCACAGAATGACTCAAAAAGAGTCCCCTTTGTGCCCTTGGATTCAATAATGTTTAACATCAGATCCACCATTATTATAGACAGTTAATAATAAACTAAATCTGTTGTTTCTTTTTTCGCTTAAGCTAGTGTAAACTCATTTCTGTTAACAATCTAAAAAGTCTGAACATGATGTTCTAGTCCTGCACTGTTTAAGATGGTAGCCACTAGGGGCGCCTGGGTGGCTCAGTCGTTAGCGTCTGCCTTCGGCTCAGGTCATGATCCCAGGGTCCTGGGATCGAGCCCCGCATTGGACTCCCCGCTCTGCAGGAAGCCTGCTTCTCCCTCTCCCACTCCCCCTGCTTGTGTTCCCTCTCTCACTGTCTCTCTCTCTGTCAAATAAATAAATAAAATCTTAAAAAAAAAAAAAAAGATGGTAGCCACTAGCCACACAGGGTTATTTAAATTAAAATTAAATAAAACTAAAAATTCAGTCCCTGAGATGGACTAGCCACATTTTAAGTGCTCAACAGTCACATGTGGTTATTGGCTATTGTAACTGACATTGCAAATACAGAACACCTCTATCACTACACTCCATTTAAACAGTGCTGCTATTTTTTTAGTTAAGTAAAAATTTTGTTAGCTTGTTAAGTATGGAAAAATTAATTTCGCAGTCAAAAGAATTGCCATGGGCAATAGCTATTCACACCCAGGTAAGATGTTTGCAAGGATTAACTTAGGGGGCGCCTGGGTGGGTCAGTCAGTTAAGCGGCTACCTTCGGCTCAGGTCATGATCTCAGGGTCCTGGGATCGACTGCAGCATCGGGCTTCTCAGCAGAGAGTCTGCTTCTCCCTCTCCCTCTGTGATCTCTCTAGTTCTCACTCTCTCTCAAATAAATAAATAAATAAATAAATAAACAAACTTTGAAGAAAAAAAAGGATCAACGTAGAAAAAAGTCAAACAGATAACACTAACTGTGGAATGTTATACAATAAGAATAATATTACATCTAATAGTGGGAGAAACAAAGAAATTAAAGTTACGTTAATAACAAAGGGAAAAAAAAGCACATGCTAAAGTGATGTGAAGATATTTACATTACATGCCTTAGCCAGCATAGAATGTAGAAAATGAGTTGGGGAAAGAAATTTGTCCCCACTATTGTTCTGGGCAGAAGATAACCACTGGGAAATACTATAAAAAGAGAGAGAGGAAAACAAGAGTGATAGGCAAGGAATATACTATAAGATGTGCTGGGCGATGGAATGAGTGAAGTGGCCTCTGTAAACGTGCTAGAACTTGAAAATTGACCATTCTGACCAACTCTAGATTACCCAAATTATGTATTTTTCATGGGAAAAAAAGGCTATTTTCAAGTAAGCAGGATAGATAATAAACCCTTTGGGTAACACATTTTTATATTCTTTCTTTATTTTTTAATGCAGTCTGTGGCACATTAAAGCACCTTAAAAAAAAATTACTTCTTCAGTAAAATTGTGAACCACAAAGAAAGCCAGAGGCCTAAAATCTGTATTCCTCTGAGAGCTAGTAGTCTCTCTCTCTCTCCAGTATTTAAAGAAAAGTAAGCAACAGTTCTGAGCAGGGAAATAGGACCAAAAAAAAAAAAAAAGGAACTATCGCCTAATCTGAATCAAGTTTTTACAGTATTATATATTAGCCTATTTCAAATGTAGTAAACTTCACATTTGATGCAGTCTTAATTGTGATAAACTGAATGCAATATGAACAAAAATTAATTCTTTTTATAGGTGTCTAAAAAGTGAGACATGGCAGTGCTATTAATAAGGCATTTGAAGAGAATCTAGGGGCGCCTGGTTGGCTCAGTCAGTAAAGCATGTGACTCTTGATCTCAGGATCATGAATTCAAGCCCCATGTTGGGCAAGAACCCTACTTAATCAAAAAAAAAAAAGAGAGAGAGAGAGAGACTCTTCAGATGGAGAGGCAGCATGGTGCAGCTGAACACTGGGCTGGTTAGAAAGAGACCTAGTTTCAAGTCCTAGATCTGTGATTTATTTGTTGTATGACCTTAAGTTAATTTACATCTTTAAGCCTCAATTTCCTTATCTAAAACAGGAAGAGACAGAATTATATGGTCTCAAAGGTCACTGCATATTCAAAAGTTTTATGACTTTGGGCGCCTGGGTGGCTCAGTTGGTTAAAGTGATTGCCTTGGGCTCAGGTCATGATCCTGGAGTCCCAGGATCAAGTCCTGCATCGGGCTCCCTTCTCAGCGGGGAGTCTGCTTCTCCCTCTGACCCTCCCCACTCTCATGTGCTCTCTTTCTCTCATTCTCTCTCTCAAATAAATAAAATCTTTAAAAAAAAAAAGTTTTATGACTTTATGAAAAAAGGTATATAAATAAAAACTTAAAAAAAGAAAGGAAAGTATAAAACCTGAAAAAAAAATTAAAACATTTTTTTCCTCAAAGGACCTTTTAATCTTTGTGAAGCTTTGGCTTTGCTCTACAAGGGGAAAATATTAAACAAAACAAAACAAAACCCCCCCCAAAACAAACAAACAAAAAACTTCACTTATGAAATGTTTTTAACCTTCACAAATCCATAATTGACACAAATGTAGTAGCTTGGCAAGTATAATCCTGTTAATCACAAGAATGAAAAAAATGTTTCTGCAAACCAGCACAGCTTAATGATACTCACCTGGAAAGTAAAATCAAAACAATTTTCAGATCTAAACATCCTTTAGAATAGCTAATTTAAACAATTTTCTTATTCTTATTTGGCTTTCTTAAATTTTCCAATCAAGGAGAAATTGTACTGACCAATTTTTAATCTAGTTCACAGAGCAGTTACAATTCTTTAGATCCTTGACATTTAACCAGGGTTTTAACTATATGCAAACCATACCACACCAAGGACCACAACATGTAGCATCTTGTAGTTTTACTGAGTTACATTTGAATCATTCAAAACATGAGGCTGAATTGTGATAGTGTGGGACCCTGTACCTGCTCAGCAACCTGTATCTCTAGCTGTGTATGTTCCATTCTAACATGTTCCATTCTAACAAATCCAACAAACAGCCAAGGAACATGCTCCTTTGTGAGAAATATTCCCTCACAAGAGAGAAAGCTGCTATGCTGATGATTAAAAAGTGATGGTGACCAGGAAATGGGTGGTTAATCTGAGTAATAGAATTCTCTCTAATAATTTAAGATAGGGAGCACTGAAATGACATAAAATCAAATGGTATAGAATCAGTAAGGATCCAAAAGGAGGTCTTTCCAGTGTCTTTTCATTTGTTTTTGTTTTGTTTTGTTTTTACCTATGGTGGATTATTACTACAAGTTATAGTAATCTTCTAGAATTTGAAGCTTCAGAAATGCAAAGTAGCCCTAATAATATCTGGGTTTCTTGTAATTAGTATTTAGGCTTAAATTAACTGTACATAAACTTAAATAGAATGAGCCAATTAAATCTTTAGCTTTCATCTCAGGGTCAGTATTTCAGATTTGTAGGTCTGAGACAATAAGTATTGAGGGCAGTACCTTTAGCCAGAACTTATTATCAGAAGAAAACACACATGTATATCTAATTCTCAGTGTAAATAAATACACTTTAATGTCAATATGTAAGCTGCAAATGGGAAATATTACCTCTTTGAAATGTGACATCCAGTTTGCCAAGGTAAGGTGGGAGTTCCTTTAAAAGATATGATTGAAAAACAGTTAACTCTCAAAAATTTTAAGTATTTTAGTGTCTTATAGTAAGACAAAGATTTGCTTCTTCAAAAAAATAAAATAAAAACATTGCCTATGTTTACATAAGGCATGCTTTAGCCAAACATCCCAAACAGCAAATTAAACATATAACTACTTACTTTCACAATTTAGAAGAAAAGAAATCTGTACTATTTAATTTGGACCTTTTCAAATAATAAATATATAAATATCTCAGTAGACAAGTGTGAAGATAGACAATTTTATTTTTTTTTATTTTTTTATTTTTTTAAAGATTTTATTTATTTATTTGACAGAGAGAGAGACAGCGAGAGAGGGAACACAAGCAGGGAGCCCAATGCGGGGCTCGATCCCAGGACCCTGGGATCATGACCTGAGCTGAGGGCAGACGCTTAAGGACTGAGCCACCCAGGCGCCCTGAAGATAGACAATTTTAAAAAATGACTAACATACAGTAAAATCTTTAAACTCACAAATAATTAAATAAGTGCTAATTAAAATTTAAATTTAGGAAATTTTTGTTATTATAATACCCAATAATGGTAAGGATACAGCAAAATGGGAATTCCTCTAACATCACATTTTTGCACTTTTTAAGAAATTTTTACTTTATTTTTAAGTAATCTCTGAGACCAATGTGTGGCTTGAACTCAAAACCCTGAGATCAAGAGTTGCATGCTCTACCAACTGAGCCAGTCAGGCGCCCCAGATTTTGAAACTCTTAAACACTTTTAGAAAGCAAGTTGGCAGGGCGCCTGGGTGGCTCAGTTGGTTAAGCGACTGCCTTCGGCTCAGGTCATGATCCTGGAGTCCCGGGATCGAGTCCCGCATCGGGCTCCCTGCTCGGCAGGGAGTCTGCTTCTCCCTCGGACCCTCCCCCCTCTCATGTGCTTGCTCTCTCTCATTCTCTCTCTCTCAAATAAATAAATAAAATCTTTAAAATAAAAAAATTAAAAAAAAGAAAGCAAGTTGGCAATAATGACTTTCAATATGTATTAAGCCACTAAAATATTCCTAATCTTCTACCCAATAATTTCTCTGCTGAGAGTTTATTTAGGGAAATAATTTTAAAAACAGAGATAATTTGTGCTTGCTTTGGCAGCACATATACTAACAATAGAGATAACTTTTATTTTTATATTGATATTTTCAATAAATATAAATATATTTATATAGATGCCTTCATAAATACATATCTTTTAAAAACTATATAAGCATATAAATATAGAGAAAGCTTTATCTTTATGTATGAAGATGTTCAGTGCAGTGTTATCTCTAATGGTGAAAACTTAGAACTAATTCAAATGCCCAACAACAGAGGAGGAATGGTTAAAAATAACTCTATATCCACTCAATGGAATAATTGCAGTCACTTGAAATGTTTATGAAAAATAAGGGGATCTGAAAGGGCTAAATACGACACAATTCCAAATATATAACATTTTGGAAAAGGTAAAACTATGGAGACAATAAAAAGATCAGTGGTTGCCAGGGTGTGGAGGGGCAGGAAGGATGAACAGGCAGAACACTGAGCATTTTAGGGCAATGAAACTATTATGTATGACACTATAATAGTTGATACGTCATTATACGTTAAAACTGACATCCTATGTTAAAAACCTATAGAATGTACACCATTAAGAATAAACCCTAGGGGGCGCCTGGGTGGCTCAGTTGGTTAAGCGACTGCCTTCGGCTCAGGTCATGATCCTGGAGTCCCGGGATCGAGTCCCGCATCGGGCTACCTGCTCAGCAGGGAGTCTGCTTCTCCCTCTCCCACTCCCCGTTTGTGTTCCCTCTCTCGCTGTGTCTTTCTCTGTCAAATAAATAAATAAAATCTTAAAAAAAAATAAAATAAACCCTAGGAGCAACCTGGGTGGCTCAGTTGTTAAGCGTCTGCCTTCGGCTCAGGTCATGATCCCAGAGTCCTGGGATCGAGTCCCGCATCAGGCTCCCTGCTCGGCGGAGAGCCTGCTTCTCCCTCTACCTCTGTCTGCCGCTCTGCCTACTTGTGCTCTCTATCTCTGTTAAATAAATACATAAATAAATCTTTAAAAAAAAAAAAAGAATAAACCCTAATGTTAACTATGGATTTTGGGATGATAATGTGTCACTGTAGGTTCACAGACTGTACCAAATGTACCACTCTGGTACAGGATGTTTGGGGGGAGGGAGCTGTACATGTAGAGTCAGAAGCTATTCTGTACTTTCTGCTCAATTTTGCTGTGAACCAGTAACTGCTCTAAAAACTAAAGTCTATTTAAAAAAAAAAAAGAAAAAGCAGGGGCGCCTGGGTGGCACAGCTGGTTAAGCGTCTGATTCCTGGTTTCGGCTCAGTTCATGATCTCAGGGTCCTGGGATCAAGCCGCACATCGGGCTCTACAGGGAGTCTGCTTGAGGATTCACTCTCTCCCTCTCCCCCTGCTTTCACTATCTCTCACTCTCGCTCTCTAAAATAAATAAATCTTTTTTTAAAAAAAGCATGGAAAAATGTGTATCATGCCATAATGTTAAAGTGTCCCAAAACACAATCTATAGGGGTGCCTGGGTGGCTCAGTTGTTAAGCGTCTGCCTTTGGCTCAGGTCATGATCCCAGGGTCCTGGGATCGAGCCCCACATCAGGCTCCCTGCTCAGCGGGAAGCCTGCTTCTCCCTCTCCCACTCCCCCTGCTTGTGTTCCCTCTCTCGCTGTCTCTCTCTCTGTCAAAAAATAAATAAAATCTTTTTTAAAAAAACAACAACACAATATATGTAATATACAGTAGAATCACAACCAGGCAAAAAACATACAGGGTACACATACAGATAGCATCCTGTTAATGTAAGTTTTCTTTAGGTGGTAAAATAAAGCATTATTTTCCATCCATTTATCAGTCTTTACTATAATGGCAAGTAAACTACTAAAATCGGATTTCCCATACTTGAAGACTAAAACTAATTCATCTATTTAATCTGAATCAAATAAATTGTAGAATACTTCAAGCAATTTGATGTCCAATAGTTTTACATTTGAGGACTTTGGTAATCTTGTTAAAATACTTATAAAAATAAGTCTCCAAAGATGTATCCACAGATTTCTGTAGTGAGTATAAATCCTCACTGGAAGTTAGAATAGTTTTTATAATTTCCTTTGGCATTCATTATCTAATCACTATCATTTATTTTTTACTATTTATTGGAGCACTATCTGGCATTCATTGTTTTTAAAAATCCTATAGGCCCTAATGTCTACTAGATATTAGTTTATCATGTAGTTTTACTTACACAGTACTTGAGATCAGAGATGTTTACATTGACCCCAGTTGATCTCTTTAAATTCTCATCATGGGACACTACAACTTGCTCATCTTTTGTGATATGGCAGTCCAATTCCAGCATATCAGTTCCAATTGTAACTGCACTGAAGAAATGCAAAGAAGAAAAATGACATTCTGAAAGTTAAGTAAACTTCATTTACATTATATGTATCAGATGTAAAAATTAGGAGTTACAAAACAAATAGCAAAACATCTCATAACACTAAAATTTCTCTACACTGTCATCTATTATGATTTATTGGTGTCATATTCTAAAGTAAACACAGAATAAGAGAATCATGTTGCCCCTTTCCATAACCAGCTATCCATATTGCTGTCAACCTAACATAATGGAAAGAATACCAGATCAGAAGTTAAAAAGGTCTGGATGCCAGTTCCTGCTTTGCTATGAACTTGCTGTATAACTATGGGCAAGTAAACGCCTTTCTCTAGGCCTACATTTTCACATCTATAAATTGATAGGATTAAAGAACAAGAAAACGGTGCCAGCCCTTGTCAGTTTAATTCAACATAGGATTAGAAAATTCCAGCCAGAAAAAAATAAAAAAAATAAAAAGAAATTCCAGGCAGAGAAATTAAGTAAGGAAAAAAGGGGGTTGGGCATCCAAATTGGAAAGGAAGAAGTAAAATTATCTCTGTTCACAGATGACATGATCTTATATGTAGAAATCTTAGAGATTCTACACACAAATAAAACTGCCAGAACTAATAAACTCACTAAAGTTGCAGAATATAAAAATCAACACACAGGGGCACCTGGGTGGCTCAGTTAGTTGGGTGGCTCAGTTAGTTGGGTGTCTGCCTTTGGCTCATGTCATGATCTTGAGGTCTTGGGATCGAGCCCTGTGTCGGGCTCCCTGCTCACGGGGTGTCTGCTTCTCCCTCTCTCTCTGCCCCTCACCCCACCCCCCACTTGTGCTCTCTCTCTCAAATAAATAAAATCTTTTTAAAAAATCAACACACAAAAATCAGTTACATTTCTATACATTAAAGTGAATGATGTGAAAAGGAAATCATAAAACAATCCATTTATAATAGCATCAAAAAGAAAAAAAAATGGGCGCTTGCATAGCTCAGTCAGTTAAGTGTCCAACTCTTGATTTCGGCTCAGGACATGATCTTAGGGTCATGAGATCGAGCCCCACATCAGGCTCTGTGCTGGGCATGGAGCCTGCTTAAGATTCTCTCTTTTCCTGTCCCTCTCCCCCTCCCCCCCCTAAACAAACAAACAAACAAACAAACAAAAACTTAGAAATTAACTTAACCAAGGAAGTAAGAGACTTGTACAATGAAAACTGTAAAACATTGCTGAAAGAAATTAAAGGAGATATACATAAATGGAAAGACATCCCATGTTCATGGATTAGAACACTTAATATTATTAAGATCTATGGATCTACACATTCAATGCAATTCTTATCAAAATCCCAATGATTGTGCAAAAATAGAAAATTCCATCCTAAAATGCCTGAGGGGCACTTGGCTGGCTCAGTCGGAAGAGCATGTGACTCTTGAATTTGGCAATTTGTAAGTTTGAGCCCCATGTAACTAAAAGAAAAAACTTTAAATTGCATATGAAATCTCAAGGAAACCCAAAGAGTAAAAACAATCCTGAAAAAGAAGAACAGTGGTGACTGGGTGGGTCAGTTGGTTGAGCATCTGCCTTCAGCTCAGGTCATGATCCCAGGGTCCTGGGATTGATCCTGCATCTTGCTCCAGTAGGGAGTCTGCTTCTCTCTCTGCCTGCTGCTCCCCCTGCTTGTGCTCTCTCTTTCTCTGTCAAATAAATAAACAAAATCTTTTTTTTTTTAGATTTTTATTTATTTATTTGACAAAGAGAGACACTGAGAGAGGGAACACAAGCAGGGGGAGTGGGAGAAAGAGAAGCAGACTCCCTGTGGAGCAGGGAGCCCGATGTGGGGCTCGATCCAGGACCCTGGGATCATGACCTGAGCCGAAGGCAGACGCTTAACGACTGAGCCACCGAGGCGCCCCAAATAAATAAATAAATAAATTCTTAAAAAAAAAAAGAACGAACAAAGTTGGAAGACTCACACTTCCTGATTTCAATACTTACTACAAAGCTACAGTAATCAAAGCAATATGGTGCTGGCATAAAGACAGACATATAAATCCATGAAATAGAATACAGAGTCCAGAAATAAACCCTCATATATTGTCAAATGATTTTCAACCATTCAATGGGGAAAGGGCAGTTTTTTCAACAAATGGTGCTGCAAAAACTGGATATCCACATGTAGAAGAATGAAGTTGGATCCTTACCTAACACCATATCAAAAAATAAACTCAAAATTGATCAAAGACCTAACCATAACACCTAAAATGAAAAAACTCTTAGAAGACAACATATGGGAAAAGCTTCACCACACTGGATTTGGCAATGATTTCTTGGCTATAACATCAAAGCACAGGCAACAAAAGAAAAAAAAAGACAAATTGTGCTTCATCGAAATTAAAAACTTTGTGCTATCAACAAAGTAAAAAGGTAGCCCACACAAACCGTAAGAGACTCTTAATCATAGGAAACAAACTGAGGGTTGGTGGAGGGGAGGGGGTGGGGGGATAGGGTAACTGGGTGATGGACATTAAGGATAGCACGTGATGTAATGGACACTGGGTATTATGTGAGGAATCACTGAACTCTATCTTTGAAGCTAATAGTACATTATATGTTAATTAAATTTAAAGTTTTTTAAAAAGTGAAAAAAAAAGTAACCTACAGAATGGGAGAAAATACATGCAAATCATCTATGTGATAAAGGATTAATATCCACAGTATATAAAGAACTCCTAAAACTCAACAACACAATAACCTGATTCAAAAATGAGGAAAGGACTTGAACAGATGTTTCTCCAAAGAAGAAATGCCAATAAGCACATGGAGAGATCACTAATCATTAGGGCAATCCAGTCAAAACCACAATCAGAGGGGTGGCTGGCTGCCTCAGCTGGAAGTGTGCAACTCTTGATCTCGGGGATGTAAGTTTGAGCCCCATATTTGGTGGTGTAGGGATTACTTAAATAAATAATAAACTTTAAAAAACCCCACAATAAGACTATTTCACACCCATTTGGGTGGCTATTATTTAAAAAAAAAGGAAGGAAGAAAAGAGAAAAAGAAAAAAGTATTGGCCAGGATGTGGAGATACTGGAACCCTTGCATATTGTTGGCAGGAATATAAAATGGCAGTTCCTCAAGAAAATTAAACATAGATTTACCATATGATCCAGCAATTCCACTTCTAGGTACACACAGAAAAGATCTGAAAGAAGGGACTTAAATATTTACACAACCATGTTCATAGAAAAATGATTCATAATAGCCAAAAGTAGAAGCAACTTGTCTATCAACTAATGAAAACAAAATGTGGTTACAAAGAAGTATTATTCAGCCTTAAAAAGGAAGGGAATTCTGGAGAAGCCTGGCTGGCTTAGTTGCTAGAATATGTGACTCTTGATCTCGGGGTTGTAAGTTCAAGGCCCATGTTGGGTGGAAAGATTACTTAAAAATAAAATCTTGGGATGCCTGGGTGGCTTAGTTGGTTAAGCATCTGCCTTCGGCTCGGGTCATGATCCCAGGGTCCTGGGTTGAGCCCTGCATCAGGCTCTTTGCTCATGGGGAGTCTGCTTCTCCCTCTCCCTCTGCCTGCCACTTCCCCTGCTTGTGCTCTCTCTCTCAAATAAATAAAATCTTAATAAATAAATAATAAATAAATAAATATATTTTTTTTAAATCTTAAAAAAAAGAAGAAGGGAATTTTGATATATGCCACAACATGAGTGAGTGAATCTTTAAGACATTATGCTAGGTTAAGGAAGCCAAAAACAAAAATACAAATACTTAATGATTCCACTTATATAAAGCAACCTAAAATAGTCAAGTTAATAGAAAGAAGAATGGTGGTCACCCAGGGCCTGGGGGGAAGGGGGTTAGTGAATTATTATTGAATGGGTCCAGAGTTTTGGTATAGAAAGATGAAAAAGTTCTGGAGATGAATAGTGGTGATGGTTGCATAACAACGTGAATGTATTTAATGACACTGAACTGTACACTTAAAAACAGTTAAAATGGTAAGTTTTATGTCATATATATTTTACCATGATAAAATAAAAATTTTTAAATTAAAAAAAAAAGAACAAAAATTGAAAGGATTAGATCAGACAATCGCTAAAGTTCCTTTCACATTCAAGATCCTATGACTTTTACAAAAGGGAATATCACAGTGGTTAGGAGTACAAACACTGCCCCCAAAAAAGGGTAAATATGTGAGGCAATGGATGTGTTACTTAACCTGACGGTGAAAATCCTTTCACAACGTATACACATATCAAATCATCACATTGTATACTTGAAATATAATGTGTCAATTATACCTCAATAAAATTGGGGGATAAAGAGCATAGACACTGGCTCTGCCACTTACTTGGGCAAGTTATTTAGCTTCTCTATGCTTCAGTTTCCTTACTTGCAAAATAGTGATGATAATATTAGCTCCTCCCCTTACACCTTACACTCCAAACAGCCCCACACTTTCAATACTCTTGCCTGAAATGTCTTTTGCAAAAACAAAAAACAACGAATATACAATAAAATAATAGATGTAAATTTGAACAGGCAATTCACAGATGAGGATTTCCAAATGGCCAGTAAGTGTATGAATAGATGTTCAACATCAAAGTTCAACAGGGAAATGTAAATCGAAACCACGATGAAATAGCACTATATATCCACCACAATGGCTACAATTAAAAGGACTGACAACAAATTAGCAAGATAGTGGAGGATTGGAACTCTATATTGCTAGTGTGAGGGTCAGTTGGTACAATCACTCTGGAAGGTATAAATGTAGACCTACCCTATGATCCTGCAATTTCACTTCTGCTTAAGTATATATCTGAGAGGGATGAATGTATTTGGCTATTAAAGAGAAGATAACAGGGGCACCTGGGTGGCTCAGTCGGTTAGGTCATGATCCCAGCGTCCTGGGATCAAGGCTTGCTTCAGGCTCCCTGCTCAGCAGGGAGTCTGCTTCTCCCTCTCCCTCTGCCTCTCTCCCTCCCTCTCTCCCTCCCTCCCTCTCTCTCTCTCTTTCTCTCATTTTCTCTCTCTCAAATAAATCTTTAAAAGACAGATAACATTATTTCACACATCATGGATGAATTGTACAGGTATCAACTGAAGAAAGAAAAGCCAGAGACAAAAGTGTAAATACTGTATGATTACATTTATGTTATCGGGAACAAGCAAAATCAATTTATCATAATAGAAATTAGAATAATGGCTATCTAGGGGCAAGTAATGTGGACTGGGAAAGGTCACAAGGATACCTTCAAGAATGCTAGAAATGTTCTATATCTTTATCTGAGTGATGGTTACAAAGGTATATACATTATGTTAAAATTTACTGGGCTATACACTTAGATTATGCATTTTATGGAATGTATATTATATACACACAGTAACAGGTTGGTTGGTTGGTTTGTTTTTAAGTTTTTCTTCCTCCCCTTATCTGCTCTTACTCATCCTTCAGGTCTAAGCTTAGAAACCACCACTTCAGGATATCTTCCCCAATCTTCCCAGATTAGACTGGGTCACCAGGTTACATACTGCTAAATTGCCAGGACTTCCTGTAGCACCTGTGTTTACTCCGTCATAGTATTTACCATGCTGTTTTGAATATATCCATTTATCTCCCCCCTGCCCAATGAGACAGGAGATCTTTAAGTAAAGGATTTGTGGACTATGTTTAGTTTACTGTTATATTTCTAGTGCCTAGGCACAGGGCCTTGCACAGCTGGTACTCCATAGTATTTGTTTAAAAAACTCTGTCTATAACGGGCGCCTGGGTGGCTCAGTTGGTTAAGCAACTGCCTTCGGCTCAGGTCATGATCCTGGAGTCCCTGGATCGAGTCCCGCATCGGGCTCCCTGCTCGGCAGGGAGTCTGCTTCTCCCTCTGCCCCTCCCCCCTCTCATGTGCTCTCTGTCTCTCTCATTCTCTCTGTCTCAAATAAATAAATAAAATCTTAAAAAAAAAAAAAAAAAAAAACCTCTGTCTATGTAAAATGCCCACGTAGCACTTTATGCACTAATCACCACGGGTGACATTTCAAGATGAAGAAAAAGTAAACATGGGTGGAGCAGGGAGAAAGTTTTAGAAAGAAACATTTTTTTTCTTTTTAAAATTCAAGAATGGAAAGAGTAAGAGCTGTGGTGAGCAGAGTAGGGTGAGAAGATACGAAAGTAGATAAATTACTTTTGTGCAATATATTCCCATGCACTTAAATTGTTTACTAGTCGTTTTATATGAGGTTAGGTCTCTACAACTAGATTAAATTCCTAAAGAGGAAAGGCCTATATCTGCTCCATACTTTCTAATGTTCATGATGTTGGGTATATTGTAGGTATCTAACATTTCTAAATGAGTGGAATGAAGCCATGTTTTACTTATCTATTAGAAATCTATTAACATTTCGGGGCGCCTGGGTGGCTCAGTCGTTAAGTGTCTGCCTTTGGCTCAGGTCATGATCCCAGGGTCCTGGGATCGAGCCCCGCATCGGGCTCCCTGCTTAGCAGGGAGTCTGCTTCTCCCTCTGACCCTCACCCCTTTCATTCTCTCTCTGTCATATTCTCTCTCTCTCAAAAATAAATAAAATTAAAAAAATATTTAGAATATAAACTTCTAAAGTGCAAAATAAGGATACTTCCATTATTAATATATCTAAAAGACAACATTTTGAACACCAATTTATTCATCACCAACAGAAAGAATTACAGCAGGAATTTAAGAAAAACTGAACATCCTTTTAAATATATAAGCACTGATGATTCTTATTTTGCCTGTGATCTCCTATGTGGGGTGAATGTATCTTCTGTTTTATACTTAAACTTGAAACACGTAATATAAAAATACAAATATAAATTTGTATATAAATATATCAATTAAGGAATAAAGTTTTAGCAATTGAGTAAAAGTTTCTTAATGTTTTTTTTTTTTTAATTTTTTTTTAAAGATTTTTATTTATTTATTTGAGAGAGAGAATGAGAGAGAGCACATGAGAGGGGGGAGGGTCAGAGGGAGAAGCAGACTCCCTGCCGAGCAGGGAGCCCGATGCGGGACTCGATCCCGGGACTCCAGGATCATGACCTGAGCCGAAGGCAGTCGCTTAACCAACTGAGCCACCCAGGCGCCCTTAATGTTTTTAAAACAAACTAACTTGGCTCCTTAATGTAATTCTTACTAAGATGTAATAACTAACTTTATGTGTCCTCTTCTAAAGGATAAAAGAGAATATTTATTGGTCAGTTGTGTGTGTAAAAATAAAATGCAAAAAGAAATAAGCAAATAGGGGCGCCTGGGTGGCTCAGTCATTAAGCGTCTGCCTTCGGCTCAGGTCATGATCCCGGGGTCCTGGGATGGAGCCCCGCATCAGGCTCACTGTTTGGCAGGAGGCCTGCTTCTCCCTCTCTCACTCCCCCTGCTTGTGTTCCCTCTCGCTGTGTCTCTCTCTGTCAAATAAATAAATAAAATTTTTAAGAAAAGAAATAAGCAAATAAAACAGTTTTTGGTAGAATTACTTTTCTTTATTTTTAAATTTCCTTCAATATTATTGTTATACTGTGTTCAATTAAAAAAAAATGTAGAAACTGTAAGCAATACATGCAGCCAGCAAACAGTTTTGAAATAAAATCCTAAAATCCTTCATATAGCTAAAAAAAAAAAAAAAAATTGGTACTACTGATTTTTGGTCATGTGCATATCTTACTTTCTTTTGTTATTTTTTTTGTATGAGTATGTGAAGGGGAGTAAGAGCAGGGGTTATCTATATTTTCCTGTATTTAAAAACAATTTTGCAGGGTGCCTGGGTGGCTCAGTTGGTTAAGTGTCTGCCTTCAGCTCAGGTCATGAGCAAGGAGCCTGCTTCCCCTTCTCCCTCTGCCCCTCCGCCCTGCTTATGCTCCCTCTCTCTTGCTCTATCTCAAATAAATAAATAAAATTTTTAAAACAACAAAAAATATATAAAATAAAAAATTTCTGCATTGGGCTCCATGCCGAGCATGGAGACTACTTAAAAAATAAATAAGTAAATAAACAAACAAACAAACAAATAAATAACATTTTAGTATATGTGCTGCCGAGGCAGGCACAATAAAATTTTAAAAGTCAATTAAAAAAATTAAAAATAAAAATAAAAAATTTAAACATTTTACCTAAGAAATCTTTCTAAGTTTGAAGTTTGCCTTCACCTGAAATGTGGGCTGTTTTTAGACATGTTTAGGAATTATATACAAAATAGTTTCTATTTATTGTAGGCTTATCTCTTATCAATAAGCTAATAAAAACTTAGAGCAATAGTAAGTGAGTGCATCCAGGACAATTTGTAAATGATCCCAAATTTGATACACAAATAGCTAGAACATAGCCAGAAAAAGGAAAAAAAAATTTATCACTTTGGCCTTCAAAATTTCCTGTAAATAATAAGCATCTACTTCAACTGAAGTGCCAGATATTTTATAGCTGAATTTTTTTTTTTTTTTTTTTTTAGGATTTATTTATCTTGGAGAGAGAGAGAGTGTGAGCAATCAGAGGGAGAGAGAGAGGGAGAGAATCTCAAGCAGACTTCCTGCTGAGCTCCCAAGTGGGGCTCCATCTCATGACCCTGAGATCATGACCTGAGTAGAAATCAAGAGTCCCATGTTTAACCAACTGAGCCACCCATGTGCTCCAATATAGGTGACTTTCTGACAAGCTGATTACATAGAAAAAGGGAAGCCAAGGCTTCAACATTACCAGAAAAAGAAAACTCTAGCTCTAAAAGATGTGAAATTACTTGAAATTCCACAGAAACAATACATAACGATTTAAAACAGTCCCTATACACTATATGTTAACTAACTAGAATTTAAATAAAAATTTGGAAAAAATAAAAATCGTAAATCCAAAAACAATAACAGACCCTATATTAAGGAATTTATTTGAATCTCATTTATTCCTCACACCACTGAGGTTTGTTACTATTCCCATTTTACATACGAGAAATTAGTATTGTATTAATTAGATATTCTGAAAAATGTATTATGAGAACCAGGTCACTGATTAATTACTTTGACTGTCTGCCAACTTGTACTTCCAGCTACTGCTAAAACAATTTGTTTCTTTCTTTCACCATTCATGTTAATACCACAGGGATCAAATTGTCCTATGGGTATTTACAAAGGCAGCCTGGTTTAATAACCTAGTTTTATTAGCTCTTAAGAGCTAGATTTTACATACTCAAGGTCTTAGTGACTGTGTGTGTGTGTGTGTGTGTGTGTGTTACAATTCCTTAGTTTCTGGTTTTGTGCTTATTATGGATGGGGTTCTCTCTCCTTCATTTGTCTTCTGTTAATGTTCTGCTTTGTTCCTGAGTGCCCCATTCCATTATTTCCTTTAGTAACTAGTGAGAGTCTATTAGCATCAGAACTAGGTGTTAAGGGTTGAGAGATCAATAAGGAAAGATTCTTGTTCTCAAAGGAATCACAAAAGAGCCATATTCATAACCTAAGGTGTTTGTGAAAGCATTTTATAAACCACATTACAGGACTTTTTATAAATTGTGACATACAAAAAGAAAAAGAAAGAGGGAAAGAGAAAGAAAGAAAGAAAAAGAAAAAGAGAGAGAAAGAAAAACAAAGAAAGAAAGAAAGAAAAGGAGAGAGAGGGAGGGAGAAAGGAAGAGAGGGAGAAAGAAAAGGAAGGAGGAAGGAAGGAAGGAGGGAGGGAGGGAAGGAAGGAAGGAAGGAGGGAGGGAAGGAAGGAAGGAATTTTTTTTAAAGATTTTATTTATTTATTTATTTATTTGACAGAGAGAGACAAGGCAAGAGAGGGAACACAAGCAGGGGGGCAGTGGGAGAGGTAGAAGCAGGCTTCCCGTGGAGCAGGGAGCCCGATGTGGGGCTCGATCTCAGGACCCCGGGATCATGACCTGAGCCAACGGCAGAAGCTTAACTGACTGAGCCACCCAGGCGCCCCAGGAAGGAATAAATTAATTGTGAGATAGGATTATTTCTCTTCAGTCCTAATTACTTCTTTTTTTTCTAAATTTTTTTAAAGATCTTATTTATTAATTTGAGAGAGAGAGACTATGAGCAGGGGAAGGGGCAGAGGGAGAGGCAGAAGCCGACTGCCCGCTGAGCAGGAAGCCCAATGTGGGGCTCAACCCCAGGACACCAAGATCATGACCTGAGCTAAAGGCAGAGGCATAACTGACTGAGCCACCCAGGTGCCCCAGTCCTAATTACTTCTTTAGACCCACTATAATGAATTAATTTTCCATATATTCTTAAAGTCCTTTCAGTTTCCCAGATGTATCTTGTCTGCATACCCTCACATCTTTTTTTTTTTTTTTAAAGATTTTATTTATTTATTTGACACACAGAGAGAGAGAACACAAGCAGGGGGGAGCGGCAGGCAGAGGGAGAGGGAGAAGCATGCTCCCCGCTGAGCAGGGAGCCTGATGTGGGACTTGATCCCAGGATCGAGCCCTGAGTCAGGCTCCCTGCTCAGCAGGTGAGTCTGCTTCTCCCTTTCCCTCTGCTTCTCCCCCCAGCACGTGTTTGCTCTCTCTCTCAAATAAATAAAATCTTTAAAAATAATAAAAAAATAAAAATTGCTTCTTCCTCTGTACCAAATGGTCTTCTAGTCCTGGTATCTTTTCAATTTTCTGGTTAATCTTAACCAGGCTTCCCCACCAATTATTTATACTTTCTGTAATATCTTCTTGTTTTCCCTTCCATGTTATAATATGTATGCTTTGGGAAGTGTTTATCTACACATGCACATAAATAAGATCTAAGTTTTAGCTGCTCATTTTATTTTTACTATTTCTCCCTATCAAAGATATACCATACTTAAGCACAGTATCTGTCTTTTGTCAATTATGTATTATAACTCCACATTCTTAATATACTGTACCTTGAAAATAGTATGTTTACATCATTTTTTTCTTGTTGCTCATGAAGCAGGTATTAAAAAAACAAAAACAAAAACAAAAAACCTCCTAAGTATCCCAGCAGTTAAAATATTCTACTAATAAATATTTGTAAATGAAAACAAAAGTATTTGTCAATAGCAAGAGCACTGATGCATAAGATAAAACACAAAAACCACCACCAACGAATTTTTGGTTAAAATCAGGGGGTGCCTGGGTGGCTCAGCTTGTTAAGTGTCAGACTCTTGATTTCGGCTCAGGTCTCAGGGTCACAAGATGGAGCCCCAACTGGGCCTTCATGCTCAGTGAGGAATCTGCCTGAGAGTCACTCCCTCTGCCCCCCCCCCATTCACACACACTTGTGACCTGTCTCTCAAATAAATAAATCTTAAAAAAAAAAAAAAAAACCTGCTGAAGATGGGAAATGTAATGTTGTATCTAGCAAGTAAAAACCATCTAAGTAAGACATTCTCTGAATACCAAAAAACTTTTCAGATGATCAAAATCTTCAAAGATAAAAATATTTATACCCCATCCTTAGAAATAATTTATTATACAAATGTACCATTCTTAGAAAGTTTATTATATAGGGGCGCCTGGGTGGCTCAGTTGGTTAAGCGACTGCCTTCGGCTCAGGTCATGATCCTGGAGTCCCTCGATCGAGTCCCGCATCGGGCTCCCTGCTCGGCGGGGAGCCTGCTTCTCCCTCTGACCCTAGCCCCTCTCATGTGCTTTCTCTCATTCTCTCTCTCTCAAATAAATAAATAAAATCTTTAAAAAAAAAAAAAAGAAGAAGAAAGTTTATTATATAATTGAGTATTTTAATTTCATAAATAAGGGTGGTTGGTAAAAATTTAACAAAAAATATGGGGAAAAACTTACTAAATAATATACCTTAAATATAAAGAATGCAGGGGCGCCTGGGTGGCTCAGTTGTTAAGGGTCTGCCTTCTGCTCAGGTCATGATCCCGGGGTCCTGGGATAGAGCCCTGCATCGCAGGGAGCCTGCATCTCCCTCTCCCACTCCCCCTGCTTGTGTTCCCTCTCTCACTGTGTCTCTCTCTGTCAAATAAATAAATAAAATCTTAAAAAAATATATATATATAAAGAATGCTAAAATCACTCAAAGTTATAAGCATTTTCTCCCCAGGTAATATATATCACTACATCCCAGGGAACAAATATTTGGTAAAACATAGTATACGGGGGGGGAGGTATGTGTATGTGTGTATGTGTCTCAGTGTAAACTGCACAAATAAAATTATATATATATATATGCATTATATATGTTATATATAATTATATATATCTAGATTTATATATTATATAGATATCTAAAGATATCTACATATATGATCTCAGTAGAGAAGATAACTTAAAGTTATTTATTTTATTTTATTTTGACTTAAAGTAATTTAAATTATTTTGTTTCAGGATCTGGAAAGTTTTTTCCATAGACAGGAGGAAAGTTTTTGCATTTTTAGGGTTTTAGAGAATTTGGGGATTATAGTCAAAGGCATTGTAATAGAGAACACAAAGAATAAGCAATGACAAACACAGGAGGACAGGATTTAGATGAAACTAGAATATGGAGAAGCAGTACATTTGGACCTGATAACAGGAAAAATAAACTCTCAGGTGTCTTTGTTATTTTTATTTTATTTCTTTTTAAGTAATCTCTATGCCCAATGTGGGGCTCAATCTTACAACCCCAAGATCAAGGGTCACATGCTCTACCAACTGAGCCAGCCAGTCTCCCCTAAATTCTAAGTCATTTTAAATGATAAGAAACAGAACAAAAACTTAAGCCAAATTCTGATTTCTCAGTCCCAACTGTATGCATAAAAATGGTTCAACAAATGTGTCAGAAAACATTTTTCTTACTAAATATGGAAAGGTAATGTCTTCCATGGAGTTTAACTTTTCATATCCTCTGCTTTATTTTTCAGGGAAAAGAAAACAGTGTTTTCACCATTACCACAGACTAATGATCATTTACTCTAAGACAGAGAACAAGGTATCAATCAGCTTTCATTCCTGTCTCTCCTTCTGCTTCTCTGTGAGGTGCTCTAAAAGAGATCTATAGGAGATATGAATAACTGAAACATTGGGATAATCTAATTTACCTTATTCGAAAAAATAAGACCAACACTCATAAGGCTTCAAACAAGAAAGACCAGATCACAGGTTCAGGTCTGTAGAGGAATTACAGAGCAGACACATAATCTTATTCATAAACAGCAACCAATGTTAACAGTTGTTTCATTTTCTCCTTTTCTCTTTCTCTCCAAGACTAATTAGCATTACACAGTGTGTTCCTTGTTACAAAAGCCTTCTTTCAGCTTTAGAACTATAGTATCTTTTGATTACCCACAACTCTGATCTAGTTTTTCAGTTATCCAGAAGCCAGACACTCTGTAACACTTCAGACTAGCTTAAAAAAAAAAAAAAAAAGCTATTTTAATAAAATAGAAACAACTGTAACAAGTGGATGCAACATGTATACTATCTTCACTTTGTGAATCATCATCACTTCAAAGATAAACTATAAAAGAATACCTTTTTATATACTTACTGCTGAAAGGCTGCCATTGTATTCTCCAAATTTTCTCCAGCCCCTGTGAAAACATTAAATTTAAATTTCATTTACTTAGCTAATTTCAACTTTTTAAAAAATTTTTTAAATTTTTAAAAAGATTTTAATTTATTGTATTAATTTATTCACACACACACACACACACACACACACACACCCATGAGCAGTGGGGAGGGGCAGAGGGAGAGGGAGAAGCAGGCTCCCCGCTTAGCAGGGCTCTGGGCTTGATCCCAGGACCCTGGGATTATGACCTGAGCTGAAGGCTGATGCTTAACTGACTGAGCCTCCCAGATGCCCCTAATTTGAACTTTTTAATTTTTTCAGAAATTCACTTTAATAAGAAACATCTAGTGAATCTTGATGTTTATATACTGTGTAGACATTACAAGTTTTTTAAAGAGTGTAATGGTATTTTGAATTGCTTTTTGGCTGCACCAGGAAGAATCAAAGATTAAAACAAAGCCACAGCAACAGAGAAAGGTTAGAACCTAAACATGTTTTTTAACCTACAATATCTGCTTGTCATAGGAAAGACAGAAGAGGACTTGGTACATATACACCTCCTCAGAAACAGTTAAACCATCTCCTCTACCTCCCCATACTCTCTTATGCATCTTTCTAATAAAAATTTATCATATCATAAATTATTAAACTGACTCCTCCTTTTCCTATGAATTACTGAAAATAAGTGATTGTTTTAATCACTTTGGCTGAAGGCAATATAGTGTAAATAAAATCTTTAAAAATATATATAGTGTAGTAGTTGAAGGTGGAGTTAGGATCTTTGCTCTCAAATCTATTTGATATTTGCACGGCCTTGGGAAAGTTACAAAACCTCTCTGGGGCTGAGCTTCCTTATCTGTAAGAAATGAGGGATGCCTGGCTATCTCAGTCAGTGGAGCATGAGACTCTTGATCTCAGGGTTGTGAGTTTGTGCCCCACATTGGGGTTAGAGATTACATTTAAAAAATAGAATTAAAAAAAAATTTTTTTATTAAGTAAAGTCTACCCCCAAAGTAGGGCTCAAACTCATGACCCCAAGATTAAGAGTCACATGCCCTACTGACTGAGTCAGCCAGGTGCTCCCCCCAAAAAATAAAATCTTAAAAAAGAAGAAAAAAAGAATGCGGATAAAGATGGCACCTATCTCATAGGATTGGTGTAGTTAAATGAATTCACACGTCAGGTGCCCTATGTCATCAATTCAAAAAATTAGTTTTCCCCTTTTTAAAGTTAGGGTGCATTTTACAACGGATGGATGGTGTGTAATAGTTTATTTAGCAAGATTTTCTCTCTCAGCAGCATATTAAATATGTGCATTTTAGGTGCGCCTCAGTGGCTTAGTCAGTGGTGTCTGACTCTAGCTTTTGGCCCAGGTCATGATCTCAAAAGCCCAAGATTGAGCCATGCGTTGGGCTCTGCACTGGGGTTGGGGTCTGCTTAAGATTCTCTCTCTCTCTCCCTCGGCCCCTCCCCCACCTCGAAAAGAAAAGGAAATGTGCATTTTATAACTAATGGCATTAGATTTAATGAAATAGTGACTATTCAGTAAAAGTAAAGGATTATTGCAATTATTATTACTATTGCCACTATTATAGTAACTGGTGCTTGGTGAATGTCCACTGACTGATGAATGAATAACATTGCAATGACAAAAAGGACACAGATAAAAAGTATCTCATCCTCTAATATTATGTATACTAGGTAGAATCAATTAACATAACATGCTAGCCATAAGTTTTAAAATATTTTAAAACTAAAATATTTCAGTATTATTAAATAATTAATGGGATGTACAGGAAAAACACTTATGAAATACTTTTCCAAATACTTAAGAAAAACAACCAATTTCTTTTTAGCAAAAAGAAACACTTCAAGTTTATGGTACTGTTCAAGTATTAGCATTAAAATGTTTCACATACAATACCATCTGGACATATTTGTGAGAGTATTAAAATTTTCTTCTTTTATATTGTTAGATTTTACTTTTCTGGCAACCTAATTAATAATCAATAGAAACACAAAGTATGAAGAAATGAATATATTAACTGAATGTTCTAGAGTCCCATAGTTTAGTAGAGAGAACGGAATACCCATGTGAAAAAAGCTACTTTGATTTTAGGTTTTACAGTTGATGCACAATAGAAAACATATGAAGTAAATCTAAGATTATAGCTTTTGTCAAATAAGTGCTCTTTAAAAAAAAAGTAAGTGCTCTTTAGGTTAAATGACTTTTTCTGTTTATTTATTTACTTGACAGAGAGTGAGAGAGAGAGCACAAGCAGGGGGGGCAGCAGGCAGAGGGAGAAGCAGGCTCCCAGTGGAGCAGGGAGCCCAATTTGGGGCTCAGTCCCAGGACTTCGGGATCATGACCCAAGCCAAAGGCGACACTTAACCAACTAAGCCACCCAGGAGCCCGGTTAAATGACTTTTAAAAATCTAGTTGGTGTTGGGGCACCTTGGTGACTCAGTCAGTTAAGCCTCTGACTCTTAAATTTCGGCTCAGGTCATGATCTCAGGGTGGTGAGATCGAGCCCCATGTCGGGCTCTGTACTAGCTTGGAATCTGCTTAACACTCTAGAATATGACCAAAAAGGATAAAGAGTGCTACTATGTTATTCATTTAAACCTAACAGCTTAAGCATGAAAACACTGTTACTTAAGATCTTTGATTTTATAAATTTATGAAGTTAGTAGACAGTATTAAGCAATGAAAAGACAATCAAGATATTAATAATTAATAGAAGCTACACATTGTACTTAGCACTTTATATATCATTTCATTAAAACCCCCACAACCAGAAAAAAGTTGGGTACAGTCACATAGCCAACGAGGGGAAATACGATTCAAGCATAAGCTATATGATTTCAGATCCCATCTTTTTTACCACTATGTGGCAGCTTCTATGCTGCCATTCGTAGAATGCCTTTATTTCAGTTTTACAAATAAGTTATTCATATTGGCCCTTATTCCCATATTCTTCTTGTTTATAAAGCTTGAAGATAAATTCTACAATGATAACACCCACAAATTACCTGTTAGATTCATATGGTGAAAGCCTGGAGAGTAACTAAGGGACTAATTAAAAAGTATGTCATTCCTCTCCAAGGAATTATTTGGTGGTAGCTCGTCTCATGAAATTATTTGAATTCCTTTTCTTTCCAGTTATATCATTTATAGAAGCATGCTTGCCACTAATTTTCCTTCTCTTTCAATAATCAGTTTAAACAATGCCTGGCTTTGCAAATCACCATCCAACATATAAACAAATGTTTAATTTTTAATTAGTTATTAAATTATGAAATGGGAAAGAGAATGAGTGTCACAGATTTTACATGCTGTCCTAATGTTTATAATTCCTCTGCTTACATCATACTGCCTCCCTCTTCCAGTTCACACTTTTCACTTGAGAAAACCTTCTCTGAAAAGTCCCAATTTCTTTATTTATAGCTTCACTATGTACTTCCCAAGTTTTCATTCTGTATTAACTTTTTCTCTCATATAGTGCTTCATAATTACTTTGTAACCAGTTAATCTTTCTCTTTCTTCTTTCTTTCCTTTTCTTCCTTCCTTCCTTTTCTTTCTTTCTTTCTTTTCTTTCTTTCTTTCTCTCTCTCTCTCTTTTTCTCCCTTCCTTCCTTCCTTTCAGAGAGAGAGCAGGGGGAGGGGCAGAGGGAGAGGGAGAGAGAACTTCAAGCAGACTCCACGCTGAACATAGAGCCTGACAGGGGGCTCAGTCTCATGATCCTGAGATCACGACCTGAGCCAAAACCAAGAGTCAGACACCTAACCAACTCTGCCACCCATGTGCCCCGTGATCAGTTAATTTCTTTTTTTTTTTTTAAAGATTTTATTTATTTATTTGACAAAGAGAGAGAGTTAGTGAGAGCAGGAACACAAGCGGGGGAGTGGGAGAGGGAGAAGCAGGCTTCCCACCGAGCAGGGAGCCCAATGCGGGGCTCGATCCCAGGACCCTGGGATCATGACCTGAGCCGAAGGCAGACGCTTAACGACTGAGCCACCCAGGTGCCCCAGTTAATTTCTGATAGGACAGGAAAAGTAAAGGAAACATTCTCTTTTGTATCTTTAATTAGATTTATTTTTTTTAAGATTTTATTTATTTAACAGAGAGAGAGAGAGACAGCGTGAGGGGGAACACAAGTAGGGGGAGTGGGAGAGGGAGAAGCAGGCTTCTGGCTGAGCAGGGAGCCAGATGCGGGGCTCGATCCCAGGACCCCAGGATCATGACCTGAGCCGAAGGCAGTCGCTTAACCAACTGAGCC
>NC_058417.1:26790064-26934726 GCF_002201575.2 Neomonachus schauinslandi
CCAGGATCATGACCTGAGCCGAAGGCAGTCGCTTAACCAACTGAGCCACCCAGGCGCCCCAACCACCACTATTATTAACATCTTTGTATACATGATAAATGTGTGATGTTTATAAAACCAATGACAAATATGACCACGTGCATCAGCCACATGCACACGAAGAAACCTTCAAAATTAAATATTTTCTGATATTGGAAAAGACAGCTTAGTGCAAATACAACATATCCTAATGTTTGAGATATGATCCTATCTCAACTCAAAATGAAATTTTTCAATAAATCAAGCAATAAAGTAAGTTCCTTCTTCATTTCTTTCCTCTTTTCCTTCCTTCCTTCCTTCCTCCCTCCCTCCCTTTCTTTCCTTCCTTCCTTCCTTCCTGAGAGAGCACACAAGCAGGGAGGAGGGCAATGGGAGAGGGAGAGAGAATCTTAAGCAGGCTCCAAGCCCAGCACAGAGCCCAGGCTCAATCTCACGACCCTGAGATCATGACCTCATGATCTGAAATCAAGAGTTGGGACCTTAACCGAGCCACCCAGGTGCCCTCTTCTTTATTTCTAAATTCATTTGTTCATTCAACATTTATAGTGTGCCTTGGAAATAGTATATATGACTTACATAAGAGCATAAAGAGCTTGTAAGGAGTAGAGATGGTATATACCAAGAGCATTTCTCAATATGAGTTCCCTGGAACACTGCACACTTTATTTCTGGATCTCAAAAGGAAAAAAATGGTGAAATCTGTATTCACAGGTATAAGAAAAAATTAAACACATCAATAGCACAGAAGGATGTTCAAACTGTATACTGATACCCAGGCAGCATTTACTAACTACCACATGTATACTCTCTTCAATGATAAGTGGTTTTTGTTATGTATCTGGTCATAATTTCAATAATTTTTCTATAATGATATTTTTTATATTTAATTTTTCTAAATTTGTATACAATTTAAGACATATATATCTTTTAGCCATTGCTGAAATTAAGTACATTTTAGTTGCTTTCTTAAGCAGGAAAGTACTATTAAATAAATGATAAATGACTTCATTGCTAATAAGGTATTGGTAGGAATGAGTGAACCAGTTGAGGAAATGAATAAGGAAAAAGTCCTTGTTGAAAGGGCACCTGGCTGCCTCAGTCAGAAGAGCATGTAACTTTTTTTTTTTTAAGTAAAGATTTTATTTATTTACTTGACAGAGAGAGAGAGCACAAGCGGGGGGGGGGGAGCGGCAGGCAGAAAGAGAGGGAGAAGCAGTCTCCCCATGCGGGACTCAATCCCAGGACCCCAGGATCATGACCTGAGCCAAAGGCACATGCTTAACCATCTGAGCCACGCCAAGCATGTGACTCTTGATCTCATGGTTGTGAGTTTGAGCCCCATGTTGGGTGTAGGGATTACTTAAAAAAAAAAAAAAGAAGAAGAAGAAAGGAAGAAAAAGAAAGAAAGAAAGGCAAAGAAAAGAAAAAAGTCCTCATTGAAAAGTGAGAAGAGTTCCTTGAAAATAAGACTGAGGGAACAAGAAGAGAAAGAATTGATACCCTGACATGGAACATGTTTCAGGATGCAACTGCAGAATGCCACTTCCATTGACACTTTTGAGACAAACTGATGCTTCAATTTCTTCCTTGAACATCCAATTAAAGTTTAGGACCCAGAAGCAGCCAGTGTCCGACAGCAAACTTACCCTCAAACTTATTACTTTCCAAATCATTCTGTGGCAGGATACCCAGATTGTGACAATACTCTGTCTCAAGATCAAGGGTGAAAGATTAAGAGGGAAGGGGGTATTTCATGGATTGGTGATTTTTTTTATTAGTTGGCCACTGAACCCTAATACATAGACTTTTTTTTTTAAAGCCTGTTGCTTAATTCAATTGGCTCATGCAGATAGATTAAGGAGTATTAGAGTATGTTATTTCCATATTTCCCTGCAACTGTACCTCTAGCCAACTCAGTTGGCATCTGAAATAAATGTATATATACACTATGATTCCAGGAGATGCCTGGGTGGCTCAGTTAAGCATCTGCCTTTGGCTCAGGTCATGATCCCAGGGCCCTGTGATGGAGCCCCGCATCGGGCTCCCTGCTCACCAAGGTGCCTGCTTCTGACTCTCCCCCCTGCTCATGCTCTCTCTGTCATAAATCGATAGATAGACAGACAGATAGATAGATAGATAAAATCTTTATATATGCTATGATTCCAAATACCAGAATATAGGTTTTTAAAGGATATACTTCAAAATGTTAACACATTATGTCTGGATAGTAAAGTCTTAGGAACTATTTTTTCTTTTTTCATTTCTATATTTTCCAAATTTCTACAATGAACATGAGTTACTTATGCAATTGAAAAGAATATTAATAAAATTCATGCTTTCATAGAGAAATTAAGAAAATGGCCTTTGAGAGTATTGCTTGCTCTCCATTTGATCCAAAGGATATATCTTTGATCTTATTGGTGTTTCATCAATACATTGTAGTTATAAAAGGTGTTCTTTGGTCAAATAAACTTAGGAAACACATGGGAGGGATCTAGCGTGCAGTAATTAGCAGACAATAATTTATTATTGTAATTATGTTAGGATCTGCACTAGAAGCTAGAGACAGAAGCATTAATAAAATCTGAAACCTCCCCTTAAGAAACTCAGTCTAGTAAGGGAGGCAGATGTATTACATATCCTATTACAATATAATGTAATACAATGTATGCGCTAAAGAGGCAAGAACAAAATAAACCTACAGCATTTAATTTTTGAAACATTAAGTTCCTCTTTCAAGGACAATCAATCTTAGTAAAAGGCAATATGTTCATTCAAATTTTGAAAACATTAAGTATAGGGTGATCTTATTCCTTCTCAATCAATTCAAAGTTCTGCTACAAAACCCATATGTAGATCCCTCTATCCATGCAGATATTTCTAAACAATTTTCAGTTTTCAAAGTGCATTTATATACCTTATCCTTCTAACAACCCAAAGAGAAGCAAACAGTCCCCATTTATAAATAAGGAAACTAGGTCTTCTCCTCAAGGCTAACTAGTGGTCCAGAATCTGACCCAGGTGATAATGCAGACATAATATAGTTATAGCAGTGCTGGTGTATGTACTTTATAAGATATATTGATCAATGTTTCAGTCTTGGAATGGTCATACATCTGGTTTACATGAAATAATCAGGTATCTGAAGTTAGGGAAACAGAGAATTAGCCTAAATGTTAGTAATATGCACAGAGAGACTAGTGATTGCTGTTGGCAGTGTCCAAGACAAAAGTAAAAAATAGGGGCGCCTGAGTTGCTCAGTGGTTAAGCATCTGCCTTCGGCTCAGGTCATGATCCCAGGGTCCTGGGATCGAGCCCCACATCGGGCTCCCTGCTCTGCGGGGAAGCCTGCTTCTCCCTCTCCCACTCCCCCTGCTTGTGTTCCCTCTCTCACTGTCTCTCTCTCTGTCAAATAAATAAATAAAATCTTTAAAAAAATAAATAAATAAAAAATAATCAAGGAGGTGACTTCTTCCTTGACTATTATTTTCCAGACACTTAGTATCTTGAGTTACAAAGTATTTTTTAGTAAATATCTCCTCTGTCACTCTGGATTTAATTGTATTATTTGGTGCACATATTCAACAAAAGCATATTAAGCACTAACAACATAGGAACTTACTACAGTGCATTAGGACCATCATACAAGTAAATAGATTCAAGTCTGCAGATATTTAACAAGATTCTCATGACAGCTGCAGTTTGAATATACAAATACTGATCCCATATTTGCAAATAGCGAATGGAAATTTTTTATATAAGGAGTGAAATTGAAACAACCGAAAATGACTTTATATCTAGGGGAAAATATTTTTAAAGTATTTCTGACAGTAAGTGAGAACTGGAGATCCAGCTTATCCTGGTTTTGATACCGGCTACGTTGATTTAGCACACATTTTTTAACCTCTATGGAGTACTGGTTTTTTCACCTGTAGAGTGTCACAAAAATTCAAAAATTAACATGTATTTCTTCTAAAATAAAATTTAGATCACCCACAATGACAGTTTAGATAGCTTTTTAGAGGATCTAGTTTTGTTTTGTTTTGGGTTTTTAGTAAGCACATTTTTCTTTTTTTAAAATCAGTAAACACAGGGTGCCTGGCTGGCTCAGTCAGAAGAGTGTGCAACTATTGATCTCAGGGTGGTGATTTCAGGCCCCATGTTGGGTGCAGAGATTACTTAAATAAGTAAATAAACTTAACAAAAAAACCAACTGTATAATTAAACCAAATAAGCATTTACATGGCATTTTGCTCGTGACCCCTTAAAACCTTTGATGCTTTGCATGAGTAAGGAGCCTAGCATCTATTTCAGTCACTCTTTAGAACTATGTTCAACATAAAATTGTACAGATTATACAGAAGAATACTAATGTATTTCTGTCATATTTAAAGCTGTATTCCTGGCCAATTCTTGTTAGAAAGGGTGTTACGGTACTAAATCAAGTTTTAAACTGTAAACTACTAGAATTTACCATTTCAAGTATTAGTTTGTAAATTCAAGCAGTTTTAACCTAGTTTAACATTCATCTTAAAGAACAGTTAAAATTGATTGACTTAATCCAATTTCACAGCATTTTATACATCATGCTTGAAATGAAATAAAGACTCATTATTCTGAGATAATGAAGAGGCAAAGATTTGGCCTGCTGTTTGGGAAATTACAGGGTGGACCACCTAGGCTCCTTTTAGTAAGATGCTTTTCCAAGAAACAACTTCTTTGTTTTCTTTAAACAATACAGTCCTGTCATAAACTACATCATCTTTTTGTCTTTAGGAAATCCAGGTGTCATTGCTGAGGTGCAAGGTGGGGCTGGAAAAAAAACAGGTGGAAGGTTTGCTGCCTTGGTAACCAGGACGCTCCAATTTCTGTCCCAGTCCACCCCAAGTCTAACTGTGACCTTGGGAAGTGTCCCCAGGTCAGTGACTAGGTTTCCCTCTCTTCTTAATTCTCAGTGCTCAGAGGGGGGGGGGGGGGGGGGGGGGAGGGTAGGAACCAGCCCCCAGGGACTGCAGACAACCAGGCTACAGCACACTCCAGGTTCACGCAGTTCCTCAAACCTCGTCGCCCTGGATCTCCCTACAAGCTCAGCCACTGGCTCCGCTCAGAGCAGTCCGTTCCCGTTCCCCCGGGGGTACCCTGGCTCTGCTCCGCGCCACCCCCCCCCCCCCCCCGCCTTGTGTCTTGCTGCGAGGAAGGGACCTTGCGATCATCCTTCCATTTGCCGAGAAACGCTCCATCTACCCTTAATTCTCACCCTAGTCCTTCCTCCAGAGAACACCTGACACCGCTGCACTCGACAGATCCCCACCATGGCTCTGTCTCAAGACCCATTATCTTCCCTCAGGAGACCTCCCCTTCGCATCGCCTTCACCTCCAGGGAGCCCTCTTTCGCACACCCCATTCTTCCTCAAACTCTCACGCCATTTCCACCCGCCAGCCTTTTGCAGAGCTCTGAAGGACCCTCAGCTCTAGTGGGGGAAAAAGCCTCCCCCACCTCCGCCATCGGGATCTGGGGACCCCTCTCACCTCCGCGGTGGGAGATGTGTTTACTGAGGAATCGCTGCTTCTTTCTCGGGTGTAGCAAGGTCGGGTATTTGAGCAACAAGAACGAGGTCACCAAGTACCCTCCCAAGGTGGAGAGAAGGTAAAAAGCCGCGGTGGACGACATCTCAGCCACCGTATGGGAAGTCTCCCACCTCCGGGCCCTGTGAACTCCGCTGCTGCGGTCGCAACGGCTGCGGCGGCTGCGGCAGCTGCTCGAGGTCTGCTCGCCCCCAGCCGGTGCCAGCGGTGTAGCGCACTTGTCGGCGCCAGCCCTCCACGCAGGCGCAGCCAGATCCCACGCGTCTG
The DNA here is from genome assembly GCF_002201575.2 of Neomonachus schauinslandi. Taxonomy (NCBI): domain Eukaryota; kingdom Metazoa; phylum Chordata; class Mammalia; order Carnivora; family Phocidae; genus Neomonachus; species Neomonachus schauinslandi. The sequence goes on from NC_058417.1 coordinate 26,795,957, forward strand.
AGCAACAAAGGGGCTGCGGTACGCAGGCGCGCTCTGGCTGCTGGGTAGGACCCTGCAGAGGTCCGGTAGTGAGCATCTGTCACCTAGCTTTGTGGTAGAACCCGCTGCGCTTCAGGAAAGCTCCACACTGAGGCGAGAGCTTGGAAACCTGCCAGTGCCTTCGCCATCACTCAGGCAGAAAAGGCTATTCAAAGATAGCCTGAATTCAGGAAGACCTGACATAATTAGAAAATCCGCATCAAGAAAGGAGAGATTCCAGGGCACATCTTAGCTGGTGCTCTAGAAAGTGCAAAGAACTGTTAGCAATGGAGGAGTTAAAGCTTGCTAAAACAAATTATAAACCCATCCATTTGTCTAGCCAAGATACAATCTTCCCTATTGTTACACAAAACCATAAGAGGTACTAGTTTATCAGTCGAATATTTGAGGGGCAGACTCCTTTCTCATTTCACTGGGAAATGAGATCCCACGCCTGTACAGGAAAGGCAGGCAAGAAATATTTGTTGACTTGCAAGTCTACTTACAATAAGGAAACGTTGACAAGGTTATAGGTTATTACTTAAAAGTCTTAGATAGGAAACTCAATCCCAGAAGGCCCAACTAATTTTCCTTTCATCCATACTTCCAGGTTTACATAAGGAAAATGTGGGACAAAGGTGGGTGGCTACATGCAGGAGGAGGGCAGTGAAGGTCAAGTTGATCCCTGTCATAAAGTCAATCATGGGTGGGGTCTTGCAGGTTCAGGGCAGGCCCTATTGCTTAAGTGGGTAGTTTCGTTCCCATCAGGTTATGCTTTGCCTGCCAGATCTTTTGCCTGAGTTAAGAGATAAGCTGGAAAGAAGAACTTAAGTAGAAAGTATGAGGTCAAAATAGATAGTTGAAGTCCTCTTTCCAATGAAGATTCTAGAAAACGGTGGCCTACATTAAATTAAAAAAAAAAGTAGCTGAAAAGGGGGCTCCGGGGTAGCTCAGTGGGTTGAGCGTTGGACTGTTGGTTTCAGCTCAGGTTGTGATCTCAGGGTTGTGGGCTAGAGGCCCGAATTGGGTTAGGAGCTCAGCACAAGTTAGCTTGGGATTCTTCCCCCCTCCCTCTCTCCCCCACTCTGCTCCTTCCCCTGCTTGTGTGCTCTCTAAAATAAAAATGAATAAAAAAAAATTTTTTTAAAAATTAGCTGAAAAAGACTTTTGCATCAGTTTACCACTATAGTAAGTCTATTTCTTGATCTAATATCAAAATATCCAGAGAAATGTTAAAGCCTTTATAGAAGAAAAAGAACTAAGTATAAAAATTCTCAAATATAACCACACTTTTTAAACTAAAACATTTTAAGGAAACTCATGAGTTGAAAAATATTGCCTTGTTAGGAATTAAGGAAAGTATCTGGTTAGGGCTGTCAAATTATATACTATAGATCAGCTGATGGCATGGTTCTGCTTCCCTTTACCAAAATCTCACCTGATAGCAACTTTTATCTAAATTCAGTGACTACTATTTATGATGGGAATAAACACATGTATATGATAAATATTACCTGGAAAAAATCTATGTAACTAAGAATATTTAACCTTCAAATATAGAGGTAACTGTGGCTTAGTAGATAGAGCTCTGAACTTAGAACCCATAGATACAGCTATACGATTTACAAGCTGAGTGACTTTGAGCATATTACTTATTTTAAGCCTCTGTTTCTACATCTGTAAAATGAGGATAATAGTATCTAACCTCACAGGGGCATTCTGAGGATCTAATGAAGTAAAATGAAAGCATTAAAAGTATCCTATATAAGTAAAGCATTGTCAGAAGTTAAAATATTTTTCTCTAAAATATCACCAACAAATTTGAGAAAAGTATACATAATTGTCAAAATAAGTAACCAAGCAGGTTATTGGAGGCCCAAGAAAATTAAAACTAATGCAAGAACAGGCAAGCAATGATAATATAATAACTTTTTTTTTTTTAATTACACCAATATGACCAGAGAAGTCCAGGATAAAGGAGTCAAATTTTCAAGAGCCACCAAAGTTAATAAGGCATTATTTTTTTTTTAAAGATTTTATTTATTTATTTGAGAGAGAATGAGAGACAGAGAGCAGGAGAGGGAGGAGGGTCAGAGGGAGAAGCAGACTCCCCGCTGAGCAGGGAGCCTGATGCGGGACTCGATCCTGGGACTCCAGGATCATGACCTGAGCCGAAGGCAGTCACTTAACCAACTGAGCCACCCAGGCGCCCCAATAAGGCATTATTTAAACCAAGAATGGAATTTAGTACAGTCAATTATCATAGGGAGGAAAATGTTAAAAAAGAAAGTGTATCAGAAATCACTGGCCTGTTTACTTATTTATTTATTTTTAAGATATTATTTATTTATTTGACACAGAGAGACACAGTGAGAGCAGGAACACAAGCACTGGGAGTGGGAGAGAGAGAAGCAGGCTTCCTGCCTGAGCAGGGAGCCCGATGTGGGGCTTGATCCCAGGACCCTGGGATCATGACCCGAGCTGAAGGCAGACGCCCAATGACTGAGCCACCCAGGCTTTTTTTTTTTTTTTTTTTAAGATTTTATTTATTTAACATAGAGCAAGCACAAGAAGGGGGAGCGGCAGAGGGAGAAGCAGGCTCCCTGCTGAGCAGAGAGCCTGACCTGGGGCTCCATCCCAGGATCCTGGGATCATGACCTGAGCTGAAGACAGACGCTTAACTGACTGAGTCACCCAGGTGCCTGGCCTGTTTCCCTGTAAAGAAAAAACTGATGTCTGCAGAGGTTAAGTACTTTGCCCAAGATGCAGAGGTTAAGTACTTTGCCCAAGACTACATAGCTAGTAGCTGATGTTATAAAAAGGTCACCAATCTCAATTCAGTTCAAGGGGTTGGTTGGAGAAGATAGTATTGATCTTCTGAAAAATAAAAGGTTAATTAATGATTCTTTAGGTTGGGGCGCCTGGGTGGCTCAGTCGGTTAAGTGTCTGCGACTGGCTCATGTCATGATCCCAGGGTCCTGGGATCGAGTCCCACATTAGGCTCCCTGCTCAGTGGGGAGCCTGCTTCTCCTTCTCCCTCTGCCCCTACCCCTGCTCCTGCTTTCTCTCTCAAATAAATAAATAAAATCTTTAAAAAACAAACAAACAAAATTATTCCTGAGGTTGTCATTTAAATCCCATCTATAATTGCATTGCCCAAATCATCAGTGCTCTAGATAGCAGATGCAATTGCCTAGGAATATACATCATTGGGATCAGAGATATTTACCCAAGAGTTCTGAAGAAATTCATAAATTAAATTGAGATATTTTTCAGAGTAAGAAAATTTGTGCTGATTGGATTGATGGACTGCCATCAGGATTCCTAACTATGACATTGGGAATCTGAAACTAGGCTAGAGCATGGTTCAACTTTCAGTAGGGCAATTTAGCAATATGTGTCAAAGTGCAAAATATATGGGCGCCTGGGTGGCTCAGTCGGTTAAGTGACTGCCTTTGGCTCAGGTCATGATCCTGGAGTCCTGGGATCAAGTCCCGTATTGGGCTCCCTGCTCAGCGGGGAGTCTGCTTCTCCCTCTGACCCTCCTCCCTCTCGTGCTCTCTGTCTCTCATTCTCTCTCTCGCAAAAACAAACAAACAAAAAAAAGTGCAAAATGTATATATCCCTTGCCCCATAAATCCAAAATCTAACAGTTTATTCTGCAAAGAAAAGTTCACAAGTATTAATAAAAGACATATGCATGTGGGGCGCCTGGGTGATGGGATCAAGCCCCATGTCAGGCTTTGTGCTCAGGGGAGAGTCTGCCAGTCCCTCTCCCTTGGCCCCTCCCCCCACTCATGCTCTTTCTCCCAAATAAATAAAATCTTTTAAAAAATCTAAAAAAAAAAATAAAAAAAGACATATGTATGCATCATCGTGTTCCATCATTGTTTGTAGGAGCCCTAAATTGGAAAGAACCCAAATATCAAATAATAAAAAACAGACTGTGTAAATCATATGGGAAAATGATACAGCCATTAATAAGACTTCAATTTATTGACAGGAAACATGTCTACCACATGTTGTCGAATGAAAAAAAGGACATTACAAAACAACTGTATTCTTGTATTTTATGACTGCAATTATGTAAGATTGAATACATATCTTCATGTACATATATGCATAGAGATGCCTAGAAGGATATTCACTAAAATGTTGAAAGTGTTGGCAAAATACTGGCAAAGCAGTGGAATCTCAGGTAACTTACTCTTATCTTTAAAAAAAATTTTTTTTCTTAAGGTTTATTTATGAGAGAGAGTGCACACGAATGAGGTGGAGGGAAGGGCAGAGGGAGAGGCAGAAAGTGAATCCCAAGCAGACTCCACACTGAGTGCAGAGCCCTACTTGGGGCTTGATCGCAGGACCCTGAAATCATGACCTAAGCTGAAACCAAGAGCCGCTTGACAAACTGTACCACTCAGGTGCCTCCCCCCCCAAATTCTTAATAACAGATATAGTGACTACATATTAGTTTTACAAAAACAACAAAGGTATGTTCAAAAACAAAAATGTTTTAAATGGGATTATAAGCTAGGTACTCTTTTTTTTTTCTTTTTTAAAGATTTTTATTTATTTATTTATTAGAGAGCACATGAGAGGGGGGAGGGTCAGAGGGAGAAGCAGGTTCCTTGCTGAGCAGGGAGCCCGACGTGGGACTCGATCCCGGGACTCCAGGATCATGACCTGAGCCAAAGGCAGTCGCTTAACCAACTGAGCCACCCAGGTGCCCCTAAGCTAGGTACTCTTGCATTTATAATGAGAAAACAGCTAGTATAAAATCAAAGATAAAAATTACTGGAAATTCAAGTACATATAACTTAGTAGGAGAAAGGAAGTAATAATCAACTGTTGTAAGACAGTCCTCTAAGAGTGGAATAAAAGGGAACCATAGTATATACTTTACTCTTTAGAAGTTGGTTTTATATCTATTCATATAGAAAATTATTTTTAGGGGCGCCTGGGTGGCTCAGTCAGTTAAGCATCACCTTTGGCTCTGGTCATGATCTCAGGGTCCTGGGATGGAGCCCAACATCAGGCTCCCTGCTCAGTGGGGAGTCTGCTTCTCCCTCTCTCTCTGCCTCTCCCCCCTACTCATGCTCTCTCTCAAATAAATAAATAAATACTTGAAAAAAAGAAAGGAAGAAAGAAAAGAAAATGATTTTTAGGGGCACCTGGGTGGTTCAGTTAGTTGAGCTTCCAAGTCTTGGTTGTGGGATCAAGCTCTACATGGATCCCCAAAACGGGCTCCGCACTCAGTGGGGAATCTGCTTGAAGATTCTTTCCCTCTGCCCCTCCCGCCATGTATGCACTCTCTCTCAAATAAATAAATAAATCTTAAAAAAAAAGAAAAAAAAAGAAAATGATTTTTTTGCTATACTTATGGGCAGGATTATTTTTAGCACGGAAAGATTTGGGGAAAATAGTTATACTGTATTTATAATATGATAGGATCTGAGCTCAGTTACAAAGAATAATAACTATCCTTTCTATTTATAACAGTTTTTAAAGGACTTCAATTAACACAACTTTAAGAGTTGAACCAAGGTTATCTTTTGAGGTAGGTAAGGGAGTTATTATCCTCATTTTACAAGACCAACAAACTAAAGCTTTAGATGGTATCCAGTGTTTGGAGATGCAGTAAACTACTTCCTTAAAACACCAACCCAGTGAGCTGCTATGCCAATTTAGGCCAATAAACATAATTCAATATATTGAAAATTAAACATAAACTAGTAGCTGGCCTTTGTTGACAATTGTGCAGCATTCCAAAAACTGAGTGCAGTTCTATTTGCCACATCTTAGGAAAGGCACAAAATTGTAGGAGACAGAAAGGAGTGAGAAATGGCGAAAGGATTTGAGAGGTGTCATATCGGAAGCATAAACAAACAAAAATTAGATCAGGGTTAAAAGACCACAGAAAAATACAAGAGGAAAGGTACAAATCAAGTCTACAAAACTGCTACATGTCATGGTGCTTACATAGGGTTTTGCATGTACTAGACACTGTTTACCTGATTATAAAAGGTAGGACTAGAACTAACCAAAATGTATTCACCATCTCCAAAACTTGGAATTATGGGATACCTTTAAAAAGTGAATTCAAGATTAAATATCATTATCAAGAATTTATTTATATGCCCCTCTGTTAGGAGCTTTATATATACTCCTTTACTCCTCACAGACATCCTTTGTGATAAATAGTAATTATCATTACCATTTTATTATTTATTATTTAATCATTACCATTTTAGAGAAAATAATAAGAATTGAGTAAATTGTTTAGGTTTCTTTTTCTTTTCTTTTTTTTTAGATTTATTTATTTATTTGAGAGAAAGGGGTGGGTGGGTGAGGGCAGTGGGAGAGAATCCTTAAGCAGACTCCCTGACGAGTGCAGAGCCCAACATGGGGCTCAATCCATCTGACCCATGAGATCATGACCTGAACTGAAACCTAGAGTCAGTTGGTTGCTCACCTGACTGAGCCATCCAGTTACTCTTGTCCAGGTTTCTTAAGCAGTAGAATCTTTTTTTTTTTTTTGGCTCCAATCTACTTTAGTACTACTTCATACAGGAGAAAATCTGGAATGAGAGATGGTTTAATATAAAGATTCAATACAGTTTAGAGAGAATCAAGATTCATAGTCTTAAAAGAAACTAAGATATTTTGGGGGTATCATGCCCAATTTTTCTTTTTTTTTAAAGATTTTATTTATTTGTCGGAGAGAGAGAGAGCACACAAGCTGGGGGAGTGGCAGGCAGAGGGAGAAGCAGGCTTCCTGCTCGATCCCAGGACCCCAAGATCATGACCTGAGCTGAAGGCAGACGCTTAACCGACTGAGCCACCTAGGCACCCAAAAACTCACCCATTCACAAGTCTTAAGACCGTAGTCAAATATTCAGTTGGAGGAAATGACATGCAGTTTTCAATCTTATTTTTAAGAAAGCAGGACACAGGAAGAGTACAGCTTTGAAATCAGAGTCCTTGATTTAAATTGACTTTGCTACTCCCTACTATGTGACCCTGGACAAATTATTTAACCACTTCAAACTTTAATTTCTTGATCTGTAAAATACATTTATCTTGCAACGTTTTGAGGATTAGAGGCAATGTATGCAAATGCTTAGTAAAGTACCTAACAAGTGGACATTCATGAAATAGCTGTTATTATTCTGTGGCATTCAGTAAAGAGTAGCTATTATTATTTTTGTGAATCAGGCTTTCCTAGTCCCATTTTTCTAATTTTCTTTGCTTTACTGTTCCTTGGAAGTTTTTTGTTTTTCAACTAAAATACAGATTCCCTGTTTAAGTACTACAGGGAACCTAACTTTATTTTTTAAAGATTTTACTTATTTATTTTACAGAGTGAGAGAAAGCGAGAGCAGGAACAGTAGGGGGAGTGGGAGAGGGAGAAGCAGGCTTCCCGCCGAGCAGGGAGCCCAATGCGGGACTCGATCCCAGGACCCTGGGATCACGACCCGAGCCGAAGGCAGATGCTTAATGACTGAGCCACCCAGGCACCCGGGGAACCTAACTTTAAACCAACATGTGAAGCCATTTTAAAAAATCAAAATAACATAATTTACATGAAGGAAAGATTTATCATATTAGTCCTTTAAATAATAAGCACTCCTTGAATAAGATATAATTTACTTCTTAAAATTCTATACAACTTTTCATAGACACAACGGACTTACCAATAGGCCAAAGGATATCCTGTGAAGTCCCTTCTGACCTAGTGATTCTTTAAAAAAAATCATTTTGATGCAAATTCCTTATCATATTCCAGGCCTCCTGAATTGGCACCTGCTCTTATGGGGCCCAGGTGTCTAGATTTTTAAAAAGTTTCCTGAGGGGGTTCTTATCTATTTAATATAAATGAACTTAACAGTTCTTCAGGGGAAATAAGCAGTAGTACATTAAAAAGTTACATTGATTGTAAAAATGCATCCCGATTCAGAAATATTAAAATATTGGTAAAATGTGCATCTTAAAAAATCATTTTGATTCATCTGCTTATATCTCAATAAAAAAAGAAACATCTGCTAAGCAAAGGACAATTCAAATGCTGCTACAGAAGAAATATAATTTTTTTTTTAAGATTTTATTTATTTATTTGACAGACACAGCGAGAGAGGGAACACAAGCAAGGGGAGAGGGAGAAGCAGGCTCCCTGCTGAGCAGGGAGCCCGATGTGGGGCTCGATCCCAGGACCCCTGGGATCATGACCTGAGCCAAAGGCAGACACTTAACGACTGAGGCACCCAGGCACCCCGAAATATAATTTCTTTAATAAAATCATCACTTTGGAAATTTGCTGAATAAGGTTTATATCACTAATGTGAAAGGCAGTAAGCAATACAAATTGTATAGTCCACATTTCTCTAATGCAACATTCTCTAAACCAATTTATGGATAAAAACATGAAGAAGTTCTGCAATTGTCTTTTAAGCAGGCTGTAAATACAAATAGCATAAAAATTTTGTATTTAAAAACTACAGAAATTCAAATTAGGGTGGCTTCTGTAATCAAAAATAATTAAGGAGGGGCGCCTGGGTGGCTCAGTTGTTGGGCGTCTGCCTTCAGCTCAAGTCACGATCCCAGGGTCCTGGGATGGAGCCCCGCATCAGTCTCCCTGCTCTGCGGGAAGCCTGCCTCTCCTTCTCCCGCTCCCCCTGCTTGTGTTCCCTCTCTCGCTATGTCTCTCTCTGTCAAATAAATAAATAAAATCTTAAAAAAAAATAATTAAGGAAAATCACTCACTAATTTAAGCAGGAATGTAAAATTTTTTCACGTAAGAATGACATCAAAAAAGAAACAAAAAAAAAAGACACAAGTTTGCTCTTTTGATACCTTATTTGTTCTTACAAACTACTTTGTTACAGTTCCTTTAACCTACAAGTTTACACACCCTGTTATTCAAGGCTATTAAAAAAACAAAACAAGGGTGCCTGGGTGGCTCAGTCGATTAAGCATCTGACTCTTGGTTTCAGCTCAGGTCAGGATCTCAGGGTCATGAGATCAAGCCCCATGTCTGGTGTCATTCTCAGTGGGGAGTCTGCTTCTCTCCCTCTCTGGCTCCCTCTGCCCCTCCTCCCACTCTCTCGCTGCCTAAAATAAATAAATCTTTAAAAAAAAACAACTATTAATACATGTCCTACAGAGCAATCTAGCTGTATTTTCCAAATGCCGTGCACTACTTAATAAAACCAACCAAAAACCATGCTTAGTACAAAAGCAATTGTGATTGTTAAAACTGATATACAAGGAATGAAAAATTAATAGGATTAAAAATAAGGATGAGATGCAAGAAGAATGTAAGTTAATTTCCAGAGTTGGAGTCCCATGTTGGTGTAGAGATTACTTAAGAAAAAGGGTTAAAAAAAGTTTTAGTTCAGATAGCATTCATTTAAAAAATGAAATAAAATAAAAATAAAAAAATAAAAAATAAAATATGACATCTCATCAGTTCAGGACTAAAATAGTAAGAACAAAACAGCCTAACTCAGGTACCAGAATTGTGAGCCAAACAATAGGGCTTTTTTTGCAATTAAGTCCTCATACCATTACCTACTGGATCATCTTATTTTGAAGATAATTTCAGAAGTGGCATCTTAAGGAAAATCCCAGCTAAAACATCATTTGAACCAAAACAAAGTTTTGGCTCAACATGATTATGTAACATTCAGTTATGATAGAAACATATTTTATTATGGACAGTGAAACAGGAGCAAAAGAAAATAGAGGTATCAACCAGGTATTTGATGTCCTTTTCTAGAAGAACCAATGTTTATTAGCAAGCTGTAGGCCCATTTACAATAAATATCAATAGTATCATGAAATAGTGGAACAATTACTGTCCCAATACTGAACTCCTGTAACCAAAGCACATTTTGAATTCAAGAAAACACAGCATACATGTACCAACACCAAAACCAAAACCACCCCCCTCCCCAAACACACCAAAACCAAACACCAGCTTTAAGATCGAATTGGTTGTAAAACACTTATTGTGTTACTGCTTTCAGAACTCCACGGAGCACCTTGTAACTCATTAACTGCACGTTTTCCTTAGGAGGGAAACAAGGTCCTCTCTCAGTCACATATGCATAAGGAAATCTCAAAACCCAGAGGCCATCTGGTGGGAGAGTGATTTCTTGTTTTTCTGGGTAGAATACTGGACACGGTGGTGGGCCTGGTTGAACCTAAAAAATAAAGGTAATGTACTTAATGTACTTATTTTTACATTTTTCAATGAGATAAATGCCTAAACAAACAATAGGTTCAAAGACCATATAAGATTAAGGAGTAATGGGTACACTCGTAACTCTAATCATATTCAATATTATATTACTTAGTCTCAAATATTATCCTACTTTTCTACAGATTTTTAACTTCAAGTTCTGCCTTTGAGCTATACAATGTGAATTGATAGTGTGAACTGATTAACACATTCATGATTTATTTTTCAAGAACTAGAATATTAGGTAAAAAAGGTATTTAAAATTTAGAACTGTTTAATGAAATAATATTATCCTGTACTTTAAAAAAAAACAATCAAAACAAGCATCGGCATTTTTTGTTTGAAGATGGAAAAGGTCTTATTTCTTACCTGGGGCATTAGTATTATCTGCAAAGGAGCATCAGGAACTACAACAAAAAGCCTCATAAGTTGAGCATAATGTGGTTTTAGCCCTCTACCCTGAGATGATGACAGAATATATAATGGCATATCACTATTCAAGGCTTTTAAAGCAGACTCCTTTGGCCCACTTCCCATTACTTTCATTACTTTGTCAGGTCCTGAGCACATAAACCTCCGACCTCTAGAGTCTTCATATTCAAACCCCACAAATGCTCGAGCTATGTCATCTCTCCGTCTTCCTCTTCCCATTACAACTGCACTTCTCTTTCCAGGAATAGCTTTATTTGGAGCAGGCCAAGAATTTGTGTCTAAGTCTCCTTCATCTTCAGCTCTAGTCCTGATGACAATGTCCCAAGGCATAAGATAGTTTGTTCCTGGAATGAAGCCCTGTTGGTCTAAACCTGTATGAAAATTGTAAGACTTAGCAGGGCCTAGTTTAACTAATGACCAGCTGGAGAATTTGGGTAGGAGACCTTTAGGGCAATTTGAATGTAGCATGCCTGGGAGATACTCAACTGTAGATGCCTGTCTATCAACCAAGTTTGGTCTCTTCTCAGTTTTTACTTCTCCTTGACCATGAACTTCTGGATTATCTCCTCCTGCTTGTGGATCAGCTGGATAGGTACCTAAACTATCTGTGGATTGGCCTAAACTCAAAGCTAAACTCAGGCTTGTGCTCTCTCCTTGAGTCTGAGGTTCTTTTTCTTTAAGTTTATCAGCATCTGCATCTGGAGGGGCAGGAGAAGATTCATTTTTGGCAGGAGCAGGATCTGGAGTACTTGGTTCAAATACTGGGAAATTGATATGATCCAGTTTTCCACAACATTTTTCTTCCAGAAGCTATAGAGGAAGAAACAAAATAAAATTAACAACCTTGTTAACTTTTCATTTAAAATAACACACTCTGGGCGCCTGGATGGCTTAGTTAGTTAAGCAGCTGCCTTCAGCTCAGGTCATGATCCTGGGGTCCTGGGATTGAGCCCCACTTCAGGATCCCTGATCAGTGGGGAGCCTACTTCTCCCTCTCCCTGCCCCTCACTCGTGCTCTCTCGCTCTCTCTCTCAAATAAAATCTTTTAAAAAAAATAAGTAAATAAAATAAAAATAAAATAACACACTCTTCATTCTAAAAACCAAGATAAACAATTAATGAGTAAGCAAATAAATACATATAAAGAACTTTCCCTTGTCTCTAGATCACACTCCAGTCACATTTACTTTTCTATGTACTTTGCTTCTGAAAATATGTATTTTTACTTAAATGACAATTAACAAAAAAAAGGGGGGGAGGAAAAAGAGGAAGAAAAAATTTAGAGTCTACCTGATAAAAGTCATAGTTAGCTGCCTTGATATCAAAGGGATCATCTCGAGGTGCTTGTTTCCTTCCACAGTTACAGGCACCAGTAGATCGAGCTCGGCTATTGTGATACAGCACAGGAGGATTTCTATCGGCCTCTGGTTTTTCTCCTGGAAAATGTAACACTCACTATTAATTTCATACACACAATGCAGAATCAAATTTATTTTACATTCTATAACATCTAACCCCCAAATTTCTCCAAAGAGTACTTTGGAAATGAGAAGAAAGAAAAAGAAAAAAAAAAAAACCACCTACCAAAAACACAAAACCTTGACTAAATGCACACAGCAGGAAAAGCAACTGAAAATACATAAAATGACAAATATATTCAATCTAAAGTCTTAGGTTTTCTAAGACAATTTTATCATCATCATGGTGACCTTATATTTCATTGTATTCTTTTTAGTTCAACAAAAACTCCAAGATAAAAATGTTAACATGAAATTTTTGAAAATTTATATTAACAGTTCTCATTTACTAATTCCCTACGGCTCATCCTTTAAATACAAGAAAATAATTAGTAGTCATAGCTGTTATTTTCTTTTTACAGCAGAAGAGAAAACTTAAATTTGATGCAACTAAATTTCTGTAGGGCTCTTTTTAAAGTATCAATACATAATGAAAGCCTTTCTTAAAACAAGAATAAAAGGGTGACTTGCTGGCTCAGTAAAGTATGTAACTCTTGATCTCAGGGTCGTGAGTTTGAGCCCCATATTGAGCAAAGAGATTACTTAAAAAAAAAACAAAAAACACAGCTCAGTTCTGATTTCAAAATGCTGAGAGAATATTAGCTACCTGATTTAGGTAATGAGTGAAATTTATGTACACAGTGTTGATCAGTTAAACTCCTCTCCTCACAGAGCTGATGGCCATTGCTCCAAAACTTGTAGCAGTCCTCGTGTAACTGCATGGCATATTTGTGAAAGGCTGGACCCCTAGCATGTTGACTGTACACTCGAAGAGCCTGAGCAAGCTGATTCTTATGGACAGTCATTGTGTAATTATGAGGCAAATTTGACTGATAGGCACTATGGGCCATGGGCAAAGCTTTTTGGCACCGGTTTTCTGAGAATTTGGTGTCAATATCCAAAAACCCTTCCAAGACTTTAATACTGCTTAAAATCTTAGATGTTAGCTCCCCAGTGGGAGACCCCAGGTCCTCCTCTTTCCCATCAATAGCTACTTCATACAGTTTTGAAGCTGCTGAGATCCACTTCTGGTAAGTGGGAAGTTCAAAATGGGAAGGCTGTGGGTTCCTGCCCACACTGTCATCAAAACCTTTCTTGCTGAGGACTAGCTCCACATGCTGCCACAGAAATTCCCGAAGAGTGAAATCCACTAGCTGCCCTGAAGAACTGGAACTGCTGCTGTCAATGTGGAAAGAAAGCTGCTGCCGGCTATGCTGCCTCATCACCTGGTATCGCCTGGGCCCAGAAAGGGGTGCAGGCACCAGCAAAGATTCTGGGTCCTTCACAGTACAATGACTCCTAAGTTGGTCCAGCAACATGCCTACTGGGTCCTCCTCTTGGCTTCCTGGAACTATGTACACAAAAGCTTGGTTGGCAGGCACAGTAAAGAGGCAATTGATACTCTGATTAGTCAAGACACGACTCTTCCTAAAGATTCTATAGATCTGGTCCTCCAGGGCATGTTGCAGTCTCCTTTTGGGGGAATGCTTCTTGGGCTTGTCTGGATGAGCTGGGTCTTGGCTCCGAGGGGGTTCCACCTTGAGGGCTCCATTGAGTTGAAAGAGGAAAAGGAGTCTAGGTGGGCAAGGTCGGCAGTTTAGCTTCCAGTCTTTGCCAACTGGACAATCCTTAATGGCTGTTTTGAGGAGGGGCAGTACTTTCTGTCTGAGTCCATCCAGGGCTCTGAATACTCGATCATAAGTGATGTCAAAGGAACAAGTGGGATGGACCAGAAGCAGGATGTGACAGACGGAGAAAAGGTATAGGAGACTGAGACACTGCAGCTTCTCTTGATGCTTCCAGAACTCGTGAGCTTCAGCATGAGGTAAAGAGAGGCCACCTCCAGCTTCCCCGCTCTGAAGGGCATGACAAGCGCGCAGAAGCTGCGAATTGTCACAGATGGAAGTGAGAAGAAGATAAAGAACTTTGCTCTCCTGATTGTAATAGGCCTGCAGAAGGCTGTAGTCCTGGGAGCCCGGCTCAGTTCGGTTACCGTCAGCGGCAGCTACACCTCCCCGAACCGAATCCCCCGTCCCAGCCCCAGCGTCTCCGGCTCCACCAGCCTCCCCGATGGCTCCAGCCTCGGTCCTGATTCCAGGCCCTGTATCCCCAGGATCTTGGTGGCGAAAGAGGGGAAAGACCTGTCGGTCGCAAACCGTGTTCACAAGTGAGAACTTCTCGGAATTCAGTCGCAGAGCCGTCTTGCCGAAGATTCCCACCACGCAGATCTCATCCTCTCGCCAAGGAGGCTCCGGTCCACCAGCCACGCTCCCTCCGCCCTCTGTAGGGGATCCCTCCGGACTTTCAGAGCGGGTCCAGGATGAAGCTCCCATTAGAAGCTCTCGCAAGCTGACAGGACCCGCCATGGTGCTGAGACTTCTCTAGATTCTTTCCGGTCCTCCCTGAAAACCCAACCGGCTTTCGTCCACTTGCGAAATCCCTCCTCCGCTTCTTCAGTTCCTGCTTTCCTCTCACTTTAGGTTCCGCCTCCCGCTCCTCCTAGTTTTTCGCGGTTTCCCTATTGCTACACCACAGCTTGTTTAAGGTTTGCCTTAACCGGAGACTGTAGGAATTGAGAGATCAAGAAGACAGTTGGAAACAGGTAGTTTGCAGTTCGGGGAATACAAAAACACTGCAAAAGAAGCTGGTCAAGTGACTCTTGCAAAAATAGAAAAGTGATTGAGTTTAAACTCTAGAACCTTGTTACAGAAGGCGTAGTCTGCAGGTCCAAGTGGTAGCTAGTTAGAAATGCAGAATCTCAGTTCCTAACCCAGACCCCACTGAATCAGTACATGCATTTAAACTAAATCCTAATGATTTGTACACACTTTACAGTTTGAGAACCACAGCTCTAGAGATACCTGGCAAGGCAAGGTAGGTGAATGGATTTCCTTTCTTATGTCCTATTCCTAAAGAAATTTAATTCACTCACATCCCCGGAAAAGAAAGCCAGTGGTTTTGAAATGTTTATGGAATACAAGCTTTAAAAAATATTTTCTCATTCTCGGAAGACTATATACCAAAATGTTAAAATGTATATTGAAATGTTTAAAACGTATTAGAATTTGTTCACTTTTATTTCTTTACTCCTCCCCCCCCTTTTAAAAAAGATTTTATTTATTTGACAGAGATAGACACAGCGAGAGAGGGAACACAGCAGGGGGAGTGGGAGAGGGAGAAGCAGGCTTCCCGCGGAGCAGGGAGCCCAATGCGGGCTCGATCCCAGGGCTCCAAGATCATCACCCAAGCCAAAGGCAGATACTTAAGGACTGAGCCACCCAGGCGCCCTCCTTTTTCTTTTTTCTTTTTTTTTTTAAAGATTTTATTTATTTATTTGACAGAGAGAGACACAGCGAGAGAGGGAACACAAGCAAGGGGGAGAGGGAGAGGGAGAAGCAGGCTTCCCGCGGAACAGGGAGCCAGATGTGGGGCTCGATCCCAGGACCCTGGGATCATGACCTGAGCCGAAGGCAGACGCTTAACGACTGAGCCACCCAGGCGCCCCTCCTTTTTCTTTTTCTTTAATTTTTTTTTTTAAAGATTTTATTTATTTATTTGAGAGAGAGAGCATGAGAGGGGGAGGGTCAGAGGGAGAAGCAGACTCCCTGCCGAGCAGGGAGCCCGATGCGGGACTCGATCCAGGGACTCCAGGATCATGACCTGAGCCGAAGGCAGTCGCTTAACCGACTGAGCCACCCAGGCGCCCTCCTTTTTCTTTTTTAATAGACTTTTATTTTAAAACAGTTTTAGGTTCATAGCAAAATGGAGCAGAAAGTTCCACTGTAACCTCTGCCGCCCCCCCCCCCCCTCCTCCCCCCACCATCTGGCTCCCAAATGGTACATTTGTTACAATCTATGAACCTACATTGGTTGACACATCATTATTATCCCCAAATTGATAGTTAACGTTAAGGTTTATTCTTGGTGTTGTACGTTCTATGGGCTTGGACAAATGTATAATGACGTGTATCCGCCATTACTGTGTCCTATATAATAGTTTCACTGCCCCAAAAATCCTGTGCGCCATCTATTCATTCTTCCTTTCTCCAACCCCTAGCAACCACTGATCTTTTTACCATCTCCATAGTTTTGCCTTTTCCACAGTGTCATGTAGTTGTACTCATACAGTACGTAGCCTTTTCAGGTTGGCTTCTTCACTTAGTAATATGCATTTAAGTTTCCTCTATGTCTTTTCATGCTTTGATAGCTTATTTCTTTTTAGTGTTGAATAATATTCCGTTATCTAGATGTACCATTGTTTATTTATCCTTTTGCCTACTTAGTTGCTTCCAAGTTTTGGAAATTATTAATAAAGCTGCTACGAACATCTGTGTGCAGATTTTTGGGTAGACATCCTCTTTATTGTTTTTAAAAATTTATTTATTTTTATTGAAGTAGAGTTGACATAAAATATTACATTAGTTTCAGGTGTACACCATAGTGATTCAAAAATTATATATTATGAAATGCTCACCATGATAACTGTAGTTACCATCTGTCACCGTAGTTACCATCTGTCACCATAGTTATTATAACATTATTGACTATATTTCCTATGCTGTACTTTTCATCCTCTTTTATTTTTATCTATTTATTGTGGAAATAATTTTGCAGTATATACATATATCAAGTCATGTTGTATGCCTTAAAACTAATACAATGTTATATGTCAGCTATATCTCAATAAAACTGTGGTGAGGGAAAGAATTATTTAATTCTCAAAGGAAGGATGGAGCCCTAAGTCCACAGTGGTGGTGTTTTTAATAAATTAAGCTATACTTGGCTTCTCAACCAATTCTTATTTACTAATAAGAATTCAGAAAGGAGTAGGAGTGGTTTTTTTAAACATATTTAAAAAAAATTTGTTGGGGTGCCTGGGTGGCTCAGTCGGTTAAGCATCTGCGTTCAGCTCAGGTCATGATCCCAGGGTCCTGGGATTGAGTCCTGCATCAGCTCCCTGCTCAGCAGGGAGTCTGCTTCTCCCTCTCCCTCTGCTGCTCCCCCTGCTTGTGCCCTCTCTCTTTCTAATAAATAAAATCTTTAAAAAAATTGCTTTCATATACATATTTAAAAAACCTGTCTATTTGCTTTTTACTTGTTCCCTTCTCTACTTCTGTAAGTTCAGATCCTAGCAATCTTTTTAAAGTTTTATCAACTTATTTGAGAGAAAGACAGCATGAGGGGGGAGGGGTAGAGCGAGAGGGAGAAGCAGGCTCCCCACTGAGCAGGAAGCCCGATGAAGGCCTTGATCCCAGGACCCTGGGACCATGACCTGAGCCAAATGCAGAAGTTTAACCGATTGAGCCACCCAGGTGCCCCCAGATTCTATCTCTTTTTGAAAATTCAACTAAAGGGGCGCCTGGGTGGCTCAGTTGTTAAGCGTCTGCCTTCAGCTCAGGTCATGGTCCCGGGGTCCTGGGATAGAGCCCCACATTGGGCTCCCTGCTCGGCGGGAGGCCTGCTTCTCCCTCTCCCACTCCCCCTGCTTGTGTTCCTTCTCTCACTGTGTCTCTCTCTGTCAAATAAATCTTTAAAAAAAAAAAGAAAAAAGAAAATCCAACTAAAATGATAAATTCTACATTTATCAATATAAACTACACTGTGATCCTCACCATGTGTATTATTTGCTGTTTAGTATGTGACTTTGCTGATATAAAATCATCTTAACAATTCTTGGACTTATAAATCCAGAAAAAATAAGTGTATATTAACCATAAACATTGTACAGATTCCCAAGTAAACAAAATGTTGAAAAATCAATAGCAAAGACTCTTTTGAAGAAAACAGGAGCAACAAGAACTCTTATACTTTGCTATACCATGGATTGGTACAACCACTTGGAAATCCAGTTTGACAGTATCTAGAAAATAGGCATGCTTCATAACCTAGGAGTTTCACTCCTAGATATACATAGTAGAGTAATTCTTTTTTTTTTTTTTAAAGATTTTATTTATTTATTTGACAGAGAGAGACACAGCGAGAGAGGGAACACAAGCAGGGGGAGTGGGAGAGGGAGAAGCAGGCTTCCCGTGGAGCAGAAAGCCCGATGTGGGGCTCGATCCCAGGACCCTGGGATCATGACCTGAGCCGAAGGCAGACACTTAACCGACTGAGCCACCCAGGCACCCCCATAGTAGAGTAATTCTTGTACATGTGTTCATATCCAAGAATGTTCATAATGGCATGCACGGTTCATAATAGCCAAAAATTATAAACAACTGTAATTTCCATTAACAAGAGAATGAGTGATAACTATATTCACACAATAAAAACAAGTGATCTATAGTACTACACAATAACATGGTTGAATCCTAAAAATAAATGTTGATTGAAAGAAAACAGAAACAAAATATATAATGTATGATTGTATTTGTATAGTTCAAAAGCAAGCAAAATAAACCATAGCATTTAGGGATGTATATTTAGAGGGTAAAAGCAAGGAAATATTTATTATAACAAGCAAATCAGTAGTTACTTCTTGAAGAAAGGGATTGTGTTAGCGGAGGGAGATAGGCAGGGCTTCTAAAGACATTTATAATGTCTCTTGTGTTTATATGAGCATTTATTTGCTTTATGATTTGTTAATTTATGTATTATTATTATTTTTTCTTTTTAAGATTTTATTTATTTATTTGACAGAGAGAGACACAGCGAGAGAGGGAAAACAAGCAGGGGGAGTGGGAGAGGGAGAAGCAGACTTCCCGCTGAGCAGGGAGCCCGATGCGGGGCTTGATCCTAGGAACCTGGGATCATGACCTGAGCCGAAGGCAGACGCTTAACGACTGAGCCACCCAGGCGCCCCTAATTTATGTATTATGTACTTTTCTGTGTTATATTTCTAGTAAAAACAATTAAACAAGAGAAAAACCAAAGGTTTTTTTTATTGCTCTTTATTTTAATTAAAAACATAAGCAGATGGATTTTGGTGTTTATATTGTCTGGTTGTTATTCAGTCTGAAAATAAACATTGGAAATATATAATTAACAACAGTGTAATGAAGCCATAGCATTCACAGGATTCTCAAATGGGTACAACATAAAACCTGTCATAAAAATTAGTAAAAGGTAGAAAACATTTTAATACTGGTACAATGGCAATAGCAGCTTTATAAATGTCTATATATAGGATTTCTATAGCATTTTTTTTTCCTAAAGATTTATTTATTTGACAGAGAGAGAGACAGGGAGAGAGGGAACACAAGCAGGGGGAGTGGAAGAGGGAGAAGCAGGCTCCCCGCCGAGCAGGGAGCCCGATGCGGGGCTCGATCCCAGAACCCTGGGATCATGACCTGAGCCGAAGGCAGACGCTTAACGACTGAGCCACCCAGGTGCCCCTTCTATAGCATTTTTAATGAACCGTTATTCCACAAGAATGATCAAATAATCAAATCATTTAAATTAAATTGAGACAGTACACGGTGGTTTATTAATATAGGCATAAGTGCCCCATAAAACACTGTCACAAATACGCAAATGTTTTATTCTCAGTGATCATTCCTTTTATTCTTATATAATATAAATGTAGCTAGCGGGTTTTGTTTTTTGTTTTTTAACTAGAAGTAGGTATGTTTCTTAACTTCATTACCTGTTTAATTTTCATTCATAAATGTGTTTGTAAACATAAATGTGGGTCTCATAAGAACAAAACATGGCCCCCTGGTCTGTTTTCCAGTCTGGTGACTTTCCATAACACTCTATTTGGCATCTCAAAGCAGCATTTATCTGTGGAAATATAGGCATTTCTGGGAAATCTTTTGTAGCCTATGCTAAAATGATGATATTTCAAGGATATCATCCGTGTAGCTGCTTCCTGTCAGGCTAGGAAGTTCAGTGAAGATCTGAAACACCTCATTTCCTATCCATGAGGCAGCTGCTATCCTTATTCTTAGAACTGCAGGGATCAAAGCTAATCCTGAACCTTGTCACAAGAATTCACCCGAATGAGACTTCCTCTCCCTTGTGATACTTAACACATTAATAATGGGGATCCTGCCTGGAGCTATAATTGTGTCCACCGCTAAGTAGACATGTCTGACAAGCTGGGGGCTCCCAGAAATACTTGGCAACTGACCAATAGAGTGACCAGATACAATAAAGAATGCCCCATTAAATTTGAATTTCAGATAAACAATGAATAAATTTTTTAGTATAAATATATAGCTCCCATGCAATATTTGGGACATACTAAAACTAAAAAACCTACCCATTGTTTAACAGGACATATTTATATTTAAAAGTTATTTGTTTTTTATCTGAAATTCAAATTTAGCTGTCATATATTTATAATTGCTAAATCTGGCAACCCTGGACGGGCAGGAAAGAACAAAAATCCAGTGAGGTGTACATTATTACTGTTACTTAAGCTATTGGCTATTGAGGACAGGAATTAGGTCTCATAGAGAATCTGCTATGGACTTCAGATAATCCTTGGCAGGCCACTGTGTAAAATACAAGGTTCATGTTGAGATCCTCATAAAACTTAAAATAAGCTGCATGAATATGGACAGAAAATATCAAAGAAAGGAATATCTCAGACTTCAGCGAACCAGATATGACTACCTAAATATCATTTCTAACCACTAGAAATGGTACATTCTAATTTTTAAGTTATATTGGACATTTTACTTCAAATCCATTTGGAAAATAATTGGGTTGGGATGGAGGACGGTCTTACCTCTTAACTGTTTACAGTAAACAGAAATCAAATCTAGAGGATCTTTTTACTGATCAAGTCTGTAGCACTTAGTGAATGCATTAGCTTTTACAGGCTGAAATATTTTTCTTTTTAATTACCTGAGAATACTCAAGGAGAATGGGAATCGGGTTATTTCATTTTATTTTTTAAGGAATCAGGTTATTAATGTCAAAACTGCACCTACTGAGTATAAATTTGTTATCTAGTTAAATTTGAACAACCTCTCCAACCTAAATTGGGTAATTCCAGAATAAACATCACTTTGGGGAATGCATTTTCCCATCTGTTCTCTTATTGATCATGCAAACTAAAAAAATACCCAAATACCCACTTTATACCACAGTATGTATGGGGGCTCCGTACATACTTTAATTCTTCAAATGGAATTATATATTAGTATAATTATTTATACACACCCTACTACATTAAAAAAAAGGGTCGGGGTGATTTTATCTGTGTATTTTATGGATCATCATGTGGTGTCAGGCAGAGTTGGCATCAGTTTTGTTCATCAAAGCTGCTTGTAGAAAGTGGTAGAGTTTGAGTTGGGCTTCTAGGGTGAGCCATCTATGAAAAAAAAAGGGTCCCAATTATAATATGAATTATGTTCCTGTGGCCAACACAGATCTCCTTGCTCACTAACAGAATCCAGATTTTGTGCAGGGCAGCAATACAGCCAGACTCTAAAAACCCCTTTTCCCAGTTTTTCTGATATAATTAGAAGGTGGATAGCACCTGTTTAAAGAGAAGAGGGGTAACTTAGCTAGCATACCCTTTTGTCCTTTGCCTTTCTCCTTATCTTGCCTAGAATGTGGACACTGGGCTTCAGGAGGTGTAGGCATTCTTTACCATGAGGATAAAAGCCACACATTAAGGATGGAAGAGCAGGGATGACATGTGAAGCTGCTGTCCCAGTTATGGGCTGCCTACTTCCCAAAGGAATATGCAGGTAAGAAAAATAAGCCCCTACTTGGTCAAGCCACAATGGTCAGATTTTTGTTACCTAATGCAAAAGCAAATTTCGTTACCAAATGCAAAACCTAACTAATACAGTTGCTTCAGACTTAAAGGAAAAAGGAAGCCTAAGGACAGGAGTGGGGAAGGGGGAGGGTCATTTTATGTCGAACAACAGTTTTTAAAAAACTTCCTCCTACTAAGTGAATTTTGGTGAATACCTCATATGGTAGATATCTTTTCTAGGATTTTTTATGTTGTTGCTCAATATGTGTGCTTATTATTTATCGTATTTTCATTTATTTCCACATTACTCAACTCATTATAGTAATTATGGGGTAGGGCAGGGACAAAAAAGAATCCCAGAGCTGAACAAAGAAAGGAAGGGCCTTAGTCCTTCAGTGAGGCCCCTGCCCTTCATAATTTGTGGTATCACCAAGGATTGTGATCTGGGGGTAGACTCCCTACTGGATGCTCCAAAAAGAGGAAAGAGGAATGTGGCCACACCTCCAAAGAAGGCGGTGTAGTGTCCAGGAGGACGGAGTTGATTGGCAAGAAGTTGATTGGCAAGCTGTTTGCAAAAGGCATTGATTCTTAATGAGGAAACAAAGGGAGGACAGTGTTGGGTTGGCAAAGTGTCAGCAGAGAAGTCCGTGGCGTGTCTCTATGTCCAGAGGGAAATGGAAATACAAGCTTCATAGCCAAAGGGGCCAGCAGCCCTGTGTCCCAGCACTCTAGTAGGAGTGGCAGAAGGATGGCTACTCCCTACAGATCCAGTGACAGAAGTGAACAGGGAGATGACAGACAAAAGGGTTTGGAAGAAATCACATCAGGCCCCACTAATATACTAGATTTTGGTGTATGGGTCATACGTGTAGGTGACAAAGGAGAAAGCTGCTGAGACCTTTTCCTATCAACTGCACGATCTGCTCCCTATCTATATCTCCATCCCTGTCTTTCACCACTGTCAGACTTGCTCTCTCTGTTATAGCTACTTTGGCCCCTTTTCAGTTTCTCAGTTAGGCCATGATCCTTCCACCATAAGACCCTTGCATATACTGTTCTTTTTGCCTGGAGCTCTTTCTTCCCAGACATCCATGGTGGGCACACCACCTTATCCCATAGGTACCCTTCCCAGTTAACACCTATTCATCCTTCAAGTCTCACTTCATCACTTCCTAAGGGAATCCTTCCTAGATCACCCAGGCTAGATAAAGTTCCTCTATGGGTTCCCACAGAACTCTGTTCCTTTCCTTTATAGTACTTATCTCAGTGTAGAATTATACAAATATGTGATTATTTGACTAATGTCTATTTTCCCCACTAGGCTAAAAGCTCCAACACAGTAAAGCCAGGTCTGTTTTTGCTTACCACCGTATCCCTAGTACTCTAGGAGAGTGCCTGGCATATGGGAAGTGCTTAATAAATACTTATCTAAGGGAATTAACAAAACCAGACATTCATGGTTAAAGTAGAGATAATAATGTTAGCTATGTCACAGAATTTTATAAAGCCTAAATATGAAAGTGTTTTGTAAAGCATAAGGTGCCATTTAAAAATTATTATAAGAAAGATCCTTTGGATTATATGATTCTAAATAAATGATTTTGAAGAAAAGGAAACTTTTTTTTTTTCCCCCTAAAGGCTTACCTGAAACTTTCTCCTCAAGGCCCGGGTCATTACTGGAGTCAGCCCAGTTCCTGTTTCCATATTTTCTTTATTGGTAAATGGGGTTCCACCTGGGCTCCTGCAAAGGTATTGACAATATTAGAAGCTATGTTTTATGCTAACTTTTCAAATGGATTTAGAAAGCATAAAGATAAGAGAGTGTATTACCTCTCTACATCAACTTTTCTAAGTAGTTTCCGCAGATCTATTTGGCCTTTACCAGGGGTACTGATGAAATAAAGATATAAAAGTTAGAGCTTGCCAGACTTTATCATCTTTCCCAAAGCAAAGCAGCCATTTCTATAGGCAATGTCCTAGAAAGTAGTTCTATTTGTTACATTAAAAAATAGCAGCAGAGGGGCGCCTGGCTGGCTCAGTCAGTACAGCGTGTGACTCCTGATCTCGGGGTCGTGAGTTCAAGCCCCACATTGGGCGCGGCGCCTACTTAAAAACAAAAATAGCTATAGATGCTGATAAGAGCATAAGGTGACATAATTGTCCTAATAAGTAATAAGTAATATGTCTTGATTCAGTAATTATACATATAAGAATCCATCTTAGAGAAAGACTCAGCTATGCACACAGATGGTGGACAAGGATGTTCACTGAAGAGTTAGAAATAAAAAAATCATAAACAACCTAAATGTCTCAAAACAGGAGTTTATCTATGAAATTTGCATATAATGTACTGTATATACAGAAAAAGTCAAAATGATGCTTTAAAGTGATTTTTAATAAGATGGGGGAAAGTTCTTGACACATTAAATGGGAAAAGCCTTAACTGTATGTACGGTATGATTACACACAGGTACACAAACATGTACGCACGTGGGCACACACACATGATTTCACTGATTCCAAGACATACTAGTTTTCATATTTTATTATTCCTGAAATTGGGCTGCTTTAAAAATTCTTTTTTTTTCCTTCCTTTTTTAAGTAATCTCTATCCCCAACATGGGACTCAAACTCATGACCCAAAGATCTTCTGACTAAGCCAGCCAGGCGCCCCTAAAAAAATTCTTGATATTATTTCTTTTCCTCCCAAATCCATTTATTTTTATTTTATTTTATTTTATTTTATTTTATTTTTTAAGTAATCTCTGTGCCCAGCTTGAGGCTCGAGCTCATAACTGGAGATTTGAGAGTCACATGCTCCACTGACTAAGCCAGCCGGGCACCCCTGAGCCAACCCTGCCCCCAAATCCACTATTAAATCAATGGTGTATCGTATAATAAACAGCATCATGAAATGGAAATAATAGAGTAGATATCTACACAAAGACTAGAATGATAAACAACAGTATGTTAATAATAGCTATCTTCAATCATACAGTTATTTGAATGATTTTTTCTTTTTTTTAAATTTTTTTAAAGATTTTATTTATTTGAGAGAGAGAGAGAGAGAGAGACAAGCAGGGGGAGGGGCAGAGGGACAAGCAGACTCCCCTCTGAGATCATGACCTGAGCTGAAGGCAGACGCTTAACTGACTGAACCACCCAGGTGCCCCCGTTTTCTTCTTTAAACTTTTCTGTGGATTTCCAGTTTTCTACAATGAGGATATATAACCTTTAAAGTTAGAGATAAGCAAAAAAATCATTCTTTTAAGTAACAGTAGAGCATGACACAGTGTAGTTCCTTACATCAAGACATTTGTAACTCGAGTTGATAGCACTTTGGAGTTGGGCTTCAGGGTGACACGCTGCAGGTCAGAGACAGTAACTAGTGGATTCTGTGCCTTTGGTGACGGTACAAGCTTTAATCACAAAATGAGACAGTATCAAAAAACACACTTAAAAATATCATTCAAAATGTAAACATGCTGCAACAATGAAGACTTGAATGCTGAGTATGTGTAAGATAATATCCACTACTCAATTTTTATTTCAAAGCTTCAAAGTATGTCTCTACTTCTTTAGACTAATGGTTGGTAGATAAAACTGCCTAATTAAATAATTTTGGGATCTACACATTTTGTTGAGGAGATCCAAAACTACTCAAATAAAACATCAAATACTTACCTCAGAATGGCTTCTGTACATGAGACTTATGTTTATTTTCCAGAAAGGGACAACCAGGTTAAAAGCTGAAAGATCATGTGTATGGTCAGTGACATCTTACCTCCTTCCTTTCATCAAAACACTGTGTCTTCTTTAATTTCACAGTCAGTAGATCTTCAACTGTTATCTGCATGGGTCCCTCTTTTTTTAATGGTCCAGCCTTAAAATACATGGAGAGGTTAGAATTCCAGTTGTAACCAGGATATCTAGTCAAATGCAAATCCAAATCTAGTTTTATTTTATTTTATTTTATTTTAAAGATTTTATTTATTTATTGGACAGAAAGAGACACAGTGAGTGAGGGAACACAAGCAGGGGGAGTGGGAGAGGGAGAAGCAGGCTTCCCGCTGAGCAGAGAGCCTGATGCAGGGCTCGATCCCAGGACCCTGGGATCATGACCTGAGCTGAAGGCAGATGCTTAACGACTGAGCCACCCAGGCGCCCCCAATCTAGTTTTTAAAAACTCATTTAAAAACTAACTCTTATTTGCCCTAGGAACTAGCAAATTCTTTTCATTCAAACAAGAATGATCCTGTTTTTAGTACCCATGGATGCTACTGCTATTGTATTCATCAAAATGTAAGGCTTTGACAATAAATAAGAGATGGGCCAGTTCCCTGCAACTATGAATCTTCCTCAGGAGTCATGATAATAAGACAGGAGTTGATGGAGTTCCTCACATCAAGGTGAAGTTTTGCTTGAATTACCTAAAAAGTTGACTCAGTTCCCGGAGAACAAGAATGTACAGTCAGAGGGATATGCATTATGGCAAACATAATATTAGGCTCTGGATTTAACCCAGCCAATTTATTTATTTATTTTTTAAAGATTTAATTTATTTATTTGACAGAGAGAGAGACAGTGAGAGAGGGAGCACAAGCAGGGGGAGTGGGAGAGGGAGAAGCAGGCTTTCCGTGGAGCAGGGAGCCCGATGCGGGGCTCGATCCCAGGACCCTGGGATCATGACCTGAGCCAAAGGCAGACGCTTAACGACTGAGCCACCCAGGCGCCCCTAACCCAGCCATTTTATCTATCTATCTATTTATTTATTTATTTAAAAAAGATTTTATTTATTTATTTATTTGACAGAGAGAGACACCGCGAGAGAGGGAGCACAAGCAGGGGGAGTGGGAGAGGGAGAAGCAGGCTTCCCACCGAGCAGGGAGCCCGATGTGGGGCTCGATCCCAGGACCCTGGGATCATGACCTGAGCCGAAGGCAGACGCTTAGCGACTGAGCCACCCAGGCACCCCTAACCCAGCCATTTTAAACCAGATGTATCTGGAGTGAAAATTCAGCAGATTTTTAAACAGGGTCATGCTGATCTTAGTGATTCACAAATATTCCCTTGGTGGATAAGTAATTAATGGAGACTGGTCCTTCAGCTTAATGACATTATACTTTAGGATCCACCAACTCTTTTTATTCTGACTTTACTCATTAAGCCACCTTCTGTTCTTAATTTGGTTTCCCAGGGAGGTTTTTCTTTTGGTGAAAAGATATTCTGAGAAGCCATTAGGAATATTCTGATCCACTGGCTTTCATTCATTTATCCTTAAAAAAAAAAAATCGCTTTTCTTTCTAAATCCAGTTCCTACAGGACTGAGTTTTTAAAAACGTAATCACTGACATAATTAAGATATGGAATCAGAAAGAAAAAAAAAAATGCAGCTTTCCTCTCAAAGCCCTTAGCGTCATCTCAAAAGGCCACCTTGCTTTACTCCTACATTTGACACTGGCCAAAACATGTCATTACGAGGTTGTTTCCTACCTGAAGTGCTTTAGTGCGATCAGATCTTCTGAGCGGCAC
Organism: Neomonachus schauinslandi; assembly: GCF_002201575.2. Lineage (NCBI taxonomy): Eukaryota > Metazoa > Chordata > Mammalia > Carnivora > Phocidae > Neomonachus > Neomonachus schauinslandi. The sequence goes on from NC_058417.1 coordinate 26,823,351, forward strand.
AGGTGCTGTAGGCGGTGGTGGCGGAGGCAGAGGAGGAGGTGGGGGCGGTGGGGGCGGAGGCACAGCTGGAAGGTGGCTGGCTGGCTGTGGCAGAGTGGGAGGAAGTACAGCCCGAGATTCTCCAGGGGTGGTTAGCACACAGGCGGGCACATTTGTAAATGTTTGACCACAGCTTGGGCAGGAAGATTTTTCCAAGACAGTCTGTAAGAAAACATTACATTTAGCAAACGAATAGCAGATTAATTTGGTTCTTGTGGCTCAGAGTCATCGAGATAATAGCTACCATGTACTGAATGCTTTCTCAGTATACTACGTGTTTTTTAATATTTTCTCATTTATCGCAAGCCCATTCACTCACTCATTCGTCCACTCGCATATTTGTGTGTGCAATATGCCAGGCACTGTGGGTACAGTGTGCACCCTGTCTGTGACATCATGGAGCTGACAGTCTGGTAAGGAAGGCAGACATTAAACACACACACCCACAACAAAACAAAATAACGCTTCGGTGCAAACAATGAAGTGTGCTGTGGGCATGAATAGTGAGAAACCTGGAGAGAGATATTTAGCCATAATCTCAAGGATGAATTGCAATTTATCAGGTCTCAAGGGAGATAAGGTCTGGGGAAAGAGAGTCCCCCCCCCCTCCCCAAATTCATATGTTGAAGCCCTAACCCTAGTCCCTCAGGATGCCTTTGGAGATAGGGCCTTTAAAGAGGTGATTAAGTTAGAACGAGGCCGTTAGAGTGGGCTGTCATCCAATTTGACTGGTGTCCTTATAAAAAGAAGAAATTTGAACATACAGGAGAAACATCAGGGATGTGTGTGTAGAGACAAGACCATCTGAGGACACAGTGAGAAGGCAAGCGGAAGGAGAGAGGCCTAAGAAGAAACTAACTCTGCCAATACCTGGATCTTAGACTTTTAGCCTCTAGAACTGTGGGAAAATAAATTTCTGCTATATAAGCCACCCAGTCCACGCTACTTTGTTATGGCAGCCCTGGGAAATGAAAAATAACCCTACGGAATAAGATGGTGTATTAGTTTCCTATGGCTTCTTTATCAAATTATCACAAATTTGGTGGCTTAAAACAATTGAAATTCATTTTTTCACAGTGCTGGAGGCTAGAAGTCTAAAATCAAGATGGCAGCAGGGCTGTGCTACCTCCCAAGCGTCTAGGGAAGAATCTGTTCCCTGCCTCTTCCTGTTTTGGGTAGCTATGGTCATTCCTGAGCTTGAGACTACATCACTCCAATCTCTGCTTGTGCTCCCACTGCTCCTCCTCTCCTCTGTGTGTGCTCTGCTCTCTCTCTTATAAGGACATTTGTCATTGGATTTAGGGTCCACTCAGATAATAGAGTATGATCTCCTCATTTCAAAATCCTTAACTTAAGGGGCACCTGGCAACTCTTGATCTCGCGGTCATGAATTCAAGCCCCATGCTGGGTGTAGAGATTACTTAAAATAAAAAATCCTTAACTTAATTACATGGGCAAAGACCCTTTCCCCAAATAAGGTCATATTTATAGGTTTCAGGGATTAGGACTTGGACATATCTTTTGGAGGCCGTTGATTCAGCCCACCAAAGATGATATCATCCTCATTTTTAGAAGAGGAAACTCAGGCCTAGATGAGTGAGGTGATTTGCCTCTCTTCCTGTCTGATTCATCTTGAGGTACATGTTCTGGGACAAGGGTGTAATCCCAGAAGCTTCACTGCAAACCAACAAGTGCAATGTTTATTTTTTGAGTTTTAGACATTGAGAATAGGGGCCTTGCTTAGGGGAGTTTGGAGACAATGGATATTTATGGCTTTTTCTGCCTCTATCAGTCAAGAAAATAGAAATCATCCTGAGTCTTTATTTATTTATTTATTTATTTTTAAGATTTTATTTATTTATTTGAGAGAGAGAGAAAATGAGAGAGAGCACATGAGAGTGGGGAGGGTCAGAGGGAGAAGCAGACTCCCTGCCGAGCAGGGAGCCCGATGCGGGACTCGAGCCTGGGACTCCAGGATCATGACCTGAGCCGAAGGCAGTCGCTTAACCAACTGAGCCACCCAGGCACCCCCATCCTGAGTCTTTAAAAGAGGGTAAAGGTAGGGGCGCCTGGGTGGCTCAGTCATTAGGTGTCTGCCTTTCGGCTCAGGTCATGATCCCGGGGTCCTGGGATCAAGCCCCACATTGGGCTCCCTGCTCCGTGGGAAGCCTGCTTCTCCCTCTCCCACTCCCCCTGCTTCTGTTCCCTCTCTCGCTGTGTCTCTCTGTCAAATAAATAAATAAAATCTTAAAAAAAAAAAAAAAGAGGGTGAAGGTAACGTGGGAGAGTTGGTTACATTGATGGTGAAAGAGCTGAAAACACACAGGGAACTTTGAGGCAGCCCAGAGATTAGCAACAGCAAAAAGCCATGAATACCCTGAGGCTGGAGGGGAACAGGGAAGAGCAGTATAACCAGATCTCTAGAGGTGGGTTAACCCAGACAATCAAGAAACATGGTAGACTTACCTGAAGGGAGCTGGAGTGAGGGAGATAACAATAATCATCACTGGAGAAATTGCCCAATGCAGAGAACAAAGGGGAAAAACACACTCCCTCCATACGGCCACCAGTCTCTCATCAGTGTCTCCCATTAGCCAAGCACAACCAGAACCAGGTGACATGGAGCTTGGGACACACAGCCTGCATGGGTTAACCCCAGTGCAGTGCAGAGCAGAGCAGAGCCTTGAAGCCTAAGGAATAGACCTGCGGGCAAACAGGCCCAAGACTAGCACCTGCCTGTAGCCATTCCTCCTTCTGGTAAAAGCAGCATGCTGGTATTCCTATGGGGGATGACCCCTGCCCTCCCTCTCTGATTCCGGATTTCTTTTTATTTAACAATACCAACCTTCAGTGTTTCCTGGAGCTTGCATAATTCACTTTCCAAAATGCAAAACTGTTGTTTTAGACTGTGAAGTTCTCGATGGCAGAAACGGGATGGAAAGACGGTGTCCTTCAATACTTCTAAACTCTGAAATTCAAAATTAAACAAGCCTGAAATCTATAAGTAACATGATCAGGACAAGAAAAAAGAGAGAAAAAAGCGGTTTGATGTATGTTTTACAGAAGAAAAGGCCTATATGACCCCATAATTTCATCTTACCTGAGCTTAGCTTTAGTGTTGTGCTGACCTGAGCACACACACATGCGAACACACATACCAAGTATGCAGAAAAACCATATTGCTGAAAACGGGTATGTCAAACCCATACCTGGGCCATGCAGTTCTGGCACCAACTGTATATAGACCACACTCTATTTGTCCAAAGTTTTACAGTATCTTTGATATTGGGAAATCTGAAGTTCCAGGATGGTCTTAGCCGGCTTCTGCTAAGGGATGTATCTCCTGAAGGAATAACCACTCTGTAGGAAAAACAAAACCAAACCAATAAAAAACTCCTGAGTTGGATTAACAGCTCTATTTATTTATTTATTAAAGTATTTTCTTAAAGATTTTATTTATTTATTTGACACAGAGAGAAAGAGCACAAGCAGGGGGAGCAGCGGAAGAAGAGGGAGAAGCAGACTCCCCACTGAGCAGGGAGCCCGATGTGGGGCTCAGTCCTAGGTCCCTGGGATCATGACCTGAGCCAAAGGCAGACGAGCCCCATATCTGGCTCTGCACTCAGTGGGAGTCCGCTTGGGATTCTCTCTCACCCTCTGCCCCTCCCCTCACTTGCTCTCTCTCTCTCAAATAAATCTTTTTTTATTATTATTTCTTAAAGATTTTATTTATTTATTTGACAGAGACACAGCAAGAGAGGGAACACAAGCAGGGGGAGTGGGCGAGGGAGAAGCAGGCTTCCCGCCGCGCAGGGAGCCCATTCGGGGCTTGATCCCAGGACTCTGGGATCATGACCTGAGCCGAAGGGAGCTGCTTAACCGACTGAGCCACCCAGGCGCCCCTCAAATAAATAAATCTTTAAAAAATAAAATAATAGGGGCGCCTGGGTGGCTCAGTCGTTAAGCGTCTGCCTTGGCTCAGGTCATGATCCCAGGGTTCTGGGATCAAGCCCCGCGTCTGGCTCCCCGCTTGGCGGTAAGCCTGCTTCTCCCTCTCCCACTCCCCCTGCTTGTGTTCCCTCTCTCGCTGTGTCTCTCTCTGTCAAATAAATAAATAAATAAAATCTTTAAAAATATATATATTTTATTTATTTATGGGGGGGAGGGGCAGAGGGAGGGAGAAGCAGACTTCCTGCTGAGCAGGGGGCCCAGGAGAGGACCCTGGGATCATGACCTGAGCTGAAGCCAGATGCTTAACCAACTGAGCCACCCAGGCACCCCTAACCTCTTAAAACAATGATCACCACATAAAGTTTAGAATGCTCAGTCAAAATTTAATTTCTGATGAGGGATGAATAATATTTTAGTGTAAGTATCCTGTAAATGTTGCATGGGACAATATTAAAAAATATTTTTTATCTGAACTTTAAATTTAATTGGGCATTCTTTGCTAAATCTGGTGACCCTGTCCTTAACGGATCAGATTTTTAGTATTTTTTTCTTTTCCACACTTACGCCTTACCTTTCTGGTGAGGGTGGCGGAGGAGGAGGTGTAATTAGCTTGGGCTGCAAGTGAGAGGCTTCTCTTTTTTTGAATAATCTTTTTGCTTTGGCTTTTAGCTTTCTTCTCCGTTGCTTGAACTTGGGCATGATTTCTGTAGAGAAAATTTTTTTTTTACATTTTTTATTTTAGAATAATACATACATACAGAAAATGTAAAAATCTTAACTGTACAGTTCAATGAATTATCAAAGTGAACACACCCTTCTAACCACCATTTGGTTAGGAAATGGATCGCTACCAGCATCCCAGAAGTCCCCTGAAGTGAAGAAAAATTTAAACCCAGATTTAAAGTTTCTTTAGAGACTTGGCTTTGGCATTACGTCGCTCTCTAATTTTGTTTTGCTTGTCTTGCTTTTCTTCATTAAGTCAAGTGTATTTCCATTTCTTGTAAGAGAGAAAAATGGCTATAGTTGGGTTATGGTCAGTTATTAAAAGAAGTTTCTTTCCAGTAACATTTACTGAGCACCCACTGTGATAGATGGAGTTGGAGAGGAAGAAACAAATTTAACCACTGAATGTCCATTTGCTTTTGGGCACCTTCACATACACTTTCTCAGTGAATCCTCACTACCCTGCAAGATTTTATCCCTGAGGAAGAGGACTTTTACTCCCATTTTTACACTAAGAATAAACTGAGACATAGAAAGATTATATGATTTGCCACTGTAATGCAGTAAATAAATCTCCAAAGACCGTGTTCTTTCTAACACTCTGTGGTGCAAAAGTTGATTAAATAGGTGATATACAATGTAATAGCAGTTACCCCAAATATTTCAAAACATTTATTTTAAAGCATTTTAAAACACTATCTAGTGTATTTAGATTTTAATCTAGATCCTTTTCTGAAGAAAATTAAGTCAGAACTAGTTTGATGTGAAGAAGAACTTTGCTGGTTGCTGTTGTTGCTACCTGAGGAACAAAGATGTCATTATTCAAGTAGAGAACTAAAAATGGTCTCAAGGGCTGGGCCTCCTTCCCTTCAAACTCACATTTGAATAGGAACAATTGGCCTTTAAAATACACATTCATTCCACTTTTGTTCACCCAGAAACCTTTCAATACTTGGTATGCAGGTCTAGGCTTGCTCAGCTCTCAGATTGCACTGGCTGAAGAACCTCCTTTTTTAACTGGCTGTGGGTTGTAAAAACTCTGAAGTGGCTTACTGCAGTTCCAAGAGCTTTGGTCTTGCAGAGGGTACCCCTAATGGCAATGGATGACAGTGCATATTATCAACAGCCCTTCTAGGAGGAAGGGTTCTCCAGTAGCATCTTATTGAACTAATGCCAGGTCTCAAACTAACAGTTTTCCTTAATTGTTCTTACAGACATGGGAGATACGCTAAAAAATAGTTAGCTGACTTCACTTGTATTATATCACTTCTTCCTGCTGAAATAATGAAAGATGGCTAAGCAGGGATTATTAAATTACAAAGGATATCTAAAGGATTCATTGATTTTTTAAAACAAACTTAACACAAAACTAAAATACTCTGAATGAAGATGTTTAGGAGAGCCTCAGAGGAAGCAGCAATCTTGCTGTTGCCTGAAAAAAAAAGATTAAACCTCATCAAATCCATGCCCACGATTTTCTATGGAGAGATGTCACTGAGAACCTCTACCCAAGGTCCAGAGTTCACTGGGTGAAATCCCCAGAATCTGAGACTTCCATGGTAACCTCTTCTTCCATGTCTTCCATCTGCCCCTATGCAACCCTCCCCCCTTCTGTTCCCTCTTTCCCTTTGATGTCTTTTATTAGACATCATACTGACACAGAGAAGTGGCCTCCTGCCTCTTTTTTCCCCCTATATTCACCAATCCCTCAGTTAGAAAAACAGACTTTAGAAAGGAGCTGGACATTCTGCTTTAAACTTGGTAGATTGGCTCCATACCTTTCTCTCCACTCCAATGGTGTGCTGGGGTTGGCAACAACTGATATATTTTCAGGAAGTCTGTGAGTTAGTTTTTAAACCCATCCACCATTAAAATTAAATTATATAAACTTATAATTAGATAATTTATATTTAAGATGGTAATAAAGGGGAGCCTGGGTGGTTCAGTTGGTTAAGGGTCTGCCTTCGGCTTGGGTCCTGATCTCGTGGTCCTGGGATCGAGTCCCACATCGGGCTCCTTGCTCAGCGGAGAGCCTGCTTCTCCCTCTGCCTGCCGCTCCCCTTGCTCATGCTCTCTCTCTCTCTCTCACTCATGCTCTGACAAGTAAATAAATAAAATTAAAAAAAAATGATAATAAATATGATGCAAAACTCATCACTTCCTAATGATTTTACTATTATCTATGCTCTTGCCGTTGTTTACCTTATTGTATCTATATAGTGAAAATGCTATAAAATGCTCATTTCTTTCCAATTCCACATTCAGTGACTTCACGTTGAAAACTTGAAATTGGCTGTGATGGGAGTATTTACACCATGGATATTATAAAACACCACAAATCAGGGCTTGATTCATTATGTTGTTGATTGTTAAGAGAGTGATAAAGAAAATGTTAATAATGCAGATCACATTTAAAAGCATATCTTGGGGGCACCTGGTTTGCTCAGTTGGTTAAGCATCTGCCTTCGGCTCAGGTCATGATCCCGGGGTCCTGGGATAGAGCCCCATGACTAGCTTCCTGCTCAGCAGGGAGTCTGCCTCTCCCTACCCCATCCCCCCTGCTCATGTGTGTGCACAGTCTCTCTCTCTCTCTCAAATAAATAAATAAAATCTTTTTAAAAAGTGTGTATCTTTTCTGTAGTTGTTACATTGTAAAAAGCATAAAATAATTGAGGAATATTCTGGTATTTGAAAATGATTATTCGATTCATCAAAGAAGTTGCTTACATAATTGAAATGAAGTTCCAATATAAATCTTTGGTTCACTTTATCTTATTCTATAGAGTAAATGAAAAGATCAACTGACATTCCTATCAGGACTATACTTGTTTATAAATTGGAACCATAGCAGGGCACCTGGGTGGCTCAGTCCGTTAAGTGTTCAACTTTTGATTTCGGCTCAGGTCATGATCTCCGGGTTGTGAGATCAAGCTTCAAGTGGGCTCCACGCCCAGCACAGAGTCTGCTTGAGGTTCTCTCCCTTCTCCTCTGCCCCTCCCCTCTCTTGCTCTCTCTCTCTCTAAAATAAATAAATAAAATCTTAAAAAAAGTAAATTGGAACCATAGCTTGGCTACAGATACAAGAAGTCTGTAAAAATCAACAATAGTATTCTCTGAGAATCAACTGTATGTGAAATTTATAAGAACATTATAGGGGTGCCTGGCTGGCTCAGTCATTAGAGCATGTGATGCTTGATCTCAGGGTTGTGAGTTCAAACCACATGTTGGGTACAGAACTTACTTTAAAAAAAGCATTATATATATTTTATTATTGTTTATAATTTTTTAATTTCCTGTTATTAGTAAATTTATAATAAAATTATGCATATGTATCTATTAAACATTTATTAGCACACTATTGGTCCAACCCTTCTGAAACATAACAAAAAAAGGCAGTAAAGGAGTGGTGAATATATTTCTCTTTCTTTCTTTTTTTAAAGATTTTATTTATTTATTTGACAGAGAGGCACAGTGAGAGAGGGAACACAAGCAGGGGGAGTGGGAGAGGGAGAAGCAGGCTTCCCACCGAGCAGGGAGCCTGATGCGGGGCTCGATCCTAACACCCTGGGATCATGACCTGAGCAGAAGGAACGGAAGGCAGACGCTTAATGACTGAGCCACCCAGGTGCCCCCACAATTTTAATTTTTATTATTATTTATTTATTTTTTAAAGATTTTATTTACTTATTTGACACAGAGAGAGAGACAGCAAGAGAGGGAACACAAGCAAGGGGAGTGGGAGAGGGAGAAGCAGGCTTCCCGCGGAGCAGGGAGCCCGATGCAGGGCTCGATCCCAGCACCCTGGGATCATGACCTGAGCCGAAGGCAGATGCTTAACGAGTGAGCCACCCAGTAGCCCCAAAATTTTTATTTTTTTTAAAGAAATCTCTACACCCAAGTTGAAGTTGAACTTACAACCCCAAGATCAAGAGTCACACATTTGACCGACTGAGCCAGCCAGGTGCCCCAAGGAATGGTGAGTATAACATAATGTATAGAGTTGTCAAATCACTACATTGTACACCTGAAGCTAATGTAGCTTTGAGTGTCAGCTCTACTTCAATTAAATTAAAAAAAAAAAAGAGGGGTGCCTGGGTGGCTCAGTTGGTTGAACATCCACCTCTTGATCTTAGCTCAGGTCTTGATCTCAGGGTCATGAATTCAAGTCTCACATTGGGCTCCACACTGGGCATGGAGTCTACTTAGAGAGAGAGAGAAAGAAAGAAAGAGAGAGAGAGAGAAAGAAAGAGAGAGAGAGAGAGAGGAAGAAAGAAAGAAAGAAAGAAAAAGAGAGAGAGAGAGAGAGAGAGAGAAAGAAAGAAAGAAAGAAAGAAAGAAAGAAAGAAAGAAAGAAAGAAAGAAAGAAAGAAAGAAAGAAAAAGAAAAGAAAAAGAGGGGCGCCTGGGTGGCTCAGTCGTTAAGTGTCTGCCTTCGGCTCAGGTCATGATCCCAGGGTCCTGGGATCGAGCCCCACATCTGGCTCCCAGCTCAGCGGAAAGCCTGCTTCTCCCTCTCCCTCTCCCCCTGCTTGTGTTCCCTCTCTCACTGTGTCTCTCTCTGTCAAATAAATAAATAAAATCTTTAAAAAAAAAAAAAAAAAGAAAAAGAAAAAGTAAGGGCAGTAAGGAATAAAAAAATCATAAACCCATAAAACAAAGAATGGGAGCAGACTATGGGAGATGATGACTGTCAACTAAATTATGGAAAATGGAAAGCAGATGGATGAGTTGGCAGAGCAGAAGAAAGCGGAGCTTTGACTGCCTGTGGTAGGGAAGCCAAGTGGAAGCAAGACAATTCTCAGAAACTTTAAGTGAGAGGATTCTGGCCTTGAAGGCATGTAGAACCTTGAAAATTTGGGGTTAAAATAGGATTAATTAAATCTTTATAAGGATTGGATAGGCCTCTGGAGTCTGTCTTCCAGTCCTTGTAGCCAGGCAGCTCCTGGCATTTATGTCCTCTCCAGTAAAGATGGATAGGTTTATTCTCTGGAGAAGGTGAACCATAGAGGTGCTGAATTGTGGGCCATGAGGCATAGCAATAGCAGAGTCATGTGTCATCATTCAGAACGTAGGGGATAATCCTGAACTGAAAAGTAAGACTTTTCTATCCCTTTCCTCAGCTCAGCCCCCAGAACACAGGCCACCAGTTTTAATTCCCTGACTCAAACCCTCATACCTTTCACTTCCCCTTGAAGAAGACTAGAAGATTCCTCTCCAGGGAAATTGACTTGCCTGAGAAAAAGGACATATAGATATTGACATTTAGGGTCTCCCCAAAATGGCCAAGTCCTTGATCATTCACCCACTGGGGTGTCCACAGGTTGATAATATCTACCCCCTGTACTTTGAGCTTGCAATTTTTTTTCTTTTTGGTGCCTTCCTCTGACCTGCAACAGCCAAGGATCATCAGTTACTTTAGGAAAGTCTCTAACATTAAAGAGAGAGACCAAAATACACAGAGAGGGGAAAAAAAGGATTTCCATTTCAAAGGAAATGGAAAGAATGTAGGAAGCAGACCGGGCACCTAAGTGGCTCAGTTGTTAAGCATCTGACTTCAGCTCAGGTAATGAACTCAGGGTCCTGAGACCCAGTGCTGGTCGGACTCTCTGCTTAGCAGGGAGTCTGCTTGTCCCTCTCCCTTGGTCCCTCCCCCTCCCTGTGCTCTCGTTCTCTCAAATAAATAAATAAAATCTTAAAAAAAAAAAAAGAAAGAATGTAGGAGGCAGAAGGAAAAAAATTTTTTTTTCAGAAAATGAGACACTGTATTCATGAACAAGAAGGATGAGAAAAAAACTCTTAAAAATTAAAAATAGTAGAAATTTTAAAAATGTAATACAGGGGCACCTGGATGGCTCAGTTGGTTAAGCAGCTGACTCTTAATTTTGGCTCAGTTCATGATCTCAGGGTTGTGAGACTGAGCTCCGCATCAGACTCTGTGCTGGGCATGGAGCCTGCTTAAGACTCTCTTTCTCTCCCTCTCACTCTGCCCCTACTCTCTCCCTCTCTTGAAAAAAAAAAAAGGAATACAACAGTTAGAATATAAAAGTTTTAGGAGAGGGCACCTGGATGGCTCAGTCGGTTAAGCATTTGCCTTCAACTCAGGTCATGATCCCAGGGTCCTAGGATCAAGTCCCACATCAGGCTCCCTGCTCTGCAGGGAGTCTGCTTCTCCCTCTGCCCCTCCTCCCACTTGTTCTCTCAATCTCTCTCTCAAATAAATAAATAAAATCTTTATGGAAAAAAAAGTTTTAAGAGAGAACAGAGAAATGGAGAGAATTTTGTCAAATAAACAATACAGAAATATTCTCTAGAATTGAAGGGCTTGAATTTCCAGATTGAAATGGTCCACTCAGTATAATGAATAAAAGAAGATCCACACTGAGGCATGACATCACAAAAATAAAGTGAAGGGGTCCCTGGGTGGCTCAGTTGGTTGTATCTGCCTTCAGCTCTCATGATCATTGATTGGGGTCAGGGGATCAAGCTCCACATTGGGCTCTCTGCTCAGGGGGCAGTCTGCTTCTCCCTCTCCCTCTGTGATCTCTCTCACTCTCGCTCTCTCTGAAATAATAAAAATCTTAAAAAAAAAAAAAAGAGGAGATTCTAAAGGCTTCAGGAGAGAGGAAACAGTATAGAAACAGGACTGAGAAGAGAATAGCATCAGACTCCAACAGCCACACTGGAATTCTGAACGAAAAAGTTTTCAATCCTGGAATTCTATACCTGGCCAAATGTTCAGTTAAGTGTGAGCACAGAATTAAGATAAACAATAGCAATATCCAGGATAATGGTGAAAGAAGGAAAGAAAGAAAAAAAGAAAGAAAGAAAGAAAGAAAGAAAGGAAGGAAGGAAAGAAGGAAGGAAGGAAGAAAGAAAAGAAAGAAAGAAAGAAAGAAAGAAAGAAAGAAAGAAAGAAAGAAAGAAAGAAAGAAAGAAAGAAAAAGGAAAAGAAAAGAAAAAAGAAAGAAAAGGAAAGAAAAGAAATAGTATTGTAAGCATGTTATTTAGAAACATTGAAATAGGGGCGCCTGGGTGGCTCAGTCATTAAGCATCTGCCTTCGGCTCAGGTCATGGTCCCAGGGTCCTGGGATCAAGCCCTGCATCGGGCTCCCTGCTCAGCAGGAAGCCTACTTCTCCCTCTCCCACTCCCCATGCTTGTGTTCCCTCTCTGGCTGTGTCCCTCTCTGTCAAATAAATGAATAAAATCTTTAAAAAAACCCAACAAAACAAAACAGGGAGGTAAACACCTGAACAATTACAAGAATGGATAGTATTGCCCTTGGCAACTTGGAGTCAGGATTATAGAGAGATGATTCAGAAGACTGCCATCGTTTGTTTGTTTGTTTCTAAGTATAATAAGCCCTGTAGTAGTATTTGACAGTTAACCTCTGGTATATATTATTAGCTAGAAAAACAGAGTACCATCATTCTGAAACTGGGCCTTCTCTTTCTCTTCTCACCCTTTCCTGGTGGTTGTTCCAATGCCGTGCATTCAAATTTCTAAAGAGTCCTACACAAGTTCATGTATGCCATTTTGGAGATTAGTTTTCTTTCTTTCTTTCTTTCTTTTTAAAGATTTTATTTATTTATTTGACAGAGAGAGACACAGTGAGAGAAGGAACACAAACAGGGAGAATGGAGAGGGAGAAGCAGGCTTCCCGCTGAGCAGGGAGCCCGAGGCAGGGCTAGATCCCAGGACCCCGGGATCATGACCTGAGCCGAAGGTAGACGCTTAACAACTTAGCCACCCAGGTGCCCCTGGAGATTATTTTTCAATGAAAAAAAAATCTAGGAACTAAATAATATTTTCTCCCTTCTCTTTTCTCTCTCTCTGTGTGCGTGTGTGTGTGTGTGTGTGTGTGTGTGTCTGGTCTCTGGGTCATTGTTACTCTAATGACCTTCTAATTAACTACAGTAATTAATTGGCATATGCAGAGAATTGAGAGAATATGTCAAATCTGTCAGAGTAAAAAGGTACAGTCTGAGATAATTCCTAGATTAGTGTTCCATTCAAAAGTAATAACCGTGCTTCCAAAAATGAAAGATAATGAATTCCTACCTCAAAAAAAGACAGAGAACTCAACAAGCTAAAGTTTGTTATTATCATTGCTTTATTAAAAGCATTAGATATTCTGCAGAGGATACTTGTCTGAAAGAATATTTATCAGTGTTCCTCAAGGTTAAAACACATATACTTGTCCCCTTTCCAGAAGAGTTATGAGACATACAAATTCTCTTTGCTGGACTAGGTGGGATTCCAACTACTAACACTAGATAGAAGCTCTTTTTTTTTCACGATTTTTTTTTTTTTAAAGATTCACTTTATTTATTTGAGAGAGAGAGATAGAAAGCGCAAGACGGGGATGGGGCAGAGGGAGAGAATATCCAAGCAGACTCCAGCTGAGCATGGAGCCCGACTCCAGGCTGGATCCCACCAGCCATGAGATCAGGACCTGAGTCGAATCCAAGAGTCGACAGGCAACTGACTGAGCCACCCGGCGCCCCTTTTTTTTCATGATTACTTAAAGCATTTTTCCTACTTTTTTACTGAAAAGTACTCTTCCTTTTTACTGCCTTGTTTTGGAAAGAATTTAAGGCTGATTAAAAACAATCTGTACTACCACACACAAAAAGGTAGGTGAGGAAATTAGGATACTCTATTATAGAATAGAAAATATATAATATGTATTATATATTGCACTTATATACATATATTAATATACATGAATTAGAAATATTTATCTGATTAATTCATCCTGTCCCTTCTTTCTATCCCTCCCCTTTCTGTCCTGATTTCAGTTGTCTTTGCCATCTTTCCCATGTTTTATTTTTGCTAAATAGTCTATTTCCCCTGCTCTTTATTTTGAAAGATTTCAAACCTTGAGAAAAAAGAATTCAAGAAAAAATAAATAAAAAATAAAAAAAATAAAAAAGATCATGCTAATTCTGGAAAAAAATACTCATTATTCACCTAGATTCACCAATTGTTATCTGTTAACTTTCTTTCTGTATAGGTGTGTATATAATATATATTACACACTATATGTATAATTTACATAATAAGTGTATGTAATATATAAATTTATATTTTATATGATTTTATATATTATATATTATACACATACACACCCCTAAACAGAAAGACAGCAAATGATGAATCTAGGTAAATAATGAGCATCAATTATACTATTTTTGTAAATTTTCACAAAGTTTGAAATTTTTCAAAATAAAAAATATGAAAGATATACGTGTATATAGATATATAACATATATATACACAAATAATAGTTTTTAGTTTTTGGCTGAGCAGAGTTAGTTGCAGACATCATGATACTTCACACCTAGATACTTCTACTGAGTTTCCAAACATGGACATGGACATTCTCCTACAAAAGCACAATAAGAGTCAGGAAATTTAAGCTTGATAGTATCTAAGAAACAGTCCATAATTACCCCATTCACCTCAATAATATCCTTTACAGCTGCTCCCTTTCCCTTTCCACACTGCATTTAACTGTAGTGTCTTTTTAGTCTCCCTTAATTCACAACAGTTCCCTAATCTTTTCATGTATTTGCCTTTCTTCCTATTTATATTTTTGAAGACTCCAGACCAGTTGTTTTGGAAAACGTCCCTCAGTTTGAGTTTGTCTGAATATTCCTCTAATGATTCTCCTGACTTCAGCCTTTCTCCTTGCCAATCATTTTCTACAATTATAGTTAAAAAAAAAAAATATCCTGATATTCCCTTGCTTAAAAGTATTTGAAGATTCTGGGCGCCTCAGTGGCTCAGCCGATTGAGCGTCTGCCTTCAGCTCAGGTCATGATCCCAGGGTCCTGGGATCAAGTCCTGCATCGGGCTCTCTGCTCATCGTCTGCTTCTCCCTCTGCCCCTCCCCCAGCTTGTGCTCTCTCTCCCTCACTCTGTCTCTCAAATAAATAAATAAATAAAAATCTTAAAAAAAAAAGGTATTTGAAGATTCCTTTTCATCCCCTGGATAAACTAAATTCCTTACCATACCTTTCAAAGATTGTCACAGTTTAGTCTGATGGCCCTTTGCAGCCTCATCCCTTCTAGTGATTAGTGGTTTGTACTTCAGGTATGCCAAACACCAGATGCTGTTAATTTTTCTCACAGATATTTGTTGAATGCTGATAATCCACCATGGTTGGTAGGTGTGGTAGCTTTTGGGATACAATTCCAAACAAGGCCAACATAGTCTATGTCCTTATGGAATTTATACTAAATTGAAAATGTCAGGGGGCCTGGGTGGCTCAGTTGTTAAGTGTCTGCCTTCGGCTCAGGTCATGATCTCCAGGTCCTGGGATTGAGCCCCTCATTGGGCTCCCCGCTCTGCGGGAAGGCTGCTTCTCCCTCTCCTACTCCCCCTGCTGTGTTCCCTCTCTTGCTGTGTCTCTGTCACATAAATAAATAAAATCTTAAAAAAAGAAAAGAAAATGTCATCTCTTTTGTGCTTCTATAGCACTTTATACACACTCTTATTATAACATTTATTGTATTGCATTGTAACTTCTGTTTGTGTATTTATCACCAGCTGGACTGTGGGCTTTTCAAGGTTAGGATAAATTTTATTCATCTTTGTTTCCCTGGGACCAAGAGTGTAGCAGGCATTAAATAATTTTCATTCAATAAATGAATGAAATAAATCATTCCTGCTAAGTGTTAGCTAGCAAGGGATCTCTTTTTAAGTTAAGGAATATGCTTTACTACAATTACATTTTGTAAACTCTCTCAGTGAGGGAGGTTTTTAGTTCTTCAAATCATACACCTTCATATGGTTAAAGGATGGCTCCAAAACTATTTCCAGTAGGAAAATGCAATAAATAATAGGGCGAGAATTACTCTATATTATACATATATATATACTCTAGTTTATATATATATATATATATATATAATTTTATATTACTCTGTTACTCAGTTGGCACTGCTGCTTCTATTAAAACTCCACCCAGTGACAAGTGCTTTTGGTCAGGGGGTACTTCCAAAACTGTGACAGCAACGGAAATAACAATTGCATTTCATTACCCTTTTTGTAAAACACATTTTAATGTAGGTTCTTACACTTTCCCATAAACAGCTTTCAGTCAATTAATCAATTTCCATTACTAGTTCATTACTCTTGAACATTCATAGGGTATTTCTGGTACTTTAATTTTGTTTTACACAGTGCAACAATGCTTTTTTAGTTCCTGTCTTGTTTCTCTGAAGAGTTTGCAGCTCCCTAAAACGTCGTCCAACACAGTATTAGGCACAAGTAAACAGGGCACACTTTTAAAATTGACGCTCTCACAAAACCTCAGACGGTATTAAGAGCATATCAAGGAACATAGTAATACTGCCTGTCAAGAAATATATATTCTCAAACTTTAACGTGCATAAGAATCACTGGGGGTGGGAGATCTTGTTAAAATTCATGTTCTGATTCAGTGGGTCTGGGTGGAGTCCGATTATTTGCATTGTTAACAAGCGCCCAAGTGATGCAGATGCTGTTGGTCCCCGGACAACACTGAATAGCAAAGATCTAAAGGAATGTGCAAAAGGAAGGCAGACGCTTTGCTCCAAAACATATTTTGCTGAGCGTTAATTAAATACAAGTATGGTTAGGGTGGAGCCAGGCCGAGCACTTCTTACCCAACCTCAAACCTCCTCTTCCCAGTTTATCTCCCCGAGTCCAGCTAAAGTCCCCACCTCCGTAAATCTTAAGAACACAAGCAGCAAAGGCCCAGCTACTGAAGACGCGAGCCCAGGTTACAAAGGGAGATCTCCCTGCACTTACAAGTCTAAGAGCCCCGGTATAGATGGAGTCCGGGTAGAGGCCTCTCCTTCGCCATAAAGAAAGATTTAAAATTAAAACCTTATCATAGAGAGGCCAATCATAGCAAAGGTCTCCCCATGATTCGCTCTCTGGGCAGTGTCGGAGCACAGTCTGGTTTGTGATTGGTTAGGAGGTCACCACGTGCTGGCCAATGAAAGCTGAGGCGCTACTTGTATGAATAAGTGGAAGGCGGGAGCGAAGGGAAGGGGAAGCAGGAGACCTAAGAAGGTGTGTCACGTCCCTATGCTGTTTGTGGAAGCTTTTGTGTCATTGGTTGGCTCTTCTTCCGATTGTACCAATCGCAAGCTCTTCTCTGCGGAGCCCTAACTATGAAATTGAAAGTGGAGATGAGGGTGCAGCCAATGGAAAAAAAAAGTGCACAGCAGCCAATCCTCCTGCAGCGTTTTGTGTCTTTGCCCAACTAGAGAAAGTGTTTCATGTGGAGGGGCGTTACCCAGTCGCCAATGGGCGGGCGCCAGTGAAGCGGAGGAACCAATGAGTGTGAGACGTTGAGTGACAGCTGTCCAATAGGGACCCTCAGTGCTAGTACGGTTTGCGGCTTAAGCACCGCCGCGGTCTGAGGAATGTCAACTATTCAACATGGAGGCGGAGGTCGATAAGCTGGAACTGATGGTGAGTGTAAAGTGAAGGAGATCTACTGGGTAGATTCTTTCTCTCGGATGGCCTCCCAGGAGGGATAAAATTTTGAGTCGCCGGAAACCCTGGGCGGCAGAAGCTGGACCATATTGGGAGTTCCCTCCTCTTTTATCAAAGGGAGTCGCCGCCGCCTGGTCTCTTTTAACCGCCGCGGGGGAAGGGGTTACATCCGGGAAACTCGGGAAGGAAATGGCGGGAGATGCTGAGGTAGCCGGGCCTTTGGAATTCCTTGTTCCTTGCCCTGACCTTTCCGCCCCTCAGGGAGCTGTGGCTCCTGAAGACAGCGTTCTATGTATTTCCCCCCAAAAGACGTGACTGGAATGATCCCTAAACGCCCCTAGAAGGGGAGAGGTCGTTCACACTCCAAAAAGGGGGACGGAGGGTGGGGTGGGGAATAAACCGAGGGGGGCGGAGAGAACTCCCATTACGGCAGAGCGGTTCACGTTATTCAAGGCGGGCTGAGAAAGTCTGAGAAAGGTTTTGACTTGCGTGCAGAACTTCCTAGCGGCCAAGGAAGCCCCAAGACCAATTTCTGTTTGGCTCGAAGGTGGCAGTCCTTGGGTGGGGGAGAGGTGTGAGCGATGGGGACCTGAACCTCGAGTTCCTTTCTTGACGCACGGGAGGAATTGGGACATGGAAGCCACCCTGCTCTTGAGTTGCCGAATTTCATTCATTTATGAAAGTAGGGGGCGGGGGCGAATAATTGGAAAGGACTCCCGCTGCTGCTTGGCCTGCTCGGGGGCGCCAAGCTGAAGTGCTGTCCTAATTTTCTAATATGGATCGTTCCCTCACTTGTCCTCTTTATTCCCTTCCTCCCATTCTTAGACTACCAGCTTGATCGCCCGCGCTTTTTTCTTCTTAGTTCTCCTTGTTCTATCTTCAGTCCTTTGCCCCCTGCATTACCTTGTGTGAATTGAGCTGGCTTTCTTTAAAATGTGGAATTTGGAGGACGCGCCCATCATTGAACTCCTGTCGGTTTTTTGTTAAAGAAAAATAACAAAATTAAGTAAAAAAGCCCAAATCTTTCTTTTCTATCGCAGTCTGCCGTCCTTCCCCTACCATACTCTGGCTTTACAACTTGGGTATCATTTGTGCCAGTGCTGCTCTATCCAAGCTGAACCTTGGGTCACTTCAACATCAGCACTGGTAGTGATCCTGGAAGAAACTGAGTACCACACTCATCCTCATTCCCACCTCTAGAAAATGTGAGAGCTTGATATATCTTATTATTTTCTTCTGATGTATTAATGAATTATAGTGCCTCTCATATACACATTTGACTTGAAGGCTTTCAGTTGATTCTAACCATTTTGAGTTTTAATTTTCTTTGTGGGAGTGTGTGGGGGAATGGCGTGGGGTGGGGGTGGGATGGTAGTGAAGAAGGAAGAATTTTTTGTTGCTTCCCAAACCTGTAATAATGAACTTTTAGATCAGAGTTTTGTTATTTTTATCATTAATGGTCTTAAACAAACAGAAGAACCCAAAACATGTCAAGTATCCTAGTTTGATTCCGTTAGCAGGCATGAATGTTTAACACTGTCTTCCCCTCTTCCCCATTCTGAATTCCTCCCTCTGGATGGATATTTCTGCCTAATTTTAAGATGCTAAACTGCTTTTAACAGTTTTTCTCCCCGCTCAAGTTGGCTGTTTACTTTTGAGGTACCAATTAAGCCTTTTTTTGGACTTTGCATGAGAGTCACTATTCGCACAGGATTTTTTTTTTTTAAAGATTGAACACATTTTAATTTAAGAAGAAAATGATTAAGTATACATCTTGAAAAAAGGTTTTAGAAGATTGTGAGGTAGCCAGACTCTTAAACTTTTAGGTGTTTGAATGATGGGGTAGTTTTAAAAAATTCTTTGTAAGAGATGAAGAGAAGAAAGCAGGTCTTCTTAAATTACCTGCAGGTAATTACTTGCAGCCTCCTCCCTCCCCTTCAAGTTATTAGTTTGTTTCCACAATCATCAGGGTTTAAAAACTGTATTTGAACTATTATAGTTTTGTTATTACCGCTTTCTATTGATTGGATAGTGAAGGATGGTGTATCTCATCTTCAGATTTGCCATGTGCTTTAAAATGTTTTGTCTATGAACTGGTTTAATTTCTAAGATTGGAAAGAAATTATTTCCTATACAATCCTCTGAGTTTTGGTTCTACATTACTTGAATAAAGGATTTGTTGAGGAACTAATGTTGAAAATTTAATAAGTGAAAGAGAATGCATACTATTTAACTTTGTAAAGAAAGTACTTATTCTCACTTTGCAGACAGACTGGTCCTCTTGTTCAAAAAATATTCCATATTTTTCTTGTTTGAATTAACTTCAAATTCAGAAAATTAAACATCTGTCTCTGAAGTACCTGTCTTTAAAACCTGATCCTTGGCTAGCAGAGTTGAAGTATTCTAATACCTGAGTTATGTGGCCTTAGGATTAGGTCAGGTCACTCATGTTCCTCTGTCCTGAATTTGAGTTTATTTTTTAGGGGGTTGAATCTAAATAGCTGAACTAGACTATTTAAAGAAAGTTTTGTGAAAATAATGGAAAGTATTTTTGCATCAATCAACATTATTAATGGGGGAATAAGCTCATTGTAGGGTAATCTTTGTTCTCTAACCTTTTTCCTTTCACTTACTGGTTGAGTGGTATTTGTCTGGTGTTCTTTTGTGATACCACTAGTGATTGTGCACAGAAGTACACTGTGATACTATGATACTATTTCTATTTCTGGGTTTACATCTGACTTTTAAATGGGTTCTTACCAGTTCAAAGAGTAAGATAATGATAATTGGCTTGAATCCAAGAAAACCTGATTACTAAATCGCAGAACCTCCTCCTGTACCATTATTATTTCCTCCTTGATGCTTGTACATTTGAAGGAAATGGAGATGATTTCCTCCTATGTTCAAGATCTTTAGGGGTTAACTTAAATTTTAAAATCCCTTTCCATAGTATTCCCTTAGGTAGGGTCTTGTTGAGGACACATTAATTCCCTGGGAATCTGTAAGCTTTTGTGATAACAAGCCATAAGACTGTTAAGAGCTTTTTAGAGTTTAGTGTAGTTTATTTTATTTTATTTTTTAAAAGATGTTATTTATTTATTTGACAGAGAGAGCACAAGCAGGGGGAGCAGCAGGCAGAGGGAGAGGGAGAAGCATGCTCCCTGCTGAGCAGGGAGCCGGATGTGGGATGTGGGATGTGGGGCTCAATCCCAGGACTCTGGGATCAAGTTTAGTGTAGTTTAGATTCCAGAAAGATAGATTGGGTATTTAGAGATTGGGAAACTTATTTTACTTTCTTTACTTTACCTTTTCGTTTGTTTATTCCAATATTCTTACTTAATCAGTTGCAACGAGGGAGCTAACCAACACATCTCAGCAAAACAAATATTTTTCACTTTTGCCTTAGTAGTAATTATAACCCATTTTGTTAATACTAGTCTCTAGTCTCTGAAGCTTAGGACGTATTTACAAAATTCCTTTCTATATGTTTCTGTTAAATATTAATCGTAGGTTAGTCATCAGAAAACTGTTATTTGGACATTTAAGTTCAGTTCTTTTTAACATTGATATACATGTTCTTAGGTTTTGGATGTCTTCTGTCCAAAATGGCAACCCTTCTTTAAATTCTTTTCACACTGAAGCTTCAACTGATGCAAGATGCTTTTGTGTTCCTTTCCTACCAATTTCTGCTAACGAATGCTCTGACTTTATTGCACTACTGTACTTTACAGCTAGCAGTGCAATAGTATTGTCAAAGCATCTGAAAGCAGAATGCACACCAGAACTTTGATTCTTGCCTTACATCTTTCTTCAGTATCTGTAATTTACCACAATCTTTGTTGCTGAAAAGTGTATAATTTTATTACCCTAGGTATATGTTTTAGGAAGTCATAATTTGAAAAAAAACCTCACTATCGTAATTAATGCACTATGAAACACATTGAGATAACATTTTTAATAGCTGAAGTTGTTATGACTTGTTTAAATGAGTAGTTGTATTTTTCTTCTTTCTGTAACAGATTTGGATAGGTTCTGGCATCTCTTGCGTTTTCTTTAACTGAGTTTTAAGGTGAATTAGTAAGTGATGAAAACAATCTCTGCTGTATATTTCATATGATAACTTGCCCCAAATCTTAATTGGTGTTAATTTTGTGTGCTATGTAGTTTATGCTTGAATTTCAAACTTAAGAGTACTTGTTTTAAAGTTCTTTTTTGTAATAATGAAATAGAATAAAGTATGAATCCATTACTTTTTTTGTAATCAGTTTTGAGATATAATTTGCATACAGTAAAACTTACCAATTTTAGTTGTACAATTTGAAGAGTTTTGACAAATATGGACAGTCATGTAACCACTACCACAGACATGGTTTAGAACATTTCCATCACCTAATGTTCCCTTATGCCCCTTTGCAGTCAGCCTCCTCCTACCAAGCTCCCTGACAATCATTGGTCTCTAGTTTTGCCATTTCTAGAAGTTCACATAAATGGAATCATTTATAGCTTGCAGTTTTTTTTGTGCCTGACTTCTTGCACTTAGCACAATGCTTTTGAGAGTCATCTGCGTTGTTGTACATATTAGTAGTTGGACCATTTTTATTGCTGAGTAGTATTTCATTGGTATAGACTATCACAAACTATTTATCCATTTACCAGATTGTGAACTTTGGGTTGTTTCCAGGTTTTGCTTATTATGAATAAAGATGTTATAAACATTGTAGTGTAAGTCTTTGGACATAATGTTTTTGTTTCTCTTGAGTAGCATGATAAAAATGTATGCTTCATCTCATAAAAACACTGAAATATTTACCAAAGCTATGAATTAGGGTTCCAGTTTCTCCACATCCTTAACCAACATTTGGTATTTTGGTATTGTCAGTCTTCTTTTTTTTTTTTTTTAAGATTTACTTACTTATTTTAGAGAGTGAGCACCAGTGGGAGGGGCAGAGGGAGAGGGAGAGAGAGAATCCCAAGCAGACTCCACACGAGCACAGAGCCCGATGTGGGGCTCAATCCCATGACCCATGAGATCATGACCTGAGCCAAAACTGAGTCAACCATGTCAGTCTTCTTCATTTTAGCTATTCTAATAATTGTATAGTGGTATCTGCTTATAGTTTGAATTTGCATTTCTTTAATGGCTAATGATATTGAATATCTTTTCATGTCCTTATTTGCAGTTGGAATATCTTTAGTGAATATCTGTTGAAATCTTTTGCCTATTTTCAAATTGAGATATTTGTCTTCTTTTTTAAAATATTTTATTTATTTAATTAAGAGAGAAAGAGAGAGCGTGTCCGCACATGAGCAGGGGGGAGGGGCAGAAGCAACCTCCGCAATGAGCAGGGAGCCCGAGGTGGGGCTCCATCCCAGGACCCTGGGATCAGGACCTGAGCCAAAGGCAGCCCCTTAACTGACAGAGCCACCCAGGCACCTCCAAGATGTTTGTCTTTTTAACTATTACAAGAGTCCTTTAATTTTTTCTGTTATTTGCCCTTTCACATAAAAAATTTTGATGAAGTTCAATTTATACATCTATTGTGCTATGGATTATGCTTTTTTCTTCTATTTCAGAAATCTTTGCCTAACTCAAGGTCACAAATGTTTTCTTCTAGAAGATTTATAGTTTTAGTTTTTACATTTATTTTATTTTTAAAGATTTATTTATTTGTTTTAGAGAGGGAGAGTGTGCATGAGTAGGGGGAGGGGCAAAGGGAGAGGGGAAGCGACACCTTGCTGAGTGTGGAGCCTGACATGGATATTGATCCCAGGACCCCTAGATCCTGACCTGAGCTGAAACCAAGAGTTGGGCCCCTAACTGACTGAGCTACCCAGGCGCCCCAGATTTTGTGTTTAGATCTCTGTCCATTTAGAGTTAATTTTTGTATGTGGTATAAAGTGAGAGTAGAAGGTCTTTTCATTTATTTATTTGTTTAGCATATGGATATTCCTCTGTTCTGGTACCATTTGTTGAAAAGACTATCATATCCCTGTTGAATTACCCTTAGCTCCTTTGTAACAAATCAGTTGAACATGTATGTATGGGCTGGTTTATTTATTTATTTAAAGATTTTATTTATTTATTTGAGAGAGAGCATGCGCGTGAACGTGGTGAGGGGCAGAGGGAGAGGGAGAGAGAGAATCTCAAGCACACTCTGCGCTGACAACCCTGAGATCATGACCTGAGCCGAAATCAAGAGTTGGTCACTGAACTGACTGAGTCACCCAGGCACCCCAGTCTATTTATTTTTGAACTCTGTTTTGTTCAATTATGTCGTATCATACTGTCATGGTTGTTGTAGCCTTATAATAAGTCCTTTGTTGTTTTTTGTTTCAGAGGTAGATTTTAGTGATTCATCAGTTGCATATAACACCCAGTGTCCATTATATGAAGTGCCCTCCTTAATGCCCATCACCCAGTTACCCCATCCCCCCACCCACGGCCCCTCCAGCAACCCTCAGTTTGTTTCCTATAGTTAAGTCTCTAATGGTTTGTCTCTGTATATAGTAAGTCTTGAAATCATCAAGTGTAAGGCCTCAAACTTTGCTCTTGTTTTCTAAAACTTTTAAATTATTTTGCATTTCCAAATAAGCTTTTTTTTCTTTTTTTTTGGTCAATTTCTACAAAAAAAAAGCTTTCTGGGATTTTGGTTGGGATCGTGTTGAATCTAGAGAACAATTTAGGGAGAATTGATGGTTTAACAATAATGAGTTTTCTGATGCTTGAATGTTATCTCTCTACTTATTAGGTCTTTAAAATTTCTTTCAACAGTGTTTTGTAGTTTTCAGTGTATAGGTCTTGTTTATAAATTTTTCGTAACCAGCTTAGTGTGATTTCTACTATGGCTCTATATCTTAAAATTAGAGCAAGAACTGTTACAAGATGTATTCTTTTTTTTTTTTTTTAAGATTTTATTTATTTATTTGACAGGGAGAGACACAGTGAAAGAGGGAACACAAGCAGGGGGAGTGGGAGAGGGACAAGCAGGCTTCTTGCTGAGCAGGGAGCCCGATGCAGGGCTTGATCCCAGGACCCTGGGATCATGACCTGAGCCACGCAGGCACCCCATAACATGTATTCTAAATAAATTTCAGAGATTTTAGGAAAAAAGTAAGCTATTTGTTAAACAAATGTCCTTAAAAGCCAGGAGAATGGATACCGGAGGGAAGAAAGATATGTGAGATATTAGGCATGGACTCAAGGACATCATTTGGTAGGGAATGAAGAACATGACTGCTTATGAGAAAACCATTTTATTCCCAAATTTTATTTATAAAATCTGAGTTACCTCTCTTGGCCTAAAGTGTAGCTGTTTTCCTCTTCTTTGGCTTTTAATTTCCTACCATTCTCTAGTGGGCATTTCAAGCACTGGGTAGGATTTTGTGTTTTTTAATCAGGTAAGACATTCCATGGCGAGGGACTGAGGGAAGAAAACTGCTTAATTTGAGGACCTCATTTGTTTTCTCTAAAGAAGTGAATTGAGGGGTACCTGCCTGGCTCAGTCAGTATACATGTGACTATTGATCCCAGGGTCTTGAGTTCAAGGCCCACATTGGGCATGGAGCCTACTTTAAAAAAAATGTGAATTGATAACAGTATAATACATTTCCTTTTAGATACATCATTGAATTTTCTTTATATCCCAGAGCTTGTAGAACCATTAAGTTTTCTGGGTAAAAGATTATATACAAGAAAATAAGAATTAAAAAATGTACCAGATGGTGAGGAGAAGGAAGGTTTCTTCTGCCTTGAATTATATTTTGATGTGAACACATCTTCAATTTCAGTAGTAGGGTATGAAAGACCATATATATGAATTCATTTAAAACCAAGAGGGAAATTTTCTTCTTCCTTGGAGCAAAGTAAAAGTTTTGAAACAAATAAAAAATATCTTACCTTTGTTACCCAAATATAATACTAAGTTTCAATATTGGAATATCTCTGATAAATAAAATTTATTCTCAATTAGACTTTAAAAGGTTATACTTCTGACTTGTCTCAGTACATAACATTTTATTTAAAAAATTTTTTTTTTTTAAAGATTTTATTTATTTATTTGAGACAGAGAGAATGAGAGAGACAGAGAGCACATGAGAGGGGGGACGGTCCGAGGGAGAAGCAGGCTCCCTGCCGAGCAGGGAGCCTGATGCGGGACTCGATCCAGGGACTCCAGGATCATGACCTGAGCTGAAGGCAGTCGCTTAACCAACTGAGCCACCCAGGCGCCCTCAGTACATAACATTTTAAAAGTTTGAATAAGTCAATCCTTGATTCTTTGATTCAGTGTTTTTCTCATTTTATAAATGAGGAAATAATCTCAGTTTTTGCTAAGATTTTCATGTAGTGACAGTGATTGTAAAATACATTTAACTTTTTAGAACAATTTATTTTTGTTAGGAAATATGAGTTGTGTAACTTTTATTAAATGCCTCCTTTCCCCACTCAATCTGCCTAATTGTAAATGACAGTACTTCATACTTTCTTTCAGTAAATGTTACTAGGGTGGGCTAGTACTAGAGGAATAAAAAAATTAAAAAATTAAATAAATAAATAAATAAATAAATAAGGAGAGGACAGTATCTGCCTTTTTTGTACCCAGCAATATGCTTAGCATTTGGGTTTCAAAAGCAATCACACTTTTTTTGAATGACAAAAAAGCAGACTATCTCTTGGTACTTACTGTACTTTCCATTTTTCCCCCTGCTCCATCTAGGAGTACAGATGTTAAGTTTATTTGGTAATCTTTGTTACCTTGTCATTGACACTAAGACAGAATGTACATTTCTCTTGAGGTGATGGTTTTTAATCTTTTTTTTTTCCCCTTTATGCCATGGATCTTTAGAGGAGCTCCACCTCACCAGAAAAATGTATACAGATACATTAACTTGCTAACTAGTAAGTAGGGATTTGTACACCTTTGCCGCCATGGTTTCCTGGGCCCAGTATTAAGAATATCTGCTATTCAGGGGCACCTGGGTAGCACAGTCGGTTAAGTGTCCAACTCTTGGTTTCCTATCAGGTCATGATCTTAGGGTCATGAGATTGAGCCCTGCATTGGGCTCTGTACTCAGCCTCGAGTCGGCTTGGGTTTCTCTCTCTCTCTCCCTCTGCCCCTCCCACTCATGCTCTCTCTCTTTCTCTCTCTAAAATAAATAAATAAATCTTAAAAAGAAGAAAAGAATATCTGCTATTCAGAGGTTGAAAGTATTTGAAATTGAGTGACTACACATCATTAATCTTCTATCCTTTTCAGTATATATATGTAAGTAAGAATTGCTGCCAAACATGTACTCACTGAAGATTATACTAAGTTTTTGTTTCACGTATGTCCATTATTTTGTGTTCTGTAATTTGGGAATGTAGCTGTTTTGTCATATTGATGACATTTTCTAATTTTGTAATTTTTAGATGATTTATCATGAGTATTTTATATACACATATCATACAATATTATAATCTATTATACAATATTCTCTCTATATTATACAATATAATATTTGAACTGTGCTATTTGCCAGGCAGTATTAGAGATCAGTGATTTTTAAAAAATAGCCTGGCATATTTGGGACAATGAAATTCAGTGTGGCTGAGGTGTAAAATATGAAGCATCTGTGGGGAGCATATTAATGTCATAAGGATTATACTAAGAGTTGGAGTTAATGCTACAGGCATTGGGAAACCCCAATGATCTTTTTAAAAAACATTTTTTTTCAAGATTTTTTTTTTTTAAATTTATTTATTTGACAGAGAGAGAGGAACACAAGCAAGGGGAGTGGGAGAGGGAGAATCAGGCTTCCTGCTGAGCAGGGAGCTCGATGCGGGGCTCAATCCCAGGATGCTGGGATCATGACCTGAGCCAAAGGCAGACGCTTAACGACTGAGCCACCCAGGCGCCCCTTAAAAACTTTTTTAATATAGATTTTATTTTATTTATTTATTTTTTTAAAGATTTTATTTATTTATTTGAGACAGAGAGCATGAGAGGGAGGAGGGTCAGAGGGAGAAGCAGACTCCCTGCCGAGCAGGGAGCCCGATGCAGGACTCGATCCCGGGACTCCAGGATCATGACCTGAGCTGAAGGCAGTCGCTTAACCAACTGAGCCACCCAGGCACCCTAGATTTTATTTTTAAGTGATCTCTGTACCCAATGTGGGGCTTGAACCTACAGCCCTGAGATAAAAAATCACATGCCCCACTGACTGAGCCAGCCAGGTGCCCCAAACCCAATGATCTTTAAGTGAAGAGTGACTTAGTACAGAATGCACTTACTCTTAAAAATTTTGCTTTAATTATACATGTAATTTAATTAGAAGACAGATAAAAAAGATCCCTACAATTCTATGAGTATTATGTCTCTGTTGTATATTTTAGATTTTTTTGCAGGTGTATCTTTAACTATTTTTCCTTTTTTTTTTAAGATTTATTTATTTATTTTAGAGAGAGAGAGCACGGTGGGAAGGGGCAGAGGGAGAGGGAGAGAGAGTCTCAAGTAGACTCTGCTGCGCACAGAGCCTGACGTGGAGCTCCATCCCAAGGCGCTGAGATCATGACTGGAGCCAAAACCAAGAGTGGGATGCTTAACTGACTGGACCACCCAGGTGCCCCTATTTTTCTAAACCAAGTTTGTTCAGTGTAATATGAAAATCTCTCCCTGTAGTCCATTATGTGTCCATAGCACAATTAACATAAATAATCTAGGATCCTGAAAGCTTTAAAAAGTTAGACTATGGTCAACTGATAAAACCAATCTTTTACAGGCAGGAGCTTTCTTTTTTTTTAAAGATTTTATTTATTTATTTGACAGAGAGAGACACAGCGAGAGAGGGAACACAAGTAGGGGGAGTAGGAGAGGGAGAAGCAGGCTTCCCGCGGAGCAGGGAGCCCGATGCGGGGCTCGATCCCAGGACCCTGGGATCATGACCTGAGCCGAAGGCAGACGCTCAACGACTGAGCCACCCAGGTGCCCCAGGCAGGAGCTTTCTTATGTGTACTACTCTAATAATTGTTTCATAAATGCTTGCAGATTAGGAACTGATGAACTTGAAGCTTCTTACTTTCTTCTGCTTTGGTGTTGCTATTTGCTGGCAATAACATGTGCAACCTGGTGCTTGTGCATATTATTGCCTATCTGTTCCAGACATGCATTGACATGTGTTCTATCTGGAAGAGGCTAGATGATAGTTCAGCCCTCCAGTAGAAATACAAAAAAAACAGTTGTGATTGTGTATACATTTGGGGTGGTCCTCAACTTGTTAGGAACTTTCTTTTTTTTTTTTTTAATATTTCTTAAGACAGGCTTTAGAGGGTGGTTGGGTTCCCAGATTGTTCTTCAAAGGAATGAATGTTCTTTCATCTGTTCCTTTTTGTCATTGAGCATTAGGCTGTATATTAAAAACTAGGGTGATAGGGCGTCTGGGTGGCTCAGTCGGTTAAGTGACTGCCTTCAGCTCAGGTCATGGTCCCAGGGTCCTGGGATCGAGTCCCATGTCAGTCTCCCTGCTCCACAGGGAGTCTGCTTCTCCCTCTGCCTCTGCCCCCATTTTGTTCTCTCAATCTCTCTCGTTAGCTCTCAAGTAAGTAAATAAATAAATAAAAAGGAAGACAGGGCTCTTGCCAGCAAAACATTTGAAATCAAGTGGTGACACTATCAAGCAGACAGATGATTATAATATAATAAATGAAATGGTAAGCTAGAGCCATGAACAAAATAAAATGAGAGTAGATAAAGGTGTTTCTAAATCTGCATTAGAGAGAGGGGAATGTAAAGAAAGGGGTGTGTTCATTAAGTATTAGTTTCTTTGGTTGATAATATTGCTAACCTAGATCTGGAAGTATTAATATGCCCAGTTCTCTCTTAAAACAATGTTTCTATGGAAAATGTGTTTCTAAGCCTAGCTACTGAGTCTAGAATGTACCTCTACCAACTTCTCTCATCATAGACAAGACTGCCATATTTCTTCATTTTCTGTGGTTTGATGCTGTTGAGGCAAACTCGCTCACATGAGGATGTGTTTGCTTTTTTAGAGCACTGGTTCTTTTGAAAGGGAGCATTATTGTGCCAGTAAGAATCTATAGGTTTGTAAAAAAGAAGTATTTTGGGGGCGCCTGGGTGGCTCAGTTGTTAGGCATCTGCCTTTGGCTCAGGTCATGATCCCAGGGTCCTGGGATCGAGCCCCGCATCGGGCTCCCTGCTCAGCGGGAAGCGTGCTTCTCCCTCTCCCACTCCCCCTGCTTGTGTTCCCTCTCTCGCCGTGTCTCTGTCAAATAAATAAATAAAATCTTTAAAAAAAAAAAAAGGAAGTATTTTTAAGTTAGGCTGTAGTTCTTTTCTCCTTGCTGCCAAATAGTTGAGTGGTATAAAGCGTTAAGCTGATGATTATAATGAAAACTAGTATAACAGACAGAATATTATATGTTTATGCAATATGTAGCATACTCTAAAACTCAAAATTATTCCCTAAACTATTCCTTTTTCTGTTTATATAGTATCTTCCTTACAGTCCCAGTCTGTTTCCAAGGATGTCCAATTGGCAGAATGTAATTTGGCTGTCTGGGAGGCTTTAATGTTGATTTCAATGGACTTTTCCCAGCTAAATTGCATATTTTATTTATCATTCGTAAGATGGGCATAAAAGTTTCCATTTATTTTTATTACTGATTTAGAAGAAAACTGGCTTCTGAAATATGAATGTCTTGGGTTTTAAAAAATTCACTAGTTTTGGGGCACCTGGGTAGCTCAGTTGGTTAAGCTTCTGACTCTTGATGGCTCAGGTCATGACAGGGTCATGAGATCAAATGCCATGTTGGGCTCAGCACTGAGCATGGAGCCTGCTTAAGATTCTCTCTCTCTGTCTCCCTCTTTCCCTCCCCACTCTAAAAAATTCACTAGTTTTATTTTAAATATTCTAATGCTCCTAAAAATAAGATAGGTAGCCTAAGTTAAAGAGCAACCTCACTGTTAACTAGGCTTTAAGAGGCAAATTTATAACTGAGGAGGGCTGTGAATGAAATTTTTTAGCATCAGTTTGCTCCCTTAATCAGACGCTAATGAATTTTTGACACTATAGTAATTGGTCAGCAAATTTCCTACCATGTGACTAAAAAATTTTCTGTTTATGACCAGATCCTAGAACCCTATCGATATTGTCTCTGCTGTGTAAATAGCTCTGAGTAGTGCAATATTGCTTATAGGGTTTTGGTGTTTGGGAAGAACAATGGGCAGGTTGCAGAAACTATATAGCTGAAACCGAAGCAACAGTCATCTTTGTTTAGGAAGAAAACAAATAGTAGAAGCTAATTCTTAATATAAACATTAAAATCTGAAACTCAAATGTCAAGTTTTAATATCTTAGAAGAAGGAAATTAATCTTTTCTAAATTTTTACATTTTGATAAATTAAACTTGGGTTTATTTATAGTTTTATGAAATAATAGAATATTAGTGTTAAAAGGGACCTTAGATTTCCGACTCTCTCATTTAATAGAAGAGACCCAGAGAGATGGAAGACTTACCTAAGGCCACATAGCTTGTTAGTGATACCAGGGCTAGAACTTCTACCATGTAGCCCAATCCTTTTATTTTCTTTTTTCTGGACCATAATACCAGGTTGTGTTCAGAGGGAATTTTTTAGTAACCTAACCAGTGATATTAGATTTGAAACATAAAAACAAAAAAAGCTTTAAATTTAACTTTAGCTAAAGTCTTTACATTCCCTGCCTCCATCTATGTGACTTTTATTGATTTTAATGTCCTGTATATCATGTATAGACTTTCATCTAACTGCATAAGAAACATAGTAATGAAAATAGAAGTAGAGGCAAATCATTTAGACTATTTCGTCATTTATAAAATGAAGGGTTCAAATCAGAAAATCTTGATTGTTTTTCTATTTTTCAACATTGCATTGGTATCCTTTTATCTTATTTGTTCCCTGCTTATTCCCAAGCCCACTGACTTCGCTAATAAGTAAATACTTCCCCTATGTATTATCATGAAATACTCTGTTTAGTTCTTCACAGAGGATTACATTCTTCTCTCAAGCTGTTTTTCCCGTCTTTTTTAAAAATTTTTAATTGTGATAAAATATATATAACAAAATTTGCCATTTTAAGTTTACAGTTTAGTGGTATTAAGTACATTCACATTCTTGTACAACCACAACCACCACCCATTTCCAGAACTTCTTCATCTTTCCAAACTCAAACTCTGGACCCATTAAATGATAACTCCCCATTCTGTCCTCCCCCTGTTTTTGAAGGTCTGTTTAAAATTCAATTTATCTTCTGAAATATTTTTCCAATAGAAATATGGGCACATTATTTAAGGGGGTTGGGAATTTTAAAAAATCTTTTGAAAGCAGAAGTGAGTATACATATAAATGCAGCTAGGGGGAGGAGGAGGTAGGAAATCCTGAATTTGAGCATTTGCCAATTTCCCCGTTGTAAATAGTCCTACCCTGGCCAATTTCAAGCTACCAGCATGATGTCATTGAAAGTGGAGTTGGGAAGACATGCACAGTAGCACATGATATAGTATTTTCACTATATACATAGATCTCAAGAGCGTATATAATAGTAAAATATAGTAAAATCACTAGGAAGTTATAATTTTTGAGTATATATTTGTTTTTAATAATTTATTTACTGGTAAACTTATGTAATTTAATTTTTAGTTATGCCTGTGTTTAACAATGGGTTTACAAACATACTTGAAAATTTAGCTGACTCCATCATATCATTGATTGGAAGCACACTCTTTGGTATCTTATTAAAATATAATTTACTTAAAAGCAGGAACCACTTATTATTGATACTGTTTGATGATTTTAATACATTGTGGACCTCCAGGTATTACAGGAAGCCATAGCTAAAACAGCTCTCTTGAAAAGAAGACATTGTTAAATGGTCTTTGGGATTATGGTAGATAAACTTTAATCAGAACTAAAATATCAAGTTAAAAAACACACATAGGGGGTACCTGGGTGGCTCAGTGGGTTGGGTGTCTGCCTTCTGTTCAGGTCCTGGGATTGAGCCCCTCCTCTGGCTCCCTGCTCAGCGGGGAATCTGCTTCTCCCGCTTTGTCCACCCCCCACCACTTGTGATTGCTCTTTCTCTCTCTCTCTCAAATAAATACATAAAGTCTTTAAAAACACACACACACAGGTTTAAGAATTTCTGTTTTATAAACAAGTTAAGGGCTCCTAGAATACAGATTCTCTTTGTTTGTTTGCTTTAATTCAGGCTAAATACTTGTTTGTTTAAATACAGGCGAGGGACGCCTGGGTGGCTCAGTTGTTAGGCATCTGCCTTTGGCTCAGGTCATGATCCCGGGGTCCTGGGATCGAGCCCCGCAATGGGCTCCCTGCTCCGCAGGAAGCCTGCTTCTCCCTCTCACACTCCCCTTGCTTGTGTTCCCTCTCTCGCTGTCTCTCTCTGTCAAATAAATAAATAAATAAATAAATATAGGCTAAATACTTCGAGGTGTAAAATATAGTGATTCAGCAGTTCTGTGTATTACTCAGTGTTCATCAGGATAAAAGTGTACTCTTAATACCCTTCATCTATTTCACTTATTTTCACCCATTCCCCCCATCTCCCTTCTTGTAACCATTTATTTGCTCTCTGTGATTATGTTTTTTGGTTTCTCTCTCTCTTTTTTCCATTTGTTCATTTGTTTCTTAAATTTCACATATGAGTGAAATCATATGGCATTTGTCTTTGACTGGCTTATTTCACTTAGCATTATACTCTTTAGCTCTGTCCATGTTGTTGGAAATGGCAAATTTTCATTCTTTTTTTATGGCCAAATAATATTCCATTATATATATGTATATGTATATATAAATCACATATATATGTAAATCACATATTCTTTCTTTTAAGATTTTATTTATTTATTTGAAAGAGAGAGAAAGCACAATCAGGGGGGAGGGGCAGAGGGAGAGAGAGAGAAGCAGACTCCCCGCTGAGCAGGGAGCCTGATGCGGGGCTTGATCCCAGGACCCTGAGATCATGACCTGAGCTGAATGCAGATGCTTAACTGACTGAGCCACCCAGGCGCCCCATGTATCACATAGTCTTTTTTTTTTTTTTTAAGATTTTATTTATTTATTTGAGAGAGAGGGTGAGAGAGAGAAAGTGCACAAGAGGGGGGAGCGGGAGAGGGAGAAGCAGACTCCCTGCTGAGCAGGGAGCCCGATGCGGGACTCGATCCCGGGACTCCAGGATCATGACCTGAGCCGAAGGCAGTCGCTTAACCAACTGAGCCACCCAGGCGCCCTATCACATAGTCTTTATCAATTCATTTATCCAGGGACACTTGGGCTGCTTTCATAGTTTGACTATTGTAAATAATGCTGCAATAAACATAGGGATGAATCTGTCCCCTTGAATTAGTGTTTTTGTATTCTTTGGATAAATACTCAGTGGTGCAATTACTGGATCGTAAGGTAGTTCTATTTTTAACTTTTTGAAGAACCTCCATACCGTCTTACAGTGGCTGTACCAGTTTGCATTCCCACCAACAGTGCACGAGGGTTCCTTTTTCTCTATATCTTCACCAACACTTACTGTTTCTTGAATTTTTTATTTTAGCCATTCTGACAGGTATGGAGTGATGTCTCATTGTTGTTTTAATTCGCATTTTCCTGATGATGAGTGATGTTGAGCATCTTTTCATGTGTCTAAATTTGCCATCTATATGTCTTCCTTGGAGAAATGTCTGTTCATGTCTTCTGCCCATTTTTTTTTTAAGATTTTATTTATTTATGAGAGAATGAATGGGAGTTGTGGGGGGAGCGGAGGGGGAAGGAGAAGCAGACTCCTTGCTGAGCAGGGAACCTCACATGGGGCTTGATCCCAGGACCCTGGGATCATGACGTGAGCCAAAGGCAGACCCTTAACTGACTGAGTCACCCAGACACCCCTCTTCTGCCCGTTTTTGTAATTTTTTTTTTAAAGATTTATTTATTTTAGGGTGGGAGGGGCAGAGTGAGAGGGAGAGAGAATCTCAGCAGACTCTCTCCTGAGTGTGGAGCCCAAGGTAGGGGGGAGGGGGACCCCATGACCCGGAGATCATGACCTGAGCTGAAATCAAGAGTCAGATGCTCAACCGACTGAGCCACCCAGGTGCCCCGAACACACGAGTCTTGATCTCAGTGTTGAGTTTGAGCCCCACATAGGCTGCAGAGATTACTTAAAAATAATATCTTTTTAAAAAAATTATGCTTGGGCGCCTGGGTGGCTCAGTCGTTAAGCGTCTGCCTTCGGCTCAGGTCATGATCCCAGGGTCCTGGGACCGAGTCCCACATCGGGCTCCCTGCTCGGCAGGAAGCCTGCTTCTCCCTCTCCCACTCCCCCTGCTTGTGTTCCTGCTCTTGCTCTCTCTCTGTCAAATAAATAAATAAAAATCTTAAAAAAAATAAAAAAATAAAAAAAATAAAAAAAAAATAAAAAAATTATGCTTTAGGGCGCCTGGGTGGCTCAGATGGTTAAGCATCTGCCTTCGGCTCAGGTCATGATCCCAGGATCCTGGGATCAAGTCCCACATCGGGCTCCCTGCTCAGCGGGGAACCTGCTTCTCCCTTTCCCTCTACTATTCCCCCTGCTTGTGCTCTCTTGCTTTATCAAATAAATAAATAAAATCTTTAAAAAAAAATTATGCTTTAGACTGTTAAATAACGTTTTAAATTATATATAAAGCTATGGAATTGCAGTTTTTTTCAATAATTAAAACAAACAAATCAGGTCTTGAATGCATAGTCTTTGTTTAATAATTTGATTTGCCCTTTTCCTTGTCCCTTTCCCCATACTCCATCCAAATGTTAATATAGGTTTGTATGCCTTTTTTATGTAAAGAAAATGTTAATCCCTGAGCGTATTCCAATATGGGAAATTATGCCAACAGGAATTTTCTTTCTTTTAATATTTTAATTAAAAAATTTTTTTTAAAGTAAGCTCCACGCCCAATGTGGGACTTGAACTCAGGACCCTTGAGATCAAGAGTCTCATGCTCTACTGACTGAGCTTGCCAGGTGCCCCAGGAATTTTCTTTATATACATACACAAACATATGTAGTAATTTTTTTTTAATTTTTAACTTTTTAAAAAGATTTTATTTATTTGAGAGAGAGTGTGAGAGAGAGATCACGAGCAGGGGGGAAGGATAGAGGGAGAAGCAGACTCCCCACTGAGTAGGGAGGCCAATGTGGGACTCCATCCCAGGATCCTGGGATCATGACCTGAGCAGAAGGCAGATGCTTAACCGGCTGAGCCACCCAGGCACCCCTTAATTTTTTTTTAAAGATTTTATTTATTTATTGGAGAGAGAGAGTAAGTGAGTGAGAGAGAGATCACACGAGCTAGGGGAGAGGGAGAATCAGACTCCCCTGCCGAGCAGGGAGCCCGCCGTGGGGCTTGATCCCAAGACCCTGGATCATGACCTGAGTGGAAGTCAGACACTTAAACTGACTGAGCCACTCAGGCATCCCCATATGCAGTAATTATTAGTCTGCTTAATGAAGTCTAATTATTGGATGATTTAATCATAGCATCTACTCTAACAATTCTATAAGCAAATGAAAAGCCTTCATTTTTGAGAAACATTTTTAAAAAATTATTTTATTTATTTATTTTAGTTTTAGAGGGGGGTGTAGAGGGAGAGAATCCATGCCGAGTTCGGAGCCCCACTCAGGGCTGGATTCCATGACCCTGAGATCATGACCTGAGCCAAAACCAAGAGTTGAACACTCAACCGACTCAGCCTCCCAGGTGCCCTTTTCTGAAAAACATTTTAAGTACCATTTTTTTGTTTTGTTTTGTTTTGTTTGTAAGTACTGTTTTTAATTCAGAACCTCTATATTTGTTTTTCTGGTTCACAGCAACTCTCTGCTGTTAGAGATGCAAATCAGATACAGATTCTTAGAAAAAATTTAAAAATAAAAACTCTCGGGGTGCCTGGGTGGCTCAGTTGGTTAAGCAGCTTCCTTCAGCTCAGGGCATGATCCCAGGGTCCTGGGATGGAGCCCCTCGTTGGGCTCCCTGCTCATCGGAGAGCCTGCTTCTCCCTCTCCCTCTGTCTGCTGCTCTGCCTACTTGTGCTCTCTATCTGTCAAATAAATAAAATCTTTAAAAAACAAAACAAAACTGACTTTCTTTTTTTCTTTCTATTTCTATTCCAAAAGTTTTTGGTTATAAAGATGGACTTTTGGTAATCACAAAGTATCCATTCTAATTTAGGCCAGTAATGAGAGAAATTATTGGAGATAGAAGCTTTAGTGTATCTCTAATATTATGTTCAATTTGACAGCTTCTGACCCTAAAAGCATTTTAACTTCTGAGAGTCATTTTTTAAAAAATCTACCCTCCAAAGTAGAACTCTTGGTTTACCTTTTGTATAACAAAAGTATCTGTATGTCATTTCTCATTAGACCTGGTAACTACTTTTAACAGTTTTTGCTGGCTTTTGTTCTTTCCACTAAGGTTTCAAAATTTCAAGAACCAATATTTAGTCCAGAGCCTAAGCCCATGGTAAGGTCTGAACCCTCTCTCCAAAGCAGTCTTCTTGGTTGTGGGCTAGGAATGGGAGACCATCCCTGAGGAAACCCTGTTTTGCTTTCCATAGTAAACTCAAAGGACCATGGTGGTTTCCCTGATAAATTCAAGGCAGCACGTTTAAGATTATGTAAAAGATGCAGAATTTCCAAAAGTCAGGAATACTATATACCACTTTTAGAGATACACCACTTTCAACACTCTGATCTATATCCTTCCCTACTTTTCTGTATGTATGCACACACGTATTTTACAGCCTGTGGCAGTTTTTCCCTTTTTTTCTCCCTTTGGGGTTTACTGCAGATCAAGGTCCCATGCTGGGACCCAGGTTCAGTAAACTGAGGTAATTTAGACTACTACTCCTGTACTGTATGTAGCTTTCTTTGTATAATTTATATCACTTTAAGGTCTCTAATTTTGGTCTTTGTGGCAAATACTAGTAGTTCATTGTTTAATGGGGTTGCAGATAATGGTAAAATTGCAGGTATCCCTGAAAACAAATTTGTTCTGTGGTTTAGCTTGAACATTTCCTACCAAAGGTAGAAAAACGCTGCCTCACTGATGAGAGTTTCAACCCTGCGAATTTTGGAAACCATTGTTAGTTCTTGTATTAATATGTGACAGTGGTGCTGGTGTCTTAATTTTGGCTCTAAATCTAAGAGAGATGCATAGAGAAACAACTTTCAAAATGTTAACTAGTTTTTAAATTTTTATAGAGCATGGGTATTATAGATGATGGAAGTTTTATTTATTTTTTTTATTTCTATATTTCCAAAATTAGTGTATTTCACGTAATTGAAATACTAAAAAAATAAGAGGAAAAAAGAAAGAATAGTTAACAGTATCATGTTTATTAATATGTCTTTTGGTTCACAAAAAAATTATTTGTGCTGATCTTTAGTTCCAGAAAGCTGACTCTGATCTGGATTACATTCAATACAGGCTGGAATATGAAATCAAGACTAATCATCCTGATACAGCAGGCAAGGTAATCTGCAAAAGAAATTTTTTTTTTTTTTTTAAGATTTTATTTATTTGACAGAGAGCGACACAGCGAGAGAGGGAACACATGCAGGGGGAGTGGGAGAGGGAGAAGCAGGCTTCCTGCGGAGCAGGGAACCCGAGGTGGGGCTCGATCCCAGGACCCTGGGACCATGACCTGAGCCGAAGGCAGCTGCTTAATGACTGAGCCACCCAGGCACCCCAAGAAATCTATTTTTAAGGGATTATTTTATTAAAAGATTTTTCTGATAGTATTTCTGATAGTAGTATAAGTTAAATTATTAAGTATTAAATTTATAGAATCTTAAAATATTTTGTGTTTGGAAGCTTGGTCATACTAGAGAGATTATACCCATAGTCCAGGAAATTTCTGGCTACTTTTTTTTTTTTAATGCTTAATGAAGAATTATTGAATCCAAAGGTACAAACCACTGTGGGAGCCTCTGAAATTCTGAGAGAGAATATAGATATCTGTAGATATCTATATCACACATGGGGCTTGATCACAGGACCCCAAGATCATGACTTGCGCCGAAATCAAGAGTTGGACGTTTGACTGACTGAGCCACCCAGGCACCCCAACAATTTTTTTAAAGCAACTTTTAAGCATTGTCTGTTAACATTAATTGACTACTTATATCATTAATGTTTATCTTTGACAGCATCTAAGAAATATCATATAGTTTTGAGAAAATTTGTATGTACTTAAGAATTATTTTGGGTTTGGTGGAAGTACAAATTAAAATAATGTGTTTTTTCCCCCTCACACCCCTGTAACGACAGGGGTCTTTAATTGAACATCTTTTAATTGAAGTATAGTTGATACATAATGTTACATTAGTTTCAGGTGTACATTATGCTATGCTAACCACAACTGTAGCTACTACCACCTCTCACCATACAGACACTGTAACAATACCATAACAATACTTTTGACTGTATTCCCTATGCTGTACATTTCATCCCATGATTTTTTCATTCCATAACTAGAAGCCTGTACCATGTACTCCCCTCATCCATTTTGCTCATCCCCTAAACCCTTCCCCTGGGCAACTACCAGTTTGTTCTCATTTTGTTTCTGCTTTGTTCATTTGTTTTGCTTTTTAGATTCTACATATAAGCAAAATCATACAGTATTTATCTTTCTATGTCGGACTTATTTCATTTAGCCATGAATCCAGGTCCAGCCATGTTGTTCCAAATGACAAGATCTCATTCTTTTTTATTGTTGGGTAATATTCCATTGTACATATATATCACATTTTCTTTATCCATTTATCTATCAGTGGAAACTTAGGTTGCTTCTATATCTTGGCTATTGTAAGTAACGTTATAATAAACATAGGTGTGCATACATCTTTTCAAAGAGTGTTTTTGTTTTCTTTTGTGTGTGTGTATGTTATATTTTCTTTGGGTAAATACCCAGTAGTAGTGGAATTACTGGGTCATATGGTATTTCTATTTTCAATTTTTTGAGGTACCTCCATACTGTTTTCCATAGTGGTTGCACCAATTTGCATTTCCACCAGCAGTGCATGAAGATCCTTTTTCTCTACTTCCACACCAACACTTGTTATTTCTTGTCTCCTTTTTTTTTTGTTAAGATTTTATTTATTTGAGAGAGAGTGAGCACAAGTGGGGATAGGGGCAAAGGGAGAGGGAGAAGCAGAATCTTCTGCTGAGCAGAGAGCCTGGCCAGAGGCTTGATCCCAGGACTTTTTTGGTTTTTTTTAAGATTTTATTTATTTATTTGACAGAGAGAGAGAGCCAGAGAGCACAAGCAGTGGGGAATGGCAGAGGGAGAAGGGGAAGTAGGCTCCCTACTGAGCAGGGAACCTGATGCAAGGCTCATCCCAGGACCCTGGGATGATGACCCCAGCCGAAGGCAGACACCCAACTGACTGAGCCACCCAGGCACCCCAATTCTGAGTGTCTTTTTGAAAGATAAATCCCCATTAACTTCCATTTTGAGATTCAGCAGTCAGTTTGAACTGTATCTAATTTGTCTGATGTAAGGATTGCCACCCCAGCTTTCTTTTGGTGTCCATTAGCATGGTAAATGGTTTTTGACCCCCTCACTTTCAGTCTGAGGGTGTCTTTGGGTCTAAAATGAGTCTTGCAGACAGCATATCGATGGGTCTTGTTTTTTAATCCAATCTGATAGCCTGTGTCTTTTGTTTTGTTTTGTTTTGTTTTTGTTTTTGTAAAAGATTTTATTTATTTATTTGAGAGAGAGAGAGAATGAGAGACAGAGAGCACTAGAGGGAAGAGGGCAGAGGGGGAAGCAGACGCCCCGCTGAGCAGGGAGCCTGATGTGGGACTCGATCCCGGGACTCCAGGATCATGACCTGAGCCGAAGGCAGTCGCTTAACCAACTGAGCCACCCAGGCGCCCAGCCTGTGTCTTTTGATTGGGGCATTTAGCCCACTTACATTCAGGGTAACTATTGAAAGATACAAATTTAGTGCCATTGTATTCCTGTAAAGTGACTGTTACTGTATATTGTCTGTGTTCCTTTCTGGTCTATGTTACTTTTAGGCTCTCTCTTAGCTTAGAGGACCCCTTTCAAGATTTCTTGTAGGGCTGGTTTCGTGTTTGCAAATTCCTTTAGTTTTTGTTTGTCCTGGAAGCTTTTTATCTCTCCTTCTATTTTCTTTTTTTTTTTTTTTAAAGATTTATTTATTTGACAGAGAGAGATGGCGAGAGAAGGAACACAAACAGGGGGAGTGGGAGAGGGAGAAGCAGGCTTCCCGCTGAGCAGGGAACCCGATGTGGGGCTCGATCCCAGGATTCTGGGATCATGACCTGAGCCGAAGGCAGACGCTTAACGACTGAGCCACCCAGGCGCCCTCTCCTTCTATTTTCAATGACAGCCTAGCTGGATATAGTATTCTTGGCTGCATGTTTTTCTCATTTAGTGCTCTAAATATATCATGCCAGTCCTTTCTGGCCTGCCAGGTCTCTGTGGATAGGTCTGTTGCCAATCTAATGTTTCTACCATTGTAGGTTACAGATCTCTTCTCCCAAGCTCCTTTCAGGATTTTCTCTTTATCTCTGAGACTCGTAAGTTTTACTATTAGATGTTGGGGTGTTGACCTATTTTTTATTGATTTTGAGAGGGGTTCTCTGTGCCTCCTGGATTTTGATGTCTGTTTCCTTCCCCAAATTAGGGAAGTTCTCTGCTATAATTTGCTCCAATATACCTTCTGCCTCTCTCTCTCTTTCTTCTTCTTTTTTTTTTTTTTAAGATTTTATTTATTT
Organism: Neomonachus schauinslandi; assembly: GCF_002201575.2. Taxonomy (NCBI): domain Eukaryota; kingdom Metazoa; phylum Chordata; class Mammalia; order Carnivora; family Phocidae; genus Neomonachus; species Neomonachus schauinslandi. The sequence goes on from NC_058417.1 coordinate 26,864,371, forward strand.
ATTTGCGAGAGAGAGAATGAGAGACAGAGAGCATGAGAGGGAGGAGGGTCAGAGGGAGAAGCAGACTCCCTGCCAAGCAGGGAGCCCGATGTGGGACTCGATCCTGGGACTCCAGGATCATGACCTGAGCCGAAGGCAGTCGCTTAACCAACTGAGCCACCCAGGCATCCCTCTTTCTTCTTCTTCTGGGATCCCAAGTATTCTAATGTTGTTTCGTCTTATGGTATCACTTATCTCTCGAATTCTGCCCTCATGATCCAGTAGTTGTTTATCTCTCTTTGTCTCAGCTTCTTTATTTTCCATCATTTGGTCTTCTATATCACTGATTCTCTCTTCTGCCTCATTTATCCTAGTAGTTAGAGCCTCCATTTTTTAAAAAATATTTTATTTATTTATTTGACAGAGAGAGACACAGTGAGAGAGGGAACACAAGTAGGGGGAGTGGTAGAGGGAGAAGCAGGCTTCCCGCGGAGCAGGGAGCCCGATGTGGGGCTCGATCCTAGGAACCTGAGATCATGACCTGAGCTGAAGGCAGACGCTTAGCAACTGAGCCACCCAGGTGCCCCGGAGCCTCCATTTTTGATTGCACCTCGTTAATAGCCTCTTTGATTTCGACTTGGTTAGATTTTAGTTCTTTTATTTCTTCAGAAAGGGTTTCTCTAATAACTTCCAGGGTTTTTTCAGGCCCAGCTAGTATCTTTAAATTCATCATTCTGAACTCTAGTTCCGACATCTTACTAATGTCCGTATTGATTAGGAACCTGGCAGTCGGTACGGCCTCTTGTTCTTTTTGTTGAGGTGATTTTTTCCGTCTTGTCATTTTGTCCAGAGGAGAATAGATGAATGAGAGAACAAAATGCTAACAGGGTAACAACGTCCCCAGAAAATATACACTAAACAAATCAGAAAAGACCTGAAACTGGGGGAAAAGAAAGGGAAAGAAAGAAAAAAAAGAAAAAGATAAAAACAAACAAAAACAAAAGAAAACAGAATATGATCAAATATGATCAGGCTGGTGCATAGATCAGTGCCACACACTAGATTTTGGGTGTATTTGGTCTGTTAGAAGAAAGTGCCTCCCAAAATTTTAAAGAAAGAAAAACTTATATATGTACAAAAATAAGGGTTAATATGATGAAGGGACAGAATATGACTGTAAAGATGAAAATTATAAAAGATTTTATAAAAGGAATTGATAAGAAGTTGGTTGAAAAAAGAAAGAAGAGGATTTAAAAAAAAAAGGGAGAGAATGTGATCAGGCAGGAGACTAGAACAAAGCCATACACTAGAGATTTAGGGTATATTTTGATCTGTTAGAAGAAATTGTATCCCAAAATTTTAAAGAGAGAACCACTTATATATATATACCAAAAATAAGGGTAACTACTATGAAGGGATAGAATATGACTCTAAAAATGAAAATAAAAAAGATTTTTAAAAAAGGGATTGATAAGATATTGGTTGAAAAAGGGAAAAATAAAAATTCAAAAAAAAAGTAAAAAAAAAATTAACTTTGAAAGACTAAAGAATCATGGGAAAAAAGCCATGAATTCTATGAGCAGTATTCCCCTAGCACTGGAGTTCTGCCGTTTTCATTGATCGGTAAACTTGGTCTTGGCTGGCTGTTCTTCCTGATCTTCTGGGGGAGAGGCCTGTTGCCGTGGTTCCCAAAGGTCTTTGCTGGAGGCGGAATTGCCCCACCCTTGCCGGTCTGGGCTAAGTAATCTGCTCGGGTTTGCTCTCCGGAGCTTTTGTTCCCTGCAAGCTTTCCATACAGCTTTGGAGGACGAGAGTGAAAATGGCAGCCTCCCAATCTCTGCCCTGGAGGAGCCGAGAACTCAGGGGCCCCACTTCTCAGTGAGCCCCCAGAGAAAAGCAGTCAATCACTCCCGTCTCCCCAGTCTCCGGCCGCACTCCGTGCTCACCTGACCTGTGACTGAGCGTTTCTATCTCTGGCACCCACCTGGGTGTGTAGTCTCCAAACCCAGCAGATCCCTGTGGTGCGCTCCCCTGCCGCTCCTCCGGGGGGGAGAAAGGGGAGTCTCCCTGGATCTGCTGCTTGTTGGGCCCCACTTCTCAGTGCGCCCCCAGAGAAAAGCAGTCAATCACTCCCATCTCCCTGGTCTCCGGCCACACTCCGTGCTCACCTGGCCTGTGACCAAGCGTTTCTACCTCTGGCACCCGACTCGGTGTAGAGTCTCCAAACCCAGCAAATCCCTGCGGTGCGCTCCTGCGCTGCTCCTCCCAGGGGAGGAAGGGGAGTCTCCCCGGATCTGCCGCTTGTTGGGTCCCTGCTGGAGGAGCAGTGGCCTGACTGTGCCGCCTATCACAGTTTATGGCCACCCCGAGCTGAGAGCCTGCTCCTCGGCTCCGTCTCTGCTGCCGGCTTCCCCGCTCCAATACCTGGGAGCTCTGCCACACTCAGGCACCCCCGGTCTTTCTGTAACCCCGAGGGTCCTGAGACCACACTCTCCCAGTGAGGGTTCCACCCCCTGCTTAGCCACTGGAGTGACGTCCCTCAGCGGAGCTGACTTCTAAAAGTTCCAATTTTGTGCTCTATCACTTGCCAGAAGTGGCTGACGGAGGCCCCCTCCCCCGCTATCTTCTTGAATATCGCCTCGGATATACTTACCCGCACGTCCTACCTTCCAGAAAGTGGTCACTTTTCTGTTCAGAGAGTTGTTGCTGTTCTTTTCTTTGATCTCCTGTTGAGTTCGTAGGTGTTCAGAATGGTTTGATCCCTATAGAGCTGAATTCCTGGGACCAGACGAAATCCAGGTCTCCTACTCCTCCGCCATCTTGCTCCTCCCCCTGGAACTAATCATTGTTTTTCTTTTTTCTCTTCAATTTGCTTAGTTTTTCTATGCATGTGTCATTATTTCAGTCAGGTTTTTTTTTTTTTAAAGATTTATTTATTCAAGAAAGAGAGCGAGCAAGCCGAGGGAGTGGCAGAGGGAGAGGGGGAGAATCTCAAGCAGACTTCTGGCTGAGCACAGAGCCCAATGTAGGGCTTGATCTCAAGACCCAGATTATCATAACTTGAGCCAAAGGCAAGAGTCGGACACTCAACTGAATGAGCCACCCAAGCACCCTAGCCTCAGACTTTTCTAACAGAAGTGTAAAACTCTTGTCGATATTGTCTGACACATCACATGATCCCTGAGTTTCATTTTCTTCCACATCCCTCCCAGTGCTATCTATCCTCTTGCTCTATAGACCTCCTGTGTGGCTGTGTTTCTGGCATTTCTTTACCATCATTTCAGTAATTCTCTTTGCTTTAGTCCTGGTTTGGATCACATATCTCACTCTTTCTTGGTTCATTTCCTTGATCAGGTGATGCATATCCTTTAGAAGATTTCTGAGGAAGAGTACACAAAAGGCTAACTTTTTGAGATATTGACTGTTTGGAAATGTCTTTATTTAACCTTAATTTTTTTAGTTGATGGATGGTTGGTTGAGTATGGAATTCCAGATGAGATTATTTTCTTTTAATTTTAACATCATTGTTTTGTGTTTTTTTTAGCTTCCAGTGTTCCTGTTGAGAAATTGATGCCATTCTAATTGTGTCTCCCTCCTTATTTTACCCTCCCCCCTTCCTGGGCTCATCTCTCTTAGATCTTTCAGAATATTTTATCCATGCTGTAAAATTTTATGGTCATTTTATGGTTATGGTATAGGTCTTCTCATGTGTTTGAAATCTCATAACTTAGCTTTTGTATTCATAAGAAAAGAATATTGAGAGGAAAACCTCTTTTACGTTTTTTCCCATCAGTGAGTTACTGAATCTCCTGGATCTATTCTCCATTTTCTTTTTTTTTTTTTTTAAAGATTTTATTTATTTATTTGACAGAGAGAGACACAGCGAGAGAGGGAACACAAGCAGGGGGAGTGGGAGAGGGAGAAGCAGGCTTCCCGCAGAGCAGTGAGCCCGATGCGGGGCTCGATCCAGGACCCTGGGATCATGACCTGAGCTGAAGGCAGAAGCTTAACGACTGAGCCACCCAGGCGCCCCATATTCTCCATTTTCTTATCTTTTCTTAACTATTTTCATTTTTGTGTTTCCCACTCCCTTTCTTCTAGGATTTTTTTGGACTGTATTTTTCAGTTTTTCTACTGTATTTCTTTCATCCAATACAATGTCTAGCATCTAGAAACATGATGGGAAATATAGCTCTGAGGGTCAGAGGACAGGTATCAATATCATTGGGGTTTACACTAAGTAGATACTCAAGAAGGCATCTAATATACACATTCCTTTATATACCAGATGATGCATTTGGTGTCATCTGTTATTCCTTTGCTCATATCAGATATACCACTAAGATCTTTTTTTTTTTTAAAGATTTTATTTATTCATTTGAGACACAGAGATAGAGAGAGCATGAGTACTGGGAGAGGCAGAGGGAGAGGAAGAAGCAGACTCCCCGCTGAGTCAGGAGCCCAATGTGGGGCTCGATCCCAGGACCCTGGGATCATGACCTGAGCTGAAGGCAGACGCTTAACCATCTGAGCCACCCAGGTGCCCCACCACTATGATCTTTTAAGTGTTTTCAGGGCGTCTCTCTTTTGTCCTTTTCCTACTTCTATTGTTCATGCTATAGGTCTTGATCACTCCTTGCAGAATTATTTCAACAGTCTTTAAGTTAGATTTTCTCTTCTTTTTCCCTTCCTGTGAGAATCATCTTTATTTACTATTTCCATCGTCAAAAACTTAAAGAAAAATCTCCAAAGAAACAGGGAATAGAGGACCATAAGCTAAGTCTCTGCCACAGCTGTGAGATAGGGCCCCTGAAGGAGATAATCTGGAGAGTAGGAAGCTAACCAAGATAGTATAGTTTTGTAGAAATCAAGAGTACATTTTGGGGCGCCTGGGTGGCTCAGTCGTTAAGCGCCTGCCTTCGGCTCAGGTCATGATCCCGGCGTTGTGGGATCGGGCCCTGCGTCAGGCTCCCTGCTCCTCGGGAAGCCTGCTTCTCCCTTTCCCACTCCCCCTGCTTGTGTTCCTGCTCTCTCTCTCTCTCTCTGTCAAATAAATAAATAAAATCTTAAAAAAAAAAAAAGAGTGCATTTTAAGATAGGAACAGGAAGGAAATAAGAGAGGCCTAAGGAGGGGTATCAAAATTATATGCTATTTGGCAACCCTACCTTTTGATAATTTACAATAATTAGCAAAGGATACTAGTCTATGGAGTGTTAAATTGGGGAAATGTGTTATTATAGGACCTAGTAGGTTGGTGGAAATGGAGAAGAATGAAACTGGTTTTGAAGCGACAACAGAGTCAGGAGAAGGAGTTAATTTCTCCCCAGAATAGGGAAGATGTATTCATATTTGAAGTCTGTACAAAGGGAGATGTTGAGGGGCGCCTGGCTGGCTCAGTCAGAGAAGCATGTGAGTCTTGATCTCAGGGTTGTGAGTTCGAGCCCCAGATTGGATGTAGAGATAACTAAAAAAATAAATAAATAAAAACTTCAAAACAAAAAGCAAAGGGAGATATTGAAAAGGTTATAGAAATAGAGGAAATTGAAGGTTCTGGAGGATTTGGGGATGAAACAACAGTAATAGTGGTAGTGCTATGGGCTGAGCAGGGATGAGAATGTCATAGATGTTTTCCTTTTTGGATGAAAAGGCAGAAAGATGGAGTTTCTACTAGGTGTTTTCTGTTTTCTTGGTATAGTAGTTGTTGAGGTCTTGTGTCAAGAAGGAGTGCATGGGAATCAGAGGGAGTGGAGAATGTTTGGAATAGTGAGTATTACAGGGTTTGCTAAGAAGCCATCCAGGAATGAAAATTACCAAGTGGTGGAAAGGACCCTTTACAAATGTCTTTTATGGAGTAGTGTTTATATTCTAAAATGAATTTGAAAAACCAATGTAACTTAAAAAGTTGCTTGAGTTGGCATGAATTTGTATAGTGAGGTCAATTAATTGGTACTTCTACATACTTTAGCCCCATGACAGTATGTTTAAGAATTTTATAAGTAGTATTAAATTGTCTTATCCTTTAAGAATAAATCAAAATAGTTCCTTTAATTACCTTCTGAATAGTATTTAGAATTGTATTGTTAAAATACCATGTAATTATTGTGAAATATGTATCAAACATTATGTATCTTATGTGATTTTTTTTCTAATGTGACCTTATTTGCTTATTTTAATATTGCTATTTTGTGTGCATATGTGGGTTATTTCTGTACCTAAGCTTTAATTTCCTTGAGAATAGGATCTAGGTCTTAATACTTCTTTTTTTCCCTTCCTCCCATCCTCTGTTACAGAGTTGCATAATTAAATACAATGTTCAATTAAATGGATGGTAGAATTAAATGGATGGTGGTGTATATATTTTAATTCTTAAAAGAAGCTTAAATTTTCCTTTTCACAAATTAATATATATATATTTTTTTTCCTGATATAGAAAAATCCAGTTACACTCTTAAAGGAATTGTCAGCAATAAAGTCTCGATATCAAACTTTGCATGCACGCTTTAAACCAATTGCTGCAGAGCAGAAAGAGACTAAGAACCGCATTTGTGCTACTGTCAATAAGACTATGATCATGATACAAGAACTACAAAAGCAAACAGACCTGGAGGTAATGCTTTTTTGTAGTTTTTGTTTGTTTGTTTTTAAAATATTTTATTTATTTGTCAGAGAGAGCACACAAGCAGGGGGAGCAGCAGAGGGAGAGGGAGAAAGATGACCTGAGGCAATGGGAGTCGCTTAACCGACTAAGCTACCCAGGAGTCCCTGGATTTGTAGATTGTAATTCTGAGGTTTTTTGTTTTTTTTTAAGATTTTATTTATTTATTTGACAGAGAGAGAGAAAGCCAGAGAGCACAAGCAGTGGGGAATGGCAGAGGGAGAAGGGGAAGTAGGCTCCCTACTGAGCAGGGAACCTGATGCAAGGCTCATCCCAGGACCCTGGGATGATGACCCCAGCCGAAGGCAGACACCCAACTGACTGAGCCACCCAGGCACCCCAATTCTGAGTGTCTTTTTGAAAGATAAATCCCCATTAACTTCCATTTTGAGATTCAGCAGTCAGTTTGAACTGTTGGTAGAAGTGAGATTTTCTTGATTCCTGAAGTATAATAGATCTTTTGTTTTAAGATAAGCATGTGGGGGCACCTGGATGGCTCAGTTGGTTAAGCATCTGACTTATGCTCAGGTCATGATCTCAGGGCCCTGGGACTGAGCCTGTATCGAGACCCATATCACATGGGGCTCCCCACTCAGTGGGGAGTCTGCTTGTCTCTCTGCCCCTCTCCCCCACTCGTGTTCTCTCTCTCCCTCTCTCTCAAATAAATTAATAAAATCTTTTTATTTTATTTTTTAAGATTTTATTTATTTATTTGACAGAAAGAAACACAGCCAGAGAGGGAACACAAGCAGGGGGAGTGGGAGAAGAAGAAGCAAGCTTTCCGCTGAGCAGGGAGCCTGATGCGGGGCTCGATCCCAGGACCCAGGGATCATGACCTGAGCCGAAGGCAGACGCTTAACGACTGAGCCACCCAGTTGCCCCAGTAAAATCTTTGTTAAAAATTTAAGAAAAATAAGCACATGGACTTGACATGGTCATAAAGAGGTGTGCTATCTTGGATTATATAGTCATGTTAGAAGAGAAAACTTGCTAATGCTTATGAAATATGCCAGTTTTGTAGTTCCTGTAAGAACTAGTGAGACTGAGAAATGTGGAAAGCATCTATATCAGTAACTTTTTTAGTTCTCCTTTTATTAAATTGGGTTGGTGAGCTTGGGTAAGCCTGACCTTCATTCTCTCCCTCCATTCCCCATCCCCTTCTGATTTCATGTAAAAATCCTTGTAATTGCGAGCCTCTATCACTGATTATGTAAAACTCTTCAGAATTGGTGGAGTAAAAAAAGAAACAATGTGAGCTGCTGACCTAGGCAGTATGATCTTAAGATAGCCTAGTGAAGGATTTGGTCAAATTTTAATTTACTATTAAGGCAAAGTTGAGGGCTTTCAAAAGAAAAGATAGCGTGTATGTAGTTGGAATCAGAGAGTAAAGCTTAATTAAATGAACAAAAGATGGCCAATAGGTTTTTATTTCTGGTGTAAACTCCAATTAACTGGTAATAGCCTCTTAGAGTGCTGTATTGAGGAACTATGTCTGGGCATTGCACAAAAGCTATTTGCTATGGGCATGCAGCTAGGGACAGCATACATGCTATTTTTATTTATTTATTTTTTTGCCAACCCTGAACTACGTTTGGTTTAAGATACTTGAATTATGGGCTTGTAGTGAGAGTAAACCTCAAAGGTTGATTGCTGAGGTGAATTTGGTCAATAATTCTTTATATTACCAATGGCAGAAAAGAGAACAGTACCCAATTAAAACTATAAAATGATACCTTAGGGGCACCTGGGTGGCTCAGTCATTAAGCGTCTGCCTTCGGCTCAGGTCATGATCCCAGGGTTCTGGGATCGAGCCCCACATCGGGATCCCTGCTCGTCAGGAAGCCTGCTTCTCCCTCTCCCACTCCCCCTGCTTGTGTTCCTTTTCTCTCTCTGTCAAATACATAAATAAAATATTTTAAAAAAAATGATACCTTAGATGTATCTCAGATGTTATGTACCTCAGATGTTATGTCATGGGGAGATGAATAGTAGAGGAGGAAAGAGCTATTAAAAAGGGTACAGAGGGAATAGGAAGTAGGAATTTAAAACATTAAGGGTGGTGACACTAATATGTAAAATGCAAAAAAAGTATGTATATGATACCCTTTATAAATACAACTCAAGTCACATACTGTTCATGGTAGGTGATCAGAACCTGAAAATAGAAGCACATAACAAATCTTGAGAAGAGATTAGGTGTAGTTCTGGATGTGCATATTAAAATATATAGAATTTCATAAATTTATTGAAGCACGGGATAAATTTAGGTGAGTAAAAAAAAGAGAAAAGGATATTTTGAATATTAACTAAAAATTTTCCCCACTGGATATAATAAATGGATGCTATATTTCTGACTGAGATTTAAAAATGGTGCAGAAAATAGTTATAATAATGATAGAGGATTTCAATCATCTAAATATCTGTAAAGATCTTCATTCAGTTAAAAGAAGTATCTGTAATGAGTAATAATTATATTGAAGGTAGAAAGCTAAGGGAGCTTTTACTTTGATTACATAATTAAAAACAAGGAGAAATGACTGAAAGGTTGGTTATAGACCTTGAAAAAGGAGATCGTGTTTTAGATTCAATGATGGCCATGTTGGGGAATGTTGGATATAATGGATCTTGTACCCACTACTTCAAAAATGAGATAGTAGAAAGTTTAGAGAAAATTTTCATGATCAAAATGTGGAAGAAAAGGGAATGGCATCTGTAGAAAGTTGTATAACCAGAAATAGTTCTATGAGCCCAGAGTTTTTTTGTTTTTTTTTTTAAGATTTGTTTATTTGAGAGAGAGAGAGCGCAAGAGAACAAGCACGCAGAGGGAGAGGGAGAAGCAGACTCCCCACTGAGTAGGGAGCCCGAAGTGGCGTTTAATACCAGGACCCTAGGATCATGACCTGAGCCAAAGGCAGACTGCTTAACTGACTGACCACCCAGGTGCCTGAGCTCAGAGTTTAAAGGACATGTAAGGTAGACCTCATAAGGGAAGTATAAAACGAGGTATATCAGTCATAGGGACAGAATTGTGAGAATACGTAAGAAAGCCCAAAGGCTAGATTAAGTCCAGGCTTCTGAAATTTTCTAAAATAACCAAAAGGGCCTTTTAAATTATTTTGGGAACATGAAGAACAAGAAAAGAATAAGCCTTTTTAGGGCAAATGGTGCTTTGTTTATGTATAGACAACAGAAAGTAAATAGAAAGTAAAGCTGTTCAGGTATTATCTTGCTATAATCTTTATCAAGGTACATAGTTTTTCACTTGCAAGGATAGAAAATACATTTGAATTGATAATATTCAAAAATAGCACATGGATTGATAATACTAAAAAACAAATAGGGAGATGAGAACAGAAAAGGAGGTGAAATGAAGGGAATACATATTAATTTCCTTATCTTTTTAGTTAATATGAAGACATAAAGGTTTTTTGTTTTTTTTTTTTTAAGATTTATTTTAGAGAGCAAGAGAGGGTGTGAGCAGTGGGAGGGGCAGAGGGAAAGCAGACTCCCTGCTGAACCGGGAGACCCATGCTGGGCTCCGTGCCCCCCCCACTCCGTGATCATGACCTGAGCCAAAACTGAGTGGGATGCTTAACTGACTGAGCCACCCACGTGCCCTAAGACATTAAGGTTTAAATACACTTAATTATAAAGGTGACCATCAAAAGACAAAAAAAGAGGACTAGATTTGTTCCAAAATAAAAATTAGCAAAACAAACCCCTAAAACAAATATAATTCAAAAGGCATTAAAAATAGAATGGGGCACCTGGGTGGCGCAGTCAGTTAAGCGTCCAATTCTTGGCTTTGGCTGAGTTTGTGATCTCAGGGTCATGAGACTGAGTTCCCCCTTGGGCTCTGTATTGGGCGTGGAGCCTGCTTAAGATTCTCCATCCCCTCTCTTGTGTGCACTTTCTCTCTCAAAAAAAAAAAAAAAAGAAACAACAAAGAATGTGTGATATTTCACTGATGATCTGAAACGTTTGTGTTAAGGAAGGAAATTTTCTACAAGCTTTGGATTGGTTAATTCCTGGAAAAATTCTTCGAAAGATTATGAAATAGATGGTCTGAAATCTCTTGAACAGTTATCACAAAGAGAAACATGGACTCACAGAGAACAAGGTCTCTCCAGAACCATTTCCTGTTTTTGAGATAGAAGAGGGACATTCTGTAACAATTTGTGTTGCAGTAAGGCATATGATTGTTTTTCATTTTATCCATGTGAACATTTTTGGTAAATGTTGGCTTGATTAGCCAAACCAGCTGGGCAGCCCAATTGCCACATGTGGCTATATAAATTAAAATTTAAAGTAATTAAATAAAATTAAAAATTCATTTCTTCATCTGCTGATTAGACAGCACAGATAAAGAATATTTTCAGTATCATAGAAAGTTCTACTGAACAGCGCTGCCCTAGAGATTCCTATTCTGTAGGTATGGCGTGTTCCAGATTTTGCAGTCTCTCTAGAGATGACCTATATAGTTAGGCAGAGTTGTAACTATTTGATTCTTCATGTTGTACCTCCTATAATTTCCCCATTAACCCTTTGTTTTAGCTAGCTTGTTGGTTAGTGCTATGTGGAAGTCCTTTATAAAGGACTTCCTTTTGGCTTTTCTTTGTCCCTGTGCTTTTGCTCCTACCTGCTTGTGGTGGATGCTGTCTACTGGGTTGTTTTCTCAGCATCTGTTCTCCCTTGCTGCTGAATAGGATATCGACTTTCTTTTTTTTTTTTTTTTTAAAGATTTTATTTATTTATTTGACAGAGAGAGACAGTGAGAGAGGGAACACAAGCAGGGGGAGTGGGAGAGGGAGAAGCAGGCTTCCCGCTGAGCAGGGAGCCTGATGCGGGGCTCGATCCCAGAGCTCTGGGATCATGACCTGAGCCGAAGGCAGACGCTTAACGACTGAGCCACCCAGGCGCCCAGGATACCGACTTTCTTGAGATGTGTGCCATCCCTGAGGCCAAGTTGGTGCTTTCCTCAGCTTCCCCAGGTTTTATCTGATTGGCAAGAGGAATGGATTTGTAACCCATGTGACATGTGAGGAGGGAAAGTTTGGAAGTAGGAAGTTAGAGTTTCCTCACTCTTGAGAGACCTGTGGGAATAGAAAACTTCTCTTCTTCTAAACATTGTGTATGGATGTAATGCCTAGCACTGCTCGGGCCATTTTTCCAATCACCTTGAGATAAAGCTACCAGCAAGGATATTATATAAGGTGGAAAAAACCGAGTCTTTGCATTGAACTGCTGAATAAACCAGTCCTGAAATCTGCCCTTTTTCTGCATTTATTGTGCAATGATAATAAATTTTCTTATTACTTATCCATTCCAAAATGTGTTCCTGTTACTTGCAGCTAAAAACATCTCAATTATCCTTCAAAATTTAGCTCAAATCTTCACTTCTGAGGAAACTTCCAGACTATTTTGTTCACATTTCTTTTTCAGAATGCTTTTAGAATATGGCATTCAACCATGACTTCTTTGGTTTTGTTAAATTACAGTCCTTAAACTGTTTGATTTATTGGTCTTGTTTCTTCAACTTCTTTTTTTTAAATTTTTTTTTAAAGATTTTATTTATTTATTTGACAGAGAGAGACACACAGAGAGAGGGAACACAAGCAGGGGGAGTGGGAGAGGGAGAAGCAGGCTTCCCGCCGAGCAGGGAGCCCGATGCGGGGCTTGATCCCAGGACCCTGGGATCATGACCTGAGCCGAAGGCAGATGCTTAACGACTGAGCCACCCAGGCGCCCCTTGTTTCTTCAACTTAATTGCAGGTTCTTTGAAGCTCAAACATTAAAAGTACCTTGTATATAGATAGTCAAATATTTTTTCCCTGCCTTCCTAAATTTGTGATCATAGACATGAGTTTATGGAAACATAAAAAAGCAGAAGTTAACGAAATTAAACATGTTTTAAAGGTTTTGAAATAAAGATTTTGTCATTTGCTTTCTAGCTGTCACCACCGAGTAAAGAAGAGAAAACTGCGGCAGAGCAATTAAAATCTTTCATGTCAGACTTATGAAGAAATGGACTTGCAAAAGGGAATTCTAATGGAGAAGAGATCTATCCCAGAAAGATTTAGGAAGATGTCTCGTTAGCACTTGATGACTAGAGGTGGGGGGATGGAGAAGAAGATTTGGCTGGAGTGAGTGGATAATGATGCCTTTCACAAGAGAGGGGACTATAAAAAGGGCAGATATTATAGGAATAAAGTTTAGCCAAAAGGATGGAATGGGAATAAAGAGATTTAAAAATATATATGCACACACACTTAGTCTTGTAATTTCGAGCAAGGAAGTCACATAACTCTATTTTGCATCTGTTTTTGTGTAATTGGGATAATATGGATATATGTACCATCAGTCAGATGTGAATGAGCATGCTTTGGAAATTAAAGGATAGAAAAAATATTTGTATTACATTATATATATGTATATAATTTTACTTTTGAAAATTTTGTTTATAGGTAATGGTCACATTATTAATGAGACTGCTAATATGTGACCTATAGTCCTCCACAAAAGCTAACTTTAGTAATAATAAATTGGCTTTTCTGTGATAGCCTCACTTTTTTTTTCCTGTTCCTTCTGCCGCTAATGTTGAGCAACTGAACTATGCTTTCAAATGCTGTTTTAGACTGTCCCTGTTGTATATCAACACTACCTTTGTTCTCCTTCAGCCTGTATTACTGTAATCGTTCATTCTGTATGAAAGCTAAGAAACTGAAATCAGAGGATCACTTGCCAGTGTGTGTGTGAATTTCCCTATTCATTTTTTTTTTTTCTTTTTAAGATTTTATTTGACAGAGAGAGACACAGCGAGAGAGGGAACACAAGCAGGGGGAGTGGGAGAGGAAGCAGGCTCTCCGCTAAGCAGAGAGCCCGATGCGGGGCTCGATCTCAGGACCCTGAGATCATGACCTGAGCCGAAGGCAGATGCTTAATGACTGAGCCACCCAGGCGCCCTTCCCTATTCCTTTTTTTTTTTCTTCTTTAAGATTTTATTTACTTATTTGACAGAGAGAGACACAGTGAGAGAGGGAACACAAGCAGGGGGAGTGGGAGAGGGAGAAGCAGGCTTCCCGCTGAGCAGGGAGCCCGATGCGGGGCTCGATCCCAGGACCCTGGGATCGTGACCTGAGCCGAAGGCAGCGGCTTAACCGACTGAGCCACCCAGGTGCTCCTTCCCTATTCATTTTTAAATAACTATTTTAAAATAACTACTGGCAATAATGTAATCATAGGGACAGATCTTGATACAAAGATGTTAATCACAGGGTTATTTATACTAACAGTACATATACATATCTGGCTAATAGTAGGTAATTAGGAAAATAAATCATAGTGTATCCATACAATAAGAGGTGAAGCTGCCAATAATTTATTACTGTTAATGTTCTGGGAAATGCTGAAGTTATGTTAAATGGGGGAGAGGTCAGAAGCAGAGATTGCAGTTTTTAAGATTGGGCTTTGGAGTCTGAGATGTAAATAGCAGGTTTTAAATTCTAGCTGTGTGATCCTGAGCAAATCACTTAACTTCTGTGTGTCAGGATGGCTGGAAGCACAATGAAATGGTAGTGTTTGAGTTTTATAATTAGTAATCCTTCAGTGAATATTTCTGTATATGTAATAAAAATGAGGCATTGAAAAGACTAGGAAAAATGTATCAAATGTTAGCTCTGTAGGTTATAGAATTATACTTTCATATAATTAAAAATTTGTTATGAGCATTTTACTTGTCCATTAACAAACCTGTAATAGGTGATAAACAGGGTTGGGAGAGTAGCTTCAGTTAAAATTGTACTGTGTAGTTTGAATATTTAAAGAACAGAAAACCCCCAGTTTTTAAATTACAGAGAAATAAGTCATACTTCAGTAACATATTTTCTTCAGTACTTGGGCAGTTAATATTAAGGAAGTTTTGTCCTGGAGTGGCTCTGGGATGTGATGTTGATTGGTGGAATTAAAAAATAGTATCACAAAGAGGACAAGTTCCTGAAGTTTTACCTCTGTGACTTCCTTCACAATTGTCTTCTAAATGTTGGTTCTTTCCCTCAGCTCCCTTAAAACTGTTCTCTGTGTATTCTATATATTCATTTGTTTCCCAAGCTTCATTTATTGACTCTTTGTGGATGATTCCCAAATATAACTTCTTCCATTAGATTTAGATTCATATTTCCAATAAGAATGTCTATCTGAATATTCAAATTGATAATGTCTAGAGTACTTACTGATTTTATTTTGTCAATGGCCACTGTTCTTTTACCTGGAATTAAAAAGTTTGCATCCCTTTATCTTCTTAGTCAATAAAATCTTTCTGAAATGTTCATAGTATCCAACCTCCACTTTATCTTCACTCTTACTACCCTAATTTAGGTCTTTTATTTCTCATTTGGGTAATTATTTTCTATGTGACTATAATGTTTTTATGTCTTAAGTTGTAAATAATACAAATTTAATACAAATTTAATTTTATGAAATTAAAAAATACAAGTATGTCTATTCTCCAGAAATTATCTGCAATCTCTTCAGATGTTTGTATATACAAATTAAAAAAAAAATTTTTTTTTTTACAAAAATAAGCTGATACCATACGTTGTACTGCAGCTGCACTTAAGTTTTTTCCATTGTAAATATATTTTGGATATTTTCATGACACACATCTGCTATTCTTTTGAACAGCTGTCATCCAATATATGGATATACTATGATTTTTCCATTTTCTTATTGATAGGCATTGATAGACTGTATAATAGACAAGTTAGATTTGTCCAGGTGGGTGTGGGGAAAGGCAGCTAGATTGGCCCTTAAGGAATTCTGATAGAGCAGATCACAGGTTTCCCAACTCCATGTGGAAGCTTAGCATCCCTCCAACTAAATTCTTTTTTGCTTAAGTTAGCCAGAATCTGACTCTGTGGTTGCAACCAATGACCCCTAATAGTATAGGTTTTCACTATTATGAACTACTGCAATAAATCTAAACATTTTTGGGTTCTTGGGCAAATATTATCTATTAGTACAAGAACTTATTTTAATATTTATCATATTTAGTAATTTGTATTATTTTTTTCACTTTAATCATTACTCTTTGAATCCCAAGTGCAATACTGTATTCCACAAATAATTTTCTTTTCTTTTTTTTTTAAAGATTTTATTTATTTATTTGACAGAGAGAGACACAGCGAGAGAGGGAACACAAGCAGGGGGAATGGGAGAGGGAGAAGCAGGCTTCCCGCGGAGCAGGGAGCCTGATGTGGGGCTCGATCCCAGGACACTGGGATCATGACCTGAGCCGAAGACAGACGCTTAAGGACTGAGCCACCCAGGCGCCCCAACACAAATAATTTTCTTAATTGAGGTAAAATTCACGTAACAAAATTAACCATTATTAAAGTGTACAATTGAGGGCATTTTAGTGCAAATGGTAGCATGCAAACATCACGACCATAAATAATTTCTAAAGAACTTTTTAGTCACAGATTAATCTTACTAAATTATATACCTGTCCATGGCTCACATAGTAAAAAGGGAATTGCTGCCCACTATAAGAAAGTCCAAATCCCTTGATACTTAATAATTTCTTTCTAGGGACACCTGGGTGGCTCAGTCGGTTAAGCGTTTTATCTTCGTCTCAGGTCATGATCCCGGGATCCTGGGATCATGACCTAAGCTGAAGGCAGGCGCTTAACGACTGAGCCACCCAGGCGCCCCCTTTCTAGGTTATTGTTGATTCTTACATGTGCACTCCAGATTGGGTTAAGTGTAATAGTTTGCAATAAACCAGGAAAAATTAAATACAAATTAAGAATTTGATGTAAGTCCTTTGTCTCACACCTTCAATTCTTGCAATCTTTAGACCTATGACAGAAAATTCAAAGAAGACACCAACAGGGGTGCTTGGGTGGCTCAGTCGGTTAAGCATCTGCCTCCGCCTAGGGTCGTGATCCCAGGGTTCTGGGATGGAGCCCCGCATCCGGCTCCCTGTTCAGCGGGAAGCCTGCTTCTCCCTCTGCTGCTCCCCCTGCTTGTGCTCTCTCACTGTCAAATAAATAAAATCTTTAAAAAAAAGATACCAACATAGGAAAGCTGAACACAGTTCTTGCACTTTCCATAGTCCCATAGCGACAGCTCACCTCCGGCGGTAAGAAATGCAATGTGGAGTGGTGTGGATCTGACCTCTACAGTTTGTGGCTCCATTCTCCCAACCCTGAAATGAGAAACTACACCGCTCTAGGCTTAACAATCTGGAGCTTTGAGTCGGTGGGGCGGAAGTCTCAAAACCTGAGAGCCCGGGCTTCCTTCCAGGGAAAGAACCACTAGCCACGAATCCTATACACCACGGTTTCTCAAAGGTGCGGGCCACAATCCACCTGTTGAAGACGTTGGTTTCGTCGAACAGCACCCTAGAATCACCGAGTCTGAATACCTAGGGGTGGGGCTGCGGAGTCAGCTTCCCACCAGCACTCCAGGTGGTTCCAGTCTTTGGCGCGCTAGTTTGAGACCGGTGGAGCACCGCCTTTCCAGGGAGTGGGGGTGGAGGGGCGACGCAGAGATACGCGCCAAGCTCAACCGCCTACGCTGACTGGGGCCAAAGGCACTCAGCCCTGCGGCAGCTAGCAACCAAATCTCGTGTGCGCCCCCGCACCGCGGGAACTAGTCGCCCGCCTCTCTCCACTCCGCTCTCCTAACGCAGCGTCCTGCGCGCATGCGCAGCGCGCCTTCTCTCGCCGCCGCGCCCTCAGCTACCCTGGTTACCGTTGGTGTTTGCGAATTCCCTGCGGCACCTTCTTAGCTGGAGACCAGCGCCGCCGGGCTCTAGCAGCAGTTCCATACGCGCGCGCCCGCGTCACGTGGTGCGAGGCTGCCTCGCGGTTGCTGGCGTGCGGCTTAGCGGTGAGGAAGGAGCTGTGGCCACCGCTCGCCTTTCCCACTGCGCCCTAGGGCGGGTGCGCGGATAAATATGGCGAAGTGGGGATAGCTGGCGTCGAACCCGACGCGATGAGGCGCGCAGGTGGGGCGGTCGTCGGGGCCCCCTGACGTGGACGCCGGGCTGTTCTCGTCGGCGATTTGACCTGGCGGCCTCGGACCGGCGCCAAGTAGGTCAGACCACGGACTCCGCGGGTCGCCGAGGGCCCCGCCGAGAGCCGGAGGCAATGGATGAACAGAGCGTGGAGGTGAGGCGGGTCAAGAAGGGTGGTGGTTAGTTTCCCCCCCGCCACCCGCCGAGCGTTCTTAATTTGGGGCGCCCTGCCCCAGTCCTCCCTCTAGTAGGGCACCCCCACCCCGACGCTGCCGCTGTGGTGAAGGCTGGCCCAGTGCGAAGGACGCCGTGTTCGGTCTGCAGCCCTCCAGGTGCCTTGTGTTCTGACCGTTCCCGAAGTCAGGTGGTGCGTATCCTGGCGTTTTCTGGATGTCTTGGCACCGGTACTCGTTCCCAGAGGGTTTTTGCAGACTACAGCCTGGGCAGAGCAAAACTGCAAATTCATTAGACGTGTCGTGCACTCGCTACCAGTTCTTGCGAGTTCATGCGGGGATCCAAAACTCCCTCCAGATGGAATCCTTCATTCCCTCGCACCGGTACATTTTGCAGACTTCTGCCCTCCCTAAATTGAATGAAGATATACTTTTATTATCCTATTTGTGGTTTTCCAGAACAACCTATTTTATATCGGACTCTTGTGAGTTGTGATTTCAAATGGGATATTTACGTAAAGTCCAGAAACATAAAAAAAGATTGCTTATTGGACGTAATTATTTAATAATTGTCAAATTTTGAACCTTAATACTGAACCCTTGCTCCTTAGTAAGCGGCAACTATATTACTGGGCACTTCACTTGAAAGTAGTTCACCCAATGGTCTTATTGTCCATCCCCCGCCAGCGTCTGCATCTCACAGGTTCTTTCTTGTTCTGCAGAGTCATGATTAGACTCGTGAATAATTTTCTCCTTAATTCCCCATGCGAAAGTATTATAAAGGTTTTGTAACGTTTTCTTGGTTTAGGAGCGTTTTATTCTCTTGGGATGGAGTAAAAATAAATGTGAGTATGGTAAAAAATAAACTTGAAATATAGAATAACCTACATTTAATTCTGTTTTCTTGTCAGTTACTTTCTAAATTGATTCGTCCGAGGCTTGCAAAGGACACTGTTTCTTCTATTAATTTTTTCTTCTTCGCAAAGCCTTCATGGGGCTACCACTAAAATTCTCAGTAGGGGCAGAATCTCAGGCTCAAATAAGAAGCTAATTGGTTGGAGCATCAGGGCAGAAACCCAGGATTTCTGGATTCTGAATTAGTTTCTCTCCTGGTCAAAGTATACTGCCATTAGGATACGAATCTTCTAAATTAAAAAAAAAAAAATTTTTTTTTTAGATTTTATTTATTTATTTGACAGAGAGAGACGCAGCGAGAGAGGGAACGCAAGCAGGGGGAGTGGCAGAGGGAGAGGGAAAAACAGGCTTCCCCTGGAGCAGGGAGCCCATTGTGGGGCTTTGATCCCAGGACCCAGGGATCATGACCTGAGCTGAAGGCAGACGCTTAACGACTGAGCCACCCACGTGCCCCCCCTTTTTTTATTTTAAAAGCAATTCACCCCCCCTTGGAGAAATTGCAGGACAAGTAAAAAGTTTATATTGTTCACTCATATAATCTGCCTTTTTTTTTCTTTTTCTTTTTTTTAAAGATTTTATTTATTTGAGAGAGAGCACACAAGCAAGGGGTAGTGGTGGAGGGAGAAGCAGGCTCCTCTCTGAGCAGGGAGCCTGATGGCAGGGCTGCATTCCCGGACTCTGGGATGACCTGAGCCAAAAGCAGACACTTAACAGCCTGAGCCACCCAGGTGCCCCCCGCCTTTATTTTTTTACTGTTATACATCGTAAGCATTTTTCTGTATCAAATGATTCAAGAAGTATTTCTAGAGACTATTATAATCTATGTTAAGTCATTTTTTTTGTTAACTGTCATAATTTAATATTTTGAAATTTGGGCTACAGCCACATTCTTGCCATTATAATTTATGCCTTAGTGGAAATATTTGTGCCTGAGTCTGTGTTTGCATTTCATGTCCTTTCCTTAGAATAGAACCATTGTGAAGCTTAGAAAAGAGAAAGCACTTTTTCCAGGAGATGTTCTAAGGCACACTGGACCTTGACTAACCCAAGAACTGATGTGGAATTTATTAAAACAGATGATATCAGCTCAAAATAAATGTAAATGTTGAGTGAATAACTTTCAGCATGCTTTTTACTTTTGATTCAGTAGTCTAATTCTGGTGGATCTTACATCTTTTATTTTCAGAGCATTGCTGAGGTTTTCCGATGTTTCATTTGTATGGAGAAATTGCGGGATGCACGCCTATGTCCTCATTGCTCTAAGCTTTGTTGTTTTAGCTGTATCAGGGTAAGTTGTATTTTTTTTTTTACATGCTCTGAGTATATATAGGATATGTTGTGAAATTAGCCATTTTCTTTCTTTTAAAAATTTTACATTTTGTGCCCTTTTTAAAAATGTCTTAAGTGAATGTTCCTTAATAGGGAGACCATCAGTATATACTAAGTACTATGGAGGTGAATAATCAAGTAATAACTGCTATGAAATGTCTAGAAATCAAAACCCACTGTAATTTTTTTTTAAGACTTTATTTATTAGAGAGAGCACACAAGCAGGGAGAGGGGCAGCCGGAGAGGGAGAAGCAGACTCCCCGCTGAGCAGGGAGCCTGATGCGGGCTCGATCCAAGGACCCCGGGATCATGACCTGAGCTGAAGGCAGACACTTAACCAGCTGAGCCACCCAGGTGCCCCCAAACCCACTGTAATTTTAGTATATTTACATTATTAAATAATTTAACAAGTACTTTTAAAGTGGTTGCCTACATTGTGCTTGGGGTTGAGGAATTCTAAGAATGAAGTGCTTGCCCTGAAGTTTAAATCTAAGTGAGAGAATGGACTCTGTTGATATTGAAGAAAGTATAGTGTCATAAAGAGGCACTAACAAACTGCTATGAGACCCAGAGGAGGGAGAGTTTATACTGTTTAATGGGTAAGATGGAGAAAAAGCTAGTAATGGGTTCAGAGGCTAAGATTAAAATCCTATAATCTTACAGATACAAGAGACTTTAGAGATTAATATAATCCATTGGCTTTAAAACTTGAATATAGGTGAGCCCCTCAAACAAAATTGTGAGGAAGCCTAAGATGTGAAACAGAAGAATTTATTTTGGTGTGTGTGTTTTGGGGGGGGGGATTCAGTAGCACATGTGCAGATCACAGTTGAAACCTTTCCTGTCCACATTACTCTTAGTAGATTATGTCCTTTACTGAGAAAATCAGAGCCATCTAACATGCTTTTCACCTCAAAATTTCTCTGATTCCTTATTGCTGCCTAAGGAAGATAGATATCCCTTTGTCGAGAGTAATATTTGGAACTCTTAAATCATTTGCTTCCAGTCACACAGCTAGCAAATAATAAAGCTGGATTTGAATCCAGGAAGTCTGGCTCTAGAGCCTGTCTTCTTTGCCACTGCACTGTGTGCAGAAGACCTAGGTTTACATATCATCCTAGTTCTCCCACTCATAAACTGAGAAACTCAGTCGTTATTAGCCTTGTTTCCTCAGCCATAGAATGAGGTAACAAGATTTACCTCACAGGATGGTGGTGGCATTAAATGAGATAAGTTAAAACGTAATTTAGAAATTGTAAAGTACTATCTACTTGTAAGGTGTTAAAATTTTATTGTTAAAATAGCAACTAACCTGTCATTATTTGTTTTATAAACAGTGAAACTGAAGCTAGGGAAATTAGGTAATTGGCCTCTGTCACTGTAGGTAATTAAGTGGTAGAGTCTGTGTGGACTCAGCTATTTTGGTGAAGGTCCAGTATACGGATGACCTGTGGATATTACCTTAAACCTTATTGATTCTTCATTTCTTCATTGTTACTTCTTTGTTCTGCTCCTTAAAGCCATATATTTTTAAAATATTGCTGCTGGCATCCTTTACTTAGAAGTGTTTGGGAAAATTTCATCTACTTTGGGAAATTTGATTTACTCTTGCAGGTTTAACTGTGATCTCTGTGTGTATGGCTTTTAAATCTATTCCTTTGGCATTGACCTTCCAGCATTTTGAATGTTGTTCCAGATCAACTTCTCTTTTTTCAAAGTGATTCTTTTTGACTTCTTTTTGTTCTGTTCTCCACTCAAACTGGAAACCCTTTACACCAATGATTTTAAGTTTTGTCAGTTATTATCTCCTGCTGCCACTTATATCTATCCTACCTATTTCTTTTTTTTTTTTTTTTAAGGTTTTTTTTTTTTGAGAGAGGGGAAGCAAGAGAGCACGAGCAGGGGGAGGGGCAGAGGGAGAAGCAGAGTCCTGGCTGAGCAGGGAGCCCGATACAGGGCTCGATCCCAGGACCCTGTGATCATGACCTGAGCTGAAGGAAGATGCTTGACTGACTGAGCCAGCCAGGTGCCCCGGTACCTATCCATTTCTATTATTACCATCCTAGTAGAGAAATACAGACATTTATTATCTCATGCTTAGATAATTATAGTTACCTTTTAATTGATCTGAGTCTTTTCTGTCTCTGGTTCATTTTATATCCTGCTGGCATATTGATGTTTTCCAGTAATGTCATTGTTTTTTTTTCTTTCTCAGAAGCCTCAGATTCATTGCCTTAATCCCTTAGAATATTAGCTTTATATTCAGACCACCTGGATGATCTGGTTCTAATCTTTCTTTCTAAAGCTGTCTTGGTTCCTGAATGTACCACTGATGTGTTTGTTCATTCAACAAATACTAATTATATGTGTACTTGGAGTTAAGCATTGACCTCCCAGGGAGTTGACTTACTTAATAGTTGGTTTATAGACAAAAAGGTAAATAGACATATGTTAGATACCAGTAAGTGCTGTGAAGAAAAATGAAACTGAGTAGGGAATAGAGTGGGGACTTTGAGGAGGACTCGGGCAGGTTGTTAGTTGTTTTAGATAGCGTGGTCTGGGAAGGTCTTTGAGGGGATGATGTTTGAGCAGAGACCAGAATGAAATGTGGGAATGATGTGAATGAATATCTAGGGGAAGAAAGTCCCAGGCAGAGAAGTCAGAAGAGGCAAAGGCCCTGAGAGAAATAGCAAAGAAGCCAGTTGGCTGTAGCAGAGTGGACAGAGGGAGAGGGAAAGGAGATGAGTTTGGAGATGTAACTTGGGGCCTTGGTAAAGACCTTGGATTTTATTTTAACTGTGATGGTAGCCATTGAAAGCTTTTGAATGATACGAATTAATTTTTTTTTTTTTTTAAAGATTTTATTTATTTATTTGACAGTGAGAGACACAGCGA
This sequence comes from Neomonachus schauinslandi, assembly GCF_002201575.2. Taxonomy (NCBI): domain Eukaryota; kingdom Metazoa; phylum Chordata; class Mammalia; order Carnivora; family Phocidae; genus Neomonachus; species Neomonachus schauinslandi. The sequence goes on from NC_058417.1 coordinate 26,887,335, forward strand.
GAGAGGGTACACAAGCAGGGGGAGTGGGAGAGGGAGAAGCAGGCTTCCTGCAGAGCAAGGAGCCCGATGCGGGACTTGATCCCAGGACCCTGGGAACATGACCTGAGCCGAAGGCAGACGCTTAACAACTGAGCCACCCAGGTGCCCCACGAATTAATTAATGTTTAAAAACTATCACTGGCTGCAGTGTGGAAAGTGGACTGTAGGCAAGTGGGAGAGGAAGTGAGGAGACCAATTGGGATGTGCTTTATTAGTGAAGGGTGAATGGTGATTTAGACTAGAATGGTAACAGTGGAGGTGGTGAAAAATAGGGCAGTTCTGGATATGTTTTGAAGATAGAGCCAATGGATTTGCTTAAAGATGGAACATGAGGAAAGTTTTATACAGCATTTGGATGAATTAATGGTTTTCTATTATTCTGAGATAGAAGAAATTTTGGGAAGAACAGGTTGTGTAGGCTATAGATGTACAAGTTGTTTGTTTTTTTTTTTTAAAGATTTTATTTATTTGAGAGAGTGTGTGAGAGCAAGAGTGCATAAGCGGAGGGGAGGGGCAGAGGGAGAGGGAGAAGCAGACTTCCCACTGAGCAGGGAGCCCGATGTGGGGCTCGATCCCAGGACCATAGGATCATGGCCTGAGCCGAAGGCAGACGCTTAACCGGCTGAGCACCCAGGCTTGTTTTGTTTTTAAATACGTCAGGTTTGAGTTTTTTGTTTTGTTTTGTTTTGAGATTCTTACACATCTAACTGGAGATGTTGGCAGTTGGAAATATGAATCTGGAGTTGAGAAAGGGGATTTAGAGATAATTATTAGCGTACAGATAGTATTTAGGTACTTGATGAGATTACCTCTCGGGGAAAAGATTTTTTAGGTCTGAACTCTGGGGCACTCAACACTTAGCGGTCAGGAGGAGGATTCAGCAATGGATAAAAAGAAGGAGCCATGAGTGAGGCATCACAGAATTCAAGTCAAAAATCTGTCTCAAAGAGGAGTAGGTTAAATGGTTCTGGCCTGGGAATTGACCATTGTATTGAGAATGTGTAGGTCATTGGTGATCTTGATGAGTGGTTTCAGTGGAACAATTAGGACAAAAGCTTGATGGTAGGGAGTGGGAGGCAAATGAAACAGCAAGTATAAAAATTCTTAGAATTTTGTTGTAAAGGGGGAAAAAAAGGCAGTGGGTTGAGAAAGTTTATAGCTTATTTTGCCTGAATGAGTAGAGAAAGATTAATTAATGATGCTGGAGAGGGTGGGTAATTACAGGAGGAAAGTCCTTGAGATCTGGGCACTCCACCCAACCAAATTGTAGTATTGTTTATTGTATGACTTTCCTTTCTCTTCCATCCCATCTCTGTTCATTTGACCATGGAAATTTAACTATCCATGACAGGCCAGATACTTGTTTCATTGAATAAAACAAAGTAAGGTCTAGACCCGTGAATAGACTTGTCCAAAGTCACGCAGTAGTTGGTGACAGACCAAGACTTCCAGGCCAGTCCTCTACGCATGACTCTCTAGTGCCTCCATACACATAGACTAAAAGGTAGGAACATTGGCTGTATTTTCAGGCTAGGTCTCCTTCATTCTGCCAGTTACTCTCAATTGATTCTCTCCCTCCCTCCCTTCCTTCCTTAAGATTTTATTTATCTGGGCGCCTGGGTGGCTCAGTCGTTAAGCGTCTGCCTTCGGCTCAGGTCATGATCCCAGGGTTCTGGGATCGAGTCCCACATCGGGCTCCCTGCTCCGCGGGAAGCCTGCTTCTCTCTCCCACTCCCCCTGCTTGTGTTCCCTCTCTTGCTGTGTCTCTCTCTGTCAAATAAATAAATAAAATCTTTAAAAAAAAAAAAAAAAGATTTTATTTATCTGAGAGAGAGAGAGAGGGAGACAGAGAGCAAGAGAAAGAGAGTGTGCATGCCCGGAGCAGGGGGGAGGGGTAGAGGGAGAAGCAGACTCCCTGCTAAGCAGGGAGCCTGAATTGGGACTCAATCCCAGAACCCTGGGATCATGACCTGAGCCAAAGGCAGACGCTTAACTGACTGAGCCACCCAGATGCCCTGATTCTCTTTCATTACCTGTTCTTATTTTTGTATTTTCTCCCATTTTTTTGCCCCCATCTTTCTCATCCAGGTTGGTTGGTTGGTTTTGACCCCTTCTTGATTTTCAGCATTGGTAGCATTTTATGATCGCCTGTAATTGACTTTCTTTTTAACTTTGCAGTTTTTAAAAATTAGGTAAAAGTGACATAATAAATTGTACTTATTTAAAGTATACAGTTTGGTAGATTTTGACAAATGTATATACTTGAAAAACCATCACTACAATCAAGGTGCTGAACATAATCTATAATCCCCAACTTTCTTTGTACCTCTTGGTAATTCCTCCTTCTACTTGTCTTATTCCCAGGAAACCACTGATCTGTTTTCTGTCTCTGTAGATAAGTTTGCATTTTTTGGACTTTTTCTTTTAAGAATTTATTTATTTGTCAGAGAGAGTGAGCGAGCACAAGTAGGGGGAGTGGCAAGAAGCAGGCTTCCCGCTGAACAAGGAGCCTGATGCAGGACTCAATCCCAGGACCCTGGGATCATGACCTGAGCCAAAGGCAGACACTTAACAGACTGAGCCACCCAGGTGTCCCATTTTTTGGACTTTTATACAAATTGAACCTTACAGTGTGTTATCTCATGTGTCTGGATTTTTTCCCTCAGCAAAATTATTTAGAGATCTATGTTGGGTGGATCAATAGAGATCAATCTTTGTTGCTGAGTAGTAGCAGCCCATTGTATGCATATGCCATAATTTGTTTATCCATTCACCTGATGATGGACATAGGGGTTGCTTCTAGTTTTTAGCATTTATACAGAAAACTGCTATGAACTTTTTTTTTAAAGATTTATTTTTATTTGAGAGCACACGAGTGAGCAGGATGAGGGTCAGAGGGAGAGGGAGAGACAGAATCTCAAACAGACTCCCTGCTGAGCCACCCAGACGCCCCAGTAACATACTATTTTGATTACTGTTGCTTTGTAGTAAATTTTCAAATCAGGAAATATGAGTTCTATAATTATTTTTTTCAATTGAGATATAATTGACATAAAAAAGTTTTAGTTGTACATGGTCATTTTCAGGATAGTTTTGGCTATTTGAGAGTCCCTCAAGATTCCTTTCGAATTTTAGAGTGGGTTTTTCTACTTTGTAAAAAGCATCATTGGAATTTTGATAGGAATTATATGTTGATTCTGTAGATTGCTTTGGGTGGCATTGTCATTTTAACAATATTAAATCTTCCAATGCATGAACATGGGATGTCTTTCCATTTATTTAGGACTTCTTTCATTTCTTTCAGTGGTGTTTATAGTTTTCCATGTATAAATCTTCCAACTCCTTGGTTAAATTTATACCTAGGTATTTTACTTTTTTTTTTTTTTGACATTGTAGATGTATTTTCTTAATTTACTCTTTGAATTCTTCATTGCTAGCATATAGAAATATAAGTGGTTTTTTTAATGTGTTGATTTTGTGTTCTGCAAATTTGGTGAATTTGCTTATTAGCTTTAAGTTTTTTTTGTGGCATCTTTAGGGTTTTCTACTGATAAGATTATGTCATTGCAAACAAATTACTTTTCCAGTTGGGATGCTTTTTATTTCTTGCTTAATTGCACTCAGTGAAATTTTCAGTATTGTGTTGGATAGAAGTGGTGAAAATGGGCATCCTTGTCTTTTTCCTGAATTTAAGGAAAAGGTTTTTATTGTTTCACCATTGAGTATGATATTCATTCTGGATTTTTTATGTATGAACTTTATCAAGTTGAGGAAATTCTCTTCTATTCCTTTTTCTTGAGTGTTTTTATTGTGAAAGGATATCAGATTTTGTCAGAGGCCTGTATCAATTGAGATGATCATGTGGTTTATTCCTTCATTTTATTAATGTAATATATTACATTGAATGATTTTTTGTATGTTGAACTATCCTTGCATTCCAGGAGTAACTTCCACTTGGTCATGCTATCTAGTCTTTTTAATATACTGTTGAATTCAGTTTGCTGGGCTGTTGTTGAGAATTTCCCTAGCACAATTTTGCAGAGTAGGTATGTTGATTCTCTTGTTGCATATGAGTAAACTTGAGCTCAGTCACATGTCTGGTGTCATGTAGCCATTAAGTGCCAGAGCTAGAAGTCAGACTTAGGTCTGAATATTGTCTAAAGCATGTGATTCTTCCATTTTAATGGAGAGAAATTCTTAAATTGAATATGGGGCATTGCTATACTATAATACTTATTTTCTTTAATAATCCTTGTACATTAATATTGTATCAGTGGTTTTTACCTTTGGTTTCGGTTTGGGAGAAATACTGGTTTTCCCAAAGTATTAAAGTTACCATATTTATTTTGTGATTAAGTTAGATTATGAAGTACAAGGTAAAAATGCCACAAGTATTCAGAGATGGGAAGGATCACTAACCTGGGATAGGTAGGAAAGTTTTATGAACATAATTAGTAGATATTCCCATGGGACAGCACCTGGAGGGAGGGATATATTAGCAAATACAGAAATATGCCAAGAGTGGTGTATAGTACAGCAGTAAGTCTGTTTTGATTGGAATGGAGAGGCATATTTAAAAATATGGGCAGAGGCTGCCGGGAAGATGGTGGAGTAGGAGGATCCTGGGCTCACCTCTTACGGCTGGCCACCTAGAGAACACCCACATTGGCATAAATAACCCAGAAAATGACCTGAAGACTTGCAGAACAGACTCTCCACAGCTGGATGTAGACAAGAGGCCACAGCAAAGAGGATCCATCCCCTCTGATTAGCTCTTGGCAAGATCCCATCAAAGCAGTGCCACAAGCCTGGCTGTGTGCAAGCAGCACAGACAAGGGCCAGCACCACTCCAAAGTGAGTCCTGCTCCACGGAGAGGGGAAGATGACCACAAACCAGTCTGACTGCGACCTCAGCAGTGGGCTGGGGAGGCAGCTGGTCTGACTGCAGGCCCCACCCACCAATAAAAGCTTGTCAGGGGACAGCACAGGGAAAGTGCCTTGCAGTTTGATGTTACTTCATCTCTGGCAAACACCTGGTCTCACTCAACTCAAGCCCAAGGCAGCCCCAGAGTGGCCCACTAACAGCACAGGCATCAGACTCTACCCACAACAGGCAGAGAGCCATTGCAGACTGGACTGAAGGCAAACACAGCCCAGCCACAACAGTAGGACACCCTGTAGCAACACATATAGGAGTCACCCCTGAAGCACCATTTTCTGGTGAAGAGGAGACACAGCACTGCGGGGCACTACAGGACCTCTTCATAAAGCCACTACTTTTAAGTGCGGGATACATAGCTGACTTTTCTGACATGTAGAAACGGACACAGTAATAAACAGAATGAGGAGACAGAGGAATATGTCCCCAATGAAAGAGCAGCACAAAATCCTAGCAAGAGACCTAAACCAAATGGAGATAAGTAATATGTCTGATAGTGAATTTAAAGTATTGCTCATAAAGATACTCACTAGAATTGAGAAAGGAGTGGAGGACCTCCATGAGACCCTCCACAAAGAGATAGGAAAAAGAACCAATTAGAGATAATGCACTAAATAAAATTAAAAATAGACCACCTGGAATAAATAGCAAACAAGAGGAAGTAAAAGAATGGATCAGCAACCTGGAGGATGGGGTAATGGAGAGTAATCAAGCTGAGCAGGTGAGAGGGGAAAAAATATACACGAAATGAGAATAGACCCAGGAAACTCAGCGATACTGTCAAGCTTAACAGTCGCATGATAGGGATCGCATAAAGAGAGAGAGAAAAGGGGGCAAAAGATTTATTTGAAGAAATAATGGCTGAAGACTTCCTGAATCTGGGGAAGGAAAGAGAAATCCAGATCCAGGAGGCACAGAGAGCCCCCAATAAAACCAACCCAAAGAGGTCTGCAACAAGACACAAAGTAAATAAGATGGCCAAAAGTAGTGATAAAGAGAGAATTTTAAAAGCAGCAAGAGAAAGGAAAGCAGTTACATACAAAGGAAACCTCATAAGGCTATCAGTGGATTTTTCATCAGAAACTTTGAAGGCCAGAAGGGAGCAGCATGATATATTCAAAACGCTAAAAGGAAAAAATCTGCAGCCAGGAATACTCTATCCAGTAAGGCTTTCATTCAGAATAGAAGGAGAAGTAGAGTTTCCCAGAAAAACAAAAGTTAAGGGAATTCATGACCAGGAGCAAAACCAGCCACGTTCCTATCACAAATGATGCCATTGGCCGGTGGGTCCCAAATCCACAGTCCAGCTGCCTTTCTGCCCGAGTCAGCATGCACTGCCTGCCACCTACTCAGTGCAAGTCAACACATCACCTGAGAACAGGATTCAAACTGATGCTCTTCCCCTCAAATTCCAACCCCTGTGCTCAAGTTTGTGCACAAAAGTGGACATAATTATAACAGCAGAATGAAGCAACCCAAATAGTGACACTAACTCTGTGGAATGTATAATGGGTAAAAGGAGTGTGCTAGGCTGAGAACATCTCCAACAAACACATCAAAGAACAATATATACAGCATGATTCTCTTTACTAACCCCCCCCCAAATAAAAAATAAAAATATGGACTGGTCACTCCCTATCACTCCCAACTTTTTTTTTTTAAGATTTTATTTATTTTAGAGAGTACTCACATACAAGCGGTTGGGGAGGGGCAGAAGGAGAGGAAAGGGGAGAATCTCAAGCAGACACCACACTGAGTGCAGAGCCTGACATGGGACTCCATCTCACAACCCTGAGATCATGACCTGAGCTGAAATCAAGAGTTGGATGCTTAACTGACTGAGCCACCCAGGTGCCCCAGCCCCAACTTTTATAGAGCTTATAGTGTAGCAGGGCAAAGGAAACCCAACAAATAAGTCAGTGTAATAAAGTGTTAAAGGACAGTGAAGGGAGAAGTACAGGTTGCTATGGTAATCTGTAGAGAGTCAGGGCAAGCTTTCTGGAGGCAGTGACGTATAAACTGAAATCTAAAGGATGAGTAGGAATAATACAGTTGAAGAGAGGTGTTGAAGAATATCCTGGGCAGAGAGAGGAAATATACCTAAAAGCTTAACCTTGTTGGGTCCCCTAGAGTGAGGTAGAAGATGAGACTAGAGGGGTGTGGGCTGAAACCAGCCCTAAAAGAGTACTGTGGATTTAGCTGAGCATTGTTTGAGAGTACAAAACCTGACCCAAATCTTATGTTTGCTGAGGGACCAAAGAAATTATCTTCAAGGTTATTAAGAAGAGAGAAATCCTTTTGTGTCTATTTTCTTTTTCTTCCAGCTTTATATTCTTTACTGTAAAGTACCCTTTTCTTTATTATGTTTTATCTTTTATAATCCTTTAAGGTTTCCTTGGGAGTTTCATTTCTGAGTTAATTATTTGACTTTAAAAGCTTATGTTCTTTTATAGAAGTAGAAAGGGATAAATAGAAATAACAGCCATGGGCAGTACATAGGTATGGGATTATAGTTACTTACCTTGAAACATTTACTAGTCAATTAAAACATTTAATATTTAACCAGGAAGCTATTGTTTTTGGAAAGGTATTCAGAAAATCTTAGTGTCTCCTTTGTATATGATATAAAACTGTTCCCTATCCAGTAATTAATTAAAATGATTAAATTAATAAAATTTGAAGTTTAGTAGAGATATTGTTCTCTTATAAAAGCTTTCTATAATTGTGAAGAAACCAAATTATGCAGATATTATATTACTGAACTATAGAACTCTTAAGACATGAAGTTTTGTATTGCTTTTTATATTTTAGGTCTAATTTATATACCCATATTATATATTCTTCAAAATTAGTTTACTTTTCAGAAAGGAGTTTAATAGCACCTTAGACTTTCTCAGGGATTTTATGAGAGGTTAGTTAGAAGTTAATCATCACTGGTTTATTTTTAGAGTGGTGGTTACTGTATCATTGTTTTTGTGAAGATTATCAACATCTTCCTTGTGGGATCCAGATAGTCTCAGGATCACTTTCTTTCCTATGAGAAAATAGCTTCTTAACTATTTTGGAATGAGTTCTGTCCCTTTGAAAATTTGTCCCCGTCATGATGATAATGAGGAGACAGTAGATTGATTATCTGCTATTTCTATAAGTACCTTTATAATTAATTCAGGCACTACAGAGTTAAACTCATTAAATTTGGTATGTAAGTATTCAGTATGTACAAATTAAAGTAATGTTTCTGTAATCAAAATCTAATTTTTTGCCTCCTTAGCGCTGGCTGACAGAGCAGAGAGCTCAATGCCCTCATTGCCGGTAAGTGCTTTGCTATGATTATTGGTGAATTTGGAAAATAGTAAGGTGATGGGATTAGAGTATGCCGTAATATTCAGTTTTTCTGCATCCTACCACATTTCTCCTCTTTGTGAATACAGTTGAAAAGAAAATAACCTGTGCAGATAAAGAAATGCAAACTAATTTATCTGACTCAGAATTATGCAGAATGGATTACACTGTTTACTAGAGTAGCGTTGTGTAACAACTTTTTATAATTGAAAAGTTTTCTTTTTTTTTTTAGAGAGGGAGGGGGAGGAGCAGAAGGAGATGAGGAAAGAATTTTTTTTTAAAGATTTATTTGAGAGCATGAACCTGCATGAGTGGGTGGGGGGGGGCGGATAGAGGGAGAGAGAATCTTAAGCAGGCTCTACCCATGACCCTGAGATCATGACCTGAGCCGAAATCAAGAGTCGGATGCTTAACCGACTAAGCTACCCAGCCGCCCCTAAAATTGAAAAGTTTTCTAATTAATACAGATAAATAAAATAAAAAGTCTTCTATTTCTGATACTCCCTGCCTGATCTTTTCATTAAATGACACTTTCAAAAGAAATGGTTAGATTTCATATCTATTCTTCTAGACATTTTTCTAGGAGTATACTGATATGTATACATATAAATTTTTTTCTTAAAACACGCAAATGATATACTATTTTGGATTTTTTTTTTCATGTAAAATATGGTGGGACTTTGATATGTATACGTGTCATTTTTAAGGAGGTGTGAATAATCTATAACTGTATGTTTTATTTATGCTTATATTCAGAGACATTTAGGTGGTTTCCACTTTTGGTTTTTTCATATAATTATGATAGATTACATTGAAAGAAAGGTTTTTACCATTTTACATTCCTAATAATAGATACAAAATTGCCTTTTTCTCACATTCTTGTCAATACTGATTATTATAAGTCTTTTTTTGTCATTCCATTAAATGAAAAAAGGCATCTTGTTTTTAATATGCTTTTTAAAAAAATGATTGAAACTGAGCATCTTTTGAAGCATTTAGCTACTTATATTTCTTTTTTGCTTATACTACCTCTTCACCTCATTTGATTGCCCATTTTCATCATGTATTGTTTACTTTTTTCATACTAACTTTTAAGAAAACCAGCACTATCAAATAAACTTTCCATAATGATGGAAATGTCTATAGCTTTGCTGTCCAATTCCACTAGGTACATGTGGCAATTGAGCACTTGAAATTTGTCTAGTGTGACTATAATGAAATTTTATTCTTATTTAATTTTAATTAATTTGAATTTTAAATAGTCACATGTGACTGGTGGCTCTCATTTTGGACAGTATAATTTTAGACTGAGGAATTTAGAATTCAGTCTGTAATCTGAATTTTTTTTTTTTTGTAAATGACCTATTAAGGTAAAAATAAGTTGTAAACCATACTTTTCATTGAGTCTGTTTTATTTTAATAATAATATGGTATGAGTATGATTGTTAGCTCTGTTTTGAGGAATGTGTTTGATAATTTCTTTTTTTACGACTATCCTCTTTCACTCTGTGTAATGTCCTTAAGGTTTATGCATGTTGTAGCATATGTCAGAGTTTCATTCCTTGTTAAGGTTGGTTAATATTCCATCATGTACATGTATCACATTTTGTTTATCCATTCATCTGTTGATGGACATTTTGATTGCTTCCACTTTTGGGCTTATTGTGAATAATGCTGCTATGATCATGGGTGTTCATCTTTTCTAGACCTGCCTTCAGTTTTTTTTGGATATATACCCAGAAATGGTATTGCTGGATTATATGGTAATTGTGTTTTTAGTATTTTGAGGTATAGTCGGCAAATAAAATTGTAAGATATTTAAAGTGTACAATGTGATGGTTTTTTATATGTATACATTGTGAAAAGTTTCCCTCTGTTGATTTAATTAACACACTCATCATCTTGCGTGATTACCTTTGGAATGTGTTTATATTAAAAAATAGTCTCAAATTCCTGAATCAGAATATATGTACATATTTTTTTTTTCCCAGTGCTCCACTCCAGCTACGAGAACTAGTAAACTGTCGTTGGGCAGAGGAAGTAACACAGCAGCTTGATACTCTTCAACTCTGCAGTCTCACCAAACATGAAGAAAATGAAAAGGACAAGTATGCCCTCAATTTCTTTCTTCAAGTATTTCATAGATGTTGCTCTATGTTATTTTATTTTTTAAAGATTTTATTTATTTGACAGAGTACAAGCAGGGGAATGGGAGAGGGAGAAGCAGGCTCCCTGCTGAGCAGGGAGCTGGACTCGGGGCTTGATTCCAAGACCCCGGGATCATGACCTGAGCTGAAGGCAGATGCTCAACCGACTGAGCCACCCAGGCGCCCCTACCATATATTATTTTAATTACACTATTGAAAGTTTCTTTTTTGTTTTAGGTGAATACTTATTTTTCTTCTGGCATGGTATGGGTATCACTGTTTTGAAAGACCCTTCTAATTCTTGATTGGCTCCTTTTATGAGAGCCTCTCATGAAAGGAGTAGAACTGCTAGATGCCTGCTGGCCTCTCTTCCCTTGGTTTGCTGCAGGTGTATATAGGCCATTGATAAAGAATTGTTTTTTTTTTTTTTTTTTTTTTTTTATTTATTTATTCATGAGAGACAGAGAGAGAGAGGCAGAGGGAGAAGCAGGCTCCCAAGGAGCAGGGAGCCCGATGCGGGACTCGATCCCAGGACCCTGGGATCATGACCTGAGCCAAAGGCAGACGCCTAACCATCTGAGCCACCCAGGCGCCCCAAGAATTGTTTTGATAAATTTCCTATATTATAAAAGCTGTGTTCTAAATTTGGTAGTGTGGAAGTCAGCCTAAATGAGCTTCCAGGTAGTATCTAATATGCTGTTTTTTTTTTACACTTTTATTATGAGAAATAGAAAATATAGACCTGTTGAGGTTATTTAAGCTCAGTGTAGTTCATTAGTGAGAAGCTTTTTTTTCTTTTTCTTTTATTAGAAAGAGCACATGGGGGGAGGGGCAGAGGGACAGGGAGGAGAGAAGCAGACTCCCCACTGAGTGCGGAGCCTGACACGGTGCTCGGTCTCACAACCTTGAGATCATGACCTGAGCTGAAATCAAGAGTTGGACACTCAACTGACTGAGCCACCTAGGCACCCCTAGTGAGAAGCTTTTTAAGAAATGCAACAGTGTGTCTCCTTTTTTTTTTTTTTTTTTAAAGGTTTTATTTATTTATTTGAGAGAGAGAGCACAGAGGGAGAGAGAGAGAGAGAGAAGCAGGTTCCCTGCTGAGCAGGGAGCCTGATGCAGGGCTCGATCCCAGGACCCTGGGGTCATGATCTGAGCCTAAGGCAGACGCTTAACCGAGTGAGTCACCCAGGCACCCCAGTGTGTCTCTTTTATAGGCAACAGAAAACTTAAAAAAAATTTTTCTTAAGATTTTATTTGACAGAGAGAGAGCACAAGCAGGGGGAGTGGCAGGCAGAGGGAGAGGGACAAGCAGGCTCCCTACTGAAAAGGAGCCCAATGTGGGGCTCGATCCCAGGACCCTGGGATCATGACCTGAGCTGAAGGCAGATGCTTAACCGACTGAGCTACCTAGAGCCCCCATTTTTTTTTAAGTGTAGTAAAATACACATTATATAAAATTTACTTCTTAACCATTTTTAAGCTTATAGTTCAGTAGTGTTAAATATATTCACATTGTATACTAGGCCCCAGAACTTTTTCATCTTGCAAATCTGAAACTCTACCCATTAAACAATAATTCCCCATTTCTCCTTCCACCAACCCTGGCAACCACCATTTCACTTTTTGTTTCTATAAGTTTGACTACTCTAGATTGCTCATGTAAGTAAAATCACACAGTTTTGTCTTTTTGCAACTGTCTTCCTTGACTTTACGTAATGTAGTTTATATCAAAATTTCATTCCTTTTTAAGGCTGATTAATAGTACATCATGTATATATATATCACATTTTGTTATCCATTATCTGTTGATGGACATTTGGATTGCTTCCACTTTTGGGCTCTTGGGAACAATGCTGCTTATGATCATGGATGTTCATTTTTTCTAGATCTTGCCTTCAATTTTTTTCTCTTCTTCTTTTTTTTTTTTTTTTTTTAAGATTTTTAAGTAATCTCTACACCTCAATGTGGAGCTCGAGATCAAGAGTTGCACACCCTACTGGCTGAGCCAGCTAGGCACCCCTTTTTTGGATATATACCCGGCAGTGATATTGCTGGATTATATGGAATTCTGTTTTAAATATTTTGAAGAACTTTCATACTGTTTTCTTTTTCTTTTTTTTTTTAAAGATTTTATTTATTTATTTGACAGAGAGAGACCCAGCAAGAGAGGGAACACAAGCAGGGAGAGTGGGAGAAGGAGAAGCAGGCTTCCCGCCGAGCAGGGAGCCCGATGTGGGGCTCAGTCCCAGGACCCTGGGATCATGACCTGAGCTGAAGGCAGACGCTTAACGACTGAGCCACCCAGGCGCCCCTTCATACTGTTTTCTGTGGCAGCTGTACCATGTTACATTCCTACCAGCAATGTACAGGATTCCAGTTTCTCCACATTCTGGCCAACACTTGTTTTATTTTTTTGATGGTAGCCATCCTAATGGGTATGAGGAAATGTCTTGTGGTTTTGATTTGCATTTATCTGATGATTTGGATGATTTTCATAATGCTTATTGGTTATTTATTTGTACATCTTTGGAGAAAAGTGTCTTTTACGTCCTTTGCCCATATTTTAATCAGGTGTTTGGGGGTTTTTTTGGTTGTTTTCTGTTGTTGAATTGTAGGAGTTCTTTATATATTTTGGATATTAACTCCTTATCAGATATATGATTGGCAAATACAGTCTCTTAATCCATAGATTGCCCTTTGTTTATTGTGTCCTTTGAGGTACAGAAGTTTAGTTTTTTTTTTTAAGGTTTATTTATGTATTTTAGAGAGAAGGAGCACACAGCTAAAAGGGCAGAGGGAGAGGGAGAGAGAATTCTCATGCAGAGAATCTCATGCAGACTCACTGAGCTCGGAGCCCAACATGGTGCTTAATCTCACAACCATGAGATCACGACCTGAGCTGAAACCAAGAGTTGGATACTTAACTGTGCCATCCAGGCACCCCCAGAAATTTTAAATTTTTATATATTTCGATTTATTTATTTTTGTCTCTGTTGCATGTGCTTTTGGTGTCCTCTTTAAGAAATAATTTCGAAATCCAATATCATAAAGCTTTTCCCCTGTGTTTTCTTCTAAGAATTACATTATATGAGAACATAGAAAATGTATATTCATTTGCAGATCTTTTGTTGTAGGATCAAAGTCTTTGATTAGGTCTTATGTTTAGGTCTTTGACCTACTCTGAGTTAAATTTTGCGTATGATAAAAGCTAAAGGTGTTTATATGCTAGGGCTGCCATAACAACACCCCAGACTGGATGGCTTACATAACAGAAATATATTTTCTCATGGCTTTGGGGCTGGAAGTTTAAGGTTAAGGTATTATGAGGGTTGGTTTCTCTTTGACTTGGATTAGGGCTCTTCCTCGCTGTGTCCTCACAGGACCTTTTCTCTGTGTGTGCACACTTCTGATATCTTTCTCTTCTTGGACAGACCAGTTTTGTTGGATTAGGGTACCAACCTATGACCTCATATAACCTTCATTACCTCCTTAAAGGCCCTATCTCCAAATACATTTACATTAGAGCTTCAACATAGGCATTTGGGAGGATGCAGTTTGGTTCATATTCATGTTTTACATGTGGATTTAAGGGGAAACTCTTTTTTTTTTTTTTAAAGATTTTATTTATTTATTTGACAGAGAGACAGACAGCGAGAGCAGGAACACAAGCAGGGGGAGTGGGAGAGGGAGAAGCAGGCTTCCCGCCGAGCAGGGAGCCCGATGTGGGACTCGATTCCAGGACCCTGGGATCATGACCCGAGCCGAAGGCAGATGCTTAACGACTGAGCCACCCAGGCGCCCGGGAAACTCATTTTTTAAAATTGAGTTGTTCATTTCTTATGAGGATATGGTATTACATTATACAATTGCACGTGTCTTGATTATTGTTAGCATTGGTCACATGTGGGGCAAATTTTTGTATATGCATACATACTCATGTAGGTATAGACTCATAATGTGATTTGCTCAAAATGTAGTAAGTTAGAACTTATCTATAGTGATGCTAGAAAATGTTATATTTGTACTTTATTTAGAAATTAGTCTGCATTTTTCACGATTCTAAAGTCTTTATAAATTAATGAAAACAATACTTAAAAAAATTTTGTGTCCACATGTGATTTATTTTAGCTTAATTTGTAGAAGCATGGAATGCATTTTATATTGTTTCCTGAGATATAATTGTTTAAAATTGACTAACCTGTTTCCCAAACTTAGGAATTTGTTGAGGTAATTATGTTATAATTTTAATTTATTTAATTTAATCTATATTTTCTTTTCATAATATATAGATGTGAAAATCACCATGAAAAACTTAGTGTATTTTGCTGGACTTGTAAGAAGTGTATCTGCCATCAGTGTGCACTTTGGGGAGGAATGGTGAGCAGAAAATATTTAGCATATTACTTTTAGCTAGAAATATTTGTTTGATTTAGATAGAGAATAATATTAATTTACTCTGCTTATAGAATGAAATTTAAATGCATCTGATTTATAGTAGAAGCTATCATACCACAACCTTCCTTTGTGGGAGATGTTGATGTGGAATGTGCACCTCTTACAGAAACATTATTTTAATTGAAAACATGTAAATATTTATTTGCAAATCTTTTGTTGTAGGATCAAAGTCTTATCTTTGATTAAAGGCCAGTTGATCTAATGTCCTGGCCACAATTCCAGTTTAGGTTTTCTTTGGAACAACAACTTTAGATATTTGTGAAACAATATGAATGCAAACATCTGGATCCTTATCATTGTGTTTTTTCCTTTTTCCCTTCTAATTCAAAAGTTGTTTTTTAAGGCATCATACATTTTATCAAGTCTAAAACACTCAACTTAGTTTTCCTGGAAATAGCTTTTTATTTCACAGTTATGTCTGTTGTTTAATTAATACCTAATTAAAAATGTAAATAGGCTTGAAAATAAACACAATGGGTTCTTGGTGGGGAGAGTTGGTTATAGTGGGAGCAGAAGTTGCTAGACAACTAGACATATCTGTTAGCAATAAGAATTGATCATTCTTGGGGCGCCTGGGTAGCTCAGTCAGTTAGGCATCCATCTCAGCTCAGGCTCTGAGTTGGGCTCCATGCTGGGTGTGGAACTTACTTAAAAAAAAAAAAATTAATCATTCTTTGGGCTTCAGCATATTTTAGGGAGAGAATGACAGGCAACTTGGTTGAGTAGAGCTCAATTTAGAGAGTTTTCTGTTAATATTTGAAAACTAATGTGATGAGTACAAAAAATTGAATTCTTACAATTTAGTACTTAAATACATGGGTTTAGTAAGAAGCAATGGAAACATTCTTTTCCATATTTAAGTGGACATGCAAAAATCTACATCTTTTTTATCTTAGAGACCATGGTTGGGTGCTTTGGTTGAACAAGACAGTTCTAGTAAGAACTTATGTGTTAATAGGCAGTTTCTTTTTTTCTTTTTTTAAGATTTATTCATTTTAGAGAGACAGCACGAGTGGGAGAGTGGGAGGGGGGAGAGAATCCCAAGCAGACCCCATGCTGAGCACAGAGCCCGATGGAGGGCTCGATCTCGTGACCCGAGCTGAAATCAAGAGTTGGATGCTGAACCGAATGAGCCACCCAGGCACCCAAGAAGGAGATAATTTTGCAAAGGCCTAATGAAAAGAACTTTGAAAACATGAAAAAGGCTAGTGCTGACCAAGAAGAGAGTGGCAGATAAAGTTGTGTCAGATGGTTTGAGCCATGGTTAAAGATTTTGGTTCTTTCTAATGAGTACAAATTTCTAGATAAGTGTAAATGTTTTGCTAAAGTTCTTTATCTGCAATTTTAAGGATTTCCTATATGGGCCACATGATTTTAAGAAAGCTCTCATTGATTTTAACAAAGGAAAGACAGCCAGAAAAAATTCATTTGAAAATATTTACCAGTTTATTAGCATCCATGGAGTGTTAATAAAGAAGTATAAATGGTTGAGATAAAAGAAAATGTTCTAAAATTATTTTTATTAATTTAAATAGCATGGTGGACATACCTTTAAACCTTTGGCAGAAATTTATGAGCAGCATGTTACTAAAGTGAACGAAGAGGTAGCCAAACTTCGTCGGCGTCTCATGGAACTGATCAGCTTAGTTCAAGAAGTGGTAAGACTGCTACTGAAAGATCATTATCCATTTTATAGTCTAACCTGTGTAATATATATTTTTTTATGATATACATCAATTATGTTGCAATCAACATTGAAAATCTGATAAGATCTGTTTATAGTCCGTTTCACCAACCTCAAACTAGCTGAGGAATTTGTATCCAAACCCCTGGCCTTTTCCACATTTGGAGCCAGAGAATTGCCTTTTCTTATGTAGAAACAGAAAATGAATGTGTTAAATAAGCTGTTTGATACAAGGAGTCAGTAACCGACTCCTAAAGAGTCAATATTGACTTTTACAAAGTGATTAAGTCATTCGTTCTTTGGACCCTCAGCTTTTGGGAGTGTTTTTGCTACCAGTGAATGAACTATTTCTGATGTTTTGAATTCGAACTCTACAGAATTGAAAGAGTAATATTTAACGCTACTCTTCAGATACTTTATGTGTCAAACAGCTTTGGTGAGGTATTTACCATTTGTAGTATTTATTTGAGGAAATGTGATAAGTTTCAAACATTTAAGCACCGAATATGCTTTTGGAATATATTTTGTTTAAAGTTGCCAGAATGATAGTTGTAACTAGTGAGGTTTGAGGACCATCCCTAACTTAAGATGTCTTCGTTTTACCCTCTCAGGAATCAAGATTCAAACCATTGTTTTATAACATTTCTTATACAAAAAGTAATGTTTCTGAGTTACATATATGCTACCTACGAAGTAATTTTGGAATATAAACAAGCTGAATGGCTTCTCTTTGGACTTCATCTAACTACCTTTTTTTCTATTATTTTCTCTTGGCAACATAATATGGTTGTTAGGGAGGGTGTTCTAATGTTGAAATTCTCACTGCTTGTATTTGTTGTTTTTTTTTTTTTTTTTAAAGATTTTATTTATTTATTTCAGAGAGAGAGAATGAGAGAGAGCACAGGAGAGGGGGGAGGGGCAGAGGGAGAAGCAGACTCCCTGCCGAGCAGGGAGCCCGATGCGGGACTCCAGGATCATGACCTGAGCCGAAGGCAGTCGCTTAACCAACTGAGCCACCCAGGCGCCCTCACTGCTTGTATTTGTAATAACAATAAGTATAGGAAAGATTGCTTTCTATTTTTGGTGGTATGTTTTTATGAAATCTGCAGTGTACTCTGCAATCTTTGAAAATCTTTTTTTTCTTCTGAAAAAATTTAAAACTTTGTAAACTAGAGTAGATACGGTTTTTGAAATTTTTCATTTGTTTTAGGGTTTTGCAGGATGTGAACCTGGCATCATTATACTCGTTTATTTTTGGGAAGTGGTTTTCTATCAGATATGATTGGGGCTTTGAGTATGTGTTTTGTATATGGTACCTAACCAATATTTTTTAATTACATATCTTTCACTGTTACAAGAACATGTACTTTATTAAGCTTTGTTTACATTTACGAGCTTTGTTCCTGATTTGTTTCAGTGCACAATTTTTTAAAGCAGTGAGTGTCATATGACATATAAGCATTTAAAAAGTATTATTGGGTTGCAGCTTTTTTTTTTAAGATTTTATTTATTTATTTGACAGCACAAGCAGGGGGAGCAGCAAGCAGAAGGACAAGCAGGTTCCCCGCTGAGCAAGGAGCCCGAAGCAGGACTTGATCCTAGGACCCTGGGATCATGACCTGAGCTGAAGGCAGCTGCTTAACTGACTGAGCCACCCAGGCACCCTGGGTTGCAGCTTTTAAAGAGGAAATCAACTGACTTTAAGAATAATTGCAGTGATTATATTAATGTCTGTTTGCTTTTGTTTTAAAAATTCTTCAATTTTTTTTTTTTACCTGTTTATCTTCTAGGAAAGAAATGTAGAAGCTGTTCGAAATGCAAAAGATGAGCGTGTTCGGGAAATTAGGAATGCAGTGGAGATGATGATTGCACGGTTAGACACACAGCTGAAGAATAAGCTCATAACACTAATGGGTGAGTGTTCTCCTATGCTGTTGGAATATGTGGTGCTTTGAGCCTCCTTGAGGTTCAGTCTTAAAAGAGGAAAGGTTGATGAGTTGTTATAGGCTTGGAAAAGATTGCTTTCAAAAGTAAAAGTTCCACCTATTAAATGTATCAAATAATAGTACACATAATTGATACAACTTCTGCTAAACTCATGGGTATGTATCCTTCTAGCTCTTTAGTGATTTACAAAGAAAATGGTCTGATTTGGCAGGCATGCCTGCCTTGTCATCGTCTTTTTTTTTTTTCCAACATGTAAAGCAGTTTGTTCCTTCTCTATAGTAATTCTGTAATAATAATTCCTTATTCTTGTGTGTTTCCAGCTTCTTGAGACTATTTCTGTCTGGGCTTTTTTTTTTAAATACAGATTCTTATGTTTAAAGAACATACCTTTTGCTGACATGTAGTGTAACATCTGGCCAACTTACTATATTCCTCTTTTTAAGCCTTAGTTAAATTCTGGGAAAGAATTACTTCAGAAGAGTTGATTGAGTAAAAAATGTACTTTTCTAGATATTTATATTCCTTTGGAAGAAACAATAACGTTAATTTCCTACCAGAATATATTGTCATTGTATTTCTAGATGAATTTAACAGACCTGAATTGCAATTTGTCTAAAATTGTAGTTAGGGTTGATTCTGAAATTCCCTTATCAAAGCTACTACAATATTAGATTGAACCTTTTAAAGCTCTGGGAAAATGTTTTAGGGTAGCTGTAGTGAAGTTTTATTTACTTGAAATTGATTCCTTGTTATTGACTATGTTCAATGAAAGTTAATTTCATTCTTAACCAGTAATGAGCCTGAGTGTTGGTATTTTGTGTTTTTAAATAGGTCAGAAGACATCTCTAACACAAGAAACAGAGCTCTTGGAATCCTTACTTCAGGAGGTAGAGCACCAGGTGATGAAATAATAAATGTCTATCAACAGGCTTTAAAAAAAATTCTTTTTTTGGACAGGATTATGTACGACCAGAAGACTGGGAGATCTATGTGTGCTATATTGGGAATTTTTATGAAATAGGAATCAGCTGATTCAAGTTTTCTCCATCATGTTTGGGAACAAGATAAAATTAATAAGATTTATTCTATTTTGTAAGAATGCAATTATTTTTATGGGGAACAGCCCATAGAAATCTGTGAATCTATAAAAGATAAAAATCTTCTGACATTGTGACTTAAGTTGTGACTTTGAGATAGAACATTGCCAATTATATACAGTGAGTCTTATGGTAAAATTAACATTTTTATTTGTTAAGGAAATTTTTATTATGTACCAAATAAACAACTGGCATTTTTTTTAGATGTTCAGAACATAGCGGTGGACAAAATGGCAAAAACATCTGCCCTCATAGAATGGGGTAGGTGGGAGGACTCCTGGGTGGCTCAGTCGTTAAGCGTCTGCCTTCGGCTCGGGTCATGATCCCAGGGTCCTGGGATCGAGCCCCGCATCGGGCTCCCTGCTCGGCGGGAAGCCTGCTTCTCTCTCTCTGCCTGCCGCTCCCCCTGCTTGTGCTCTCTCTCTCTCTGACAAATAAGTAAATGTAATCTTTAAAAAAAAAAAAAAAAAGAATGGGGTAGGTGGGGATGAAGTACATAGGGAATGAATAAAGTGTATAGTGTTACATAATAGTTGATAGAGTAATCTGTCTTTTTTTTGGTTTTGGAATTCTTGAATTCCTTTCTTTGCCTGATACATAGCTGTATCCTTAGATTATTCTTTTAATTATCATCCTGGGGATTCCATGTACTTTTTTCCATTTACTTTTTTTTTTTTTTTTAAGATTTTATTTATTTATTTGAGACAGAGAGCATGAGAGGGAGGAGGGTCAGAGGGAGAAGCAGACCCCCCGCTGAGCAGGGAGCCCGATGTGGGACTTGATCCCGGGACTCCAGGATCATGACCTGAGCCGAAGGCAGTTGCTTAACCAACTGAGCCACCCAGGCGCCCATTTACTTTTTTTTTTTAAGATTTTATTTATTAGGGAGAGAGAGCACAAGTTGGGGGGAGGGGCAGAGGAGAGGGAGAAGCAGACTCCCCAGTAGGCAGTGAGCCCGACTTGACGCCAGGCCAATCCCAGCACCCCAAGATCATGACCCCAGCCAAAGGCAGATGTTTCACTGGCTGAGCCACCCAGGCGCCCTTTTTACTTATTTCTTGGGTTGAATTCCATGTTTCCTGATTTCCATGGCTTCCTCTCTCTTGCTTTACTTACTTGTTTTGGTATCACATATCCTCCTTTAGTTTTCCTGAAAGGTTAATCAGGATAAATTTTTCTTTGTTTTGAGAGAGAGAGGGAGAGAGACAGCAAGAGTGAGGGGCAGAGGTGGGGGGGGGCAGAGGGAGAGAGAGAATCCTAAGGAGGCTCCATGCCCATTGTGGAGCCCGACACAGGGCTCGATTTCACAACCCTGATTTCATGACCTGAGCTGAAATCAAGAGTCAGATGCTTCACTGATGGAGCTACCCAGGTGCCCCTCAGAATAATTTTTCAAGACTGCCATGTCTGAAAATATTTTTATTCAGTCTTTACACTTAACTGACAGCTTAATAGAATTCAGTATGTAAATATTTATTTAAAGACTCTTGTTTTTCTCTTTAATATTCTTAATTGTGCATGTTCCCCTAGTCCAGAGATTGTTTTTTCCCCTCCAGAGAATAAACTAGCACCTTTCTCCTGGAGTTTTGAGACAAATTTAAACCATCTGTGGTGGAATAGGGGCAGGGATCTAGGGATCTGTGTGCTTTTTTTTTTAAACAGCTTTATTGAAGAATAATTGACAATAATTGGCATGTATTTAAAGTGTATAACTTGATAAATTGTGATAAAGTATATACCTGTGAAACTGTCACCATAGTCAAGATAGTGAACATATTCATTATCTCCCAAAATTTATTTGCACTTCCTTATAAATTCTCCTCCTGCTTCTCCAGGCAACCCACCTGTCTGCTTTCTATCATAGATAAATTTTCATTTTCTAAGTTATAATTGGAATCATATATATTATGTACTTATTTTGTTTGACTTCTTTCAGTCAGCAAAATTATTTTGCAATTCCTTCATGTATCAGTTCTTTCCTTTTTAATTGTGGGTAGTGTTCCTTTGTGGGGTTTTTTTAATATTTATTTATGAAAGTAATGTTTATACCCAATGTGGGGCTCAAACTCATGACCCCATGATCAGGAGTCCCATGCTTTTCTGACTGAGCCAGCCGGGCACCCCTTCTTTGTGTGTGTGTGTTTGTGTGTACACATTGTATTGCATATGCCGCATTTTTTTTTTTCTGCTCAGTTGTTTATGGTCATTTGGGTTGCTTCCTGTTTTGGCTGTTACAAATAAAGTTATAATGAACATTCACGTACAAATTTGTATATGGGCATATATTTCCTTTACTCTTAGGTCCACCTATGCTACAGTGGCTTGGTACATTGGTAGGTGTATGGTTAACTTTTTAGTGCCTGCCAACTATTTTCTGAAGTGATCATACCATTTTGTATTTCCATCAGTAGTCTGTGAGAGTACCAGTTCCTCCACGTCATTGCCAACACATAATATACTCAATTTTTAAAATTTTAACTAGTCTCATAGGAGTGTAATAGCATTTTATTATGGCTTTAGTTCGCATGTGTCTTATAACTAATGATGTTACGCATCCTTTTTTTTTTTTTTTTTAAGATTTTATTTATTTTTTTGACAGAGAGAGGGAACACAAGCAGGGGGAGTGGCAGAGGGAGAACAGGCTTCCCGCTGATCAGGGAGCCCGTTGCGGGGCTCGATCCAGGACCCTGGGATCATGACCTGAGCCGAAGGCAGGCTTAACCGACTGAGCCACCCAGGAGCCCTGTTAAGCATCCTTTCTTGAACTTAATTTGCCATCTGTATATTTTCTTTGTTGAGGTGTCTGTTCCGATCTTAATGAAGTGTAAGTTATCAATTTGTTCTTTTGGTGTCATAGCTAAAATTTTTACCTAACCCAAGATCATAAAAAGTTTTTCCTGTGTTTTCTTGCAGAAAACTTGTAGTTTTAGATTTTATAATTAGGTTTATGGTCTTTTTAAATTAATTTATTTATTTTTAATGTGAGGTATGAATCCAAGGTAGTTTTTAAAATTTTTTTGGTATATGGTTATCCATTTTTTCCAGCACCATTTGTTGAAGACCAGCGTTTCTTCACTGAATTGTCTTTGCATCTTTTTAAAAAATTAGTTGTCCGTATATACATTGGTATATTTTTGGACTCTGTTCTGTTCCATTGCTTTATTTATTTTTAATGATAGTATTATACTGTTTTCATTACTATAGCTTTATAATAAAACAGGTAATGTTAGCTTACCAGCTTCGCTCTTTGTTTTTTTAGAGTTGCTTTGCATTTCTTTACAGGTTCTTTGCATTTCTATATGAATTTTAGAATCAGCTTGTTAATTTGTATCAAAGACTTTTGGGGTTTTGATCGAAATTGCATTGGATCTATAAATCAAGTTAGGAAGATATAACATCTTAATACTGAGTCTTTGTTCATGAAGACTCCATTTATTTAGGTCTTTTATAATTTCTCTTAGCAGTGTTTTGTACTTTTCAGGATACAAGTTTTTCACATTTTATGTCAGATTTATTCAGTATTTCAAAATTCTTGATGCTATAGTAGTGTTTTTAAAAAATTTTAATTTCTGATTTCTTGTGCTTATGTAATTGATTTTTATATATTGATCCTGTATCTTTCAATCTTGCTAAATTTATTGGTTCTAGTTGCTATCTTGTAGATTCCTGGGATTGCCTGTAGATAATCTTGTTATCTCTGAATACAGACAGTTTTCTTTTTGATTTGCTTTTTATTTAGTTCCCTGTCAGGTTTTACTGACCAGAACTTCTAGTATTGTGTTGATTTAAGTATGATGTTAGCAGTGGGTTTATTGTTGATCTGTTTTTTTTTTAATAGGCTCCATGCCCAGCGTGGAGCCCAGTGTGGGGCTCAAACCCACAACTGTGAGATGAAGACCTGAGCTTAGATCAAGAGTCGGATGTTCAACCAGCTGAGCCACCCAGGCGCCCCTATTGTAGATATTCATTATCAGATTTTGGAATTCTTTTCCTGTTTGATGAGAATTTTCATTAGGAATGAATGTTGGATTTGTCAAATTCCTTTTCTGCATGTATTGAGATTATCATGTGGTTTTCTTTTTTCATTCTTTAAATAGATTAACTTTTTTTTTTTTTTTTTAAAGATTTTATTTATTTGTCAGAGAGAGCGCGTGCGCATGAGCTGGGGGGGGTGGCAGGCAGAGGGAGAAGCAGGCTTCCCATTGAGCAAGGAGCCCGATGCAGGGCTCCATCCCAGGATTCTGGGGTCATGATCTGAGCTGAAGGCAGACATTTAACTGAGCCACCTAGACGTCCTATTAACTTTTTTTTTTTTTTTAATATTATACCAACTTTGTACTTTTGGGGATAAAAACCCTGATTTGGTTAATGCATTGTCCTTTTAATGCATTATTGGATTTGATTAAGTAAGGTTTTGTTTAGAATTTTTGTGCCTGAGGGATATTAGACGGTGATTTTCTTAAAGTATCTTTCTCTGGCTTCATTATTAGAGTAATGATGGCCTCAAAGAATTTTAAACTATGCCCTCTTCAGTTTTCTGGAAGAAGTTGTGTAGAATTGGTATTGTTCCGTACAGGTTTGACACAGTTCACCAGTGAAGACATTTGGGCCTTGATTTCTTTGTGGAATGGTTTTCAACTACAAATTCAATTTCTTTAATTGATATAGAGCAGTTTATATTACTTATTTCTTATTCTTATTTTTTTTAGAGCGAGTTTGTGGGGTGGGGAGGGGCAGAGGGAGAGGAAGAGACAATCCTAAGCAGATTCCACATCTAGTGCAGAGTGGGCTCAGTCTCACAACCCTGAGATCATGACCTGAGCCAAAATCAAGAGTCAGATGCTTAACTGACTGAGCTACTCAGGTGCCCTTATATTACTCATTTATTGAGTGAGCTTTGGTAGTTTGTGTCTTTCAAGGAATTATTTCATTTGAATTTGCCAAATTTATTGGTGCAAAAATCATGATATTCTCTTGTTATCCTTTAATATTTGTAGAATGCAGTGTTATCACCTCTTTCTTTCCTGATAATGGTAATTTGTGTCTTTTTTCCCTGATTGGTCTAGCTAGAGGATATCTATTTTTGTTGATGTTTTCGAAGACATAGCTTTTGGTTTTTCTCAGTTGTTGTTTTCTATTTTATTGATGTTTGTTTTGATCTAATTGTTTTCTTTCTTTTGCTTTGCATTTAATTTGCTCTTTTTCTAAAATCTTAAGATGGAAGTTGGCATTGTTGACTTGAGACATTTGTGTTCAGAATATTTTTTTCCTTTGTGATTTATTCTTTGACCCATGGGTCCTTCAGAAATGTTATTTAGTTTCCAAATATTTGGGGGGATTTTCTGATAGTCTGTAATGTCTTGAGGTTAAGGTGGTGTGTGATGTTGTGTCGGTCTACTATATTGTGAATTTTTTGTCTACTTGTTTTATTATTGAGAGAGGGCTGTCGACATTTTCAGCAATAGTTGTGTATTTGTCTTGTCTTTTGGCAGTTTCTATCAGTTTTTGCTTCATGTATTTTGAAGCCATACTACAAGGGTCCTAAACATCTAGGATTGTTGTATTCTCTTGATTAATTGTTCCCATTATCACTGTGAAATGACCTTCTTTATCCTCATAACATTTTTTGCTTCGAAATCTATTTGATTTCAAAAAGTCACTTCATCTTTAACTATGATATATCTTATTCTGACATTTTATTTTTAATGTATTTGTTTCTAAATATTTAAAGTCTGTGTCTTGTAGGCTGCATACAATTGGTTCTGGTCTTTTAAATCCAGTTGGACAATCTTTGACTTTTAACGGGGATGTTAAGGATGTTCACATTCATTGTACTTATTGATATGGTGAAGTTTGAGTCTAATATCTTGCTGTTTGTCCTATCAGTTTCTTGTTCCTTGTTTTGGTCATTTTTGAATTGAGTTTTTTTTTTTTTAAGATTTTATTTATTAATTTGACAGAGAGACAGCAAGAGAGGGAATACAAGCAGGGGGAGTGGGAGAGGGAGAAGCAGGCTTCCTACTGAGCAGGGAGCCTGATGCGGGGCTCGATCCCAGGACCCTGGGATCATGACCTGAGCCGAAGGCAGACGCCCAACAACTGAGCCACCCAGGAGCCCCTTGAGTATTTTTTTCTTTTATCTTGAGTATATGGATTAATCTGAACTTTAAAAAAAAATCCCACAATGATCTACTTAATAAGACATAGATCGGGGCGGGGGGGGGCACCTGGGTGGCTCAGTTGGTTAAGCAGCTGCCTTCAGCTCAGGTCATGATCCTGGAGTCCCAGGATCGAGTCCCACATCAGGTTCCCGACTCAGCAGGGAGTCTGCTTCTCCCTCTGACCCTCTGCCCTCTCATGCTCTCTCTCTCAAATAAATAAATAAAATAAAGTTTAAAAAAGACCTAGATCTAGGGAATGATCAGGAATTTAAAGTGGGGGGAAAAGCATTACTAGTGATGAAAAGTAACACTGACAAAAGGGAACATTCTACCTTAAAAGTAGGTAAGACAGTTATGATTTTGTATTCTAGGATAAATTCAAAATAAAAAGCAGATACTGACAGAATTATGAGATTTTGATAAAATCACTATAGTGAGTGATTAAATAGCTAATAAACTGATAGCACCAACTAACAAAAGGTGTAAGAATAGAGGATATTTGAAAAAGAAAAAATTAAGTTGTTTTCTCTAAAAGGTATGTGTGGAACCCTGAATCCAGAAATGGAGAATACATATTCTTTTTCAGTCCATATGAAACCATTTCAGTACTTGATCATATACTAAGGTATATAGAAGTCTGAAGAAATTTCAGAAATTTGTATAAAGAACATGTTCTGTGACCAAAGTATAGTTAAGGTAGACATCAAAAACGAAAGCATTATTTTAAAAATCATATATATGTAAATATGCACTGAGGTGTTAAATATCTACATAGTTCCTGAGCTAAAGAGGACATTGCAATTGAAATGATAAATTAGGGCACCTGCGTGGCTCAGTTGGTTAAGTGACTGCCTTCGGCTCAGGTCATGATTCTGGAGTCCCTGGATCGAGTCCCGCATCAGGCTCCCTGCTTGGCAGGGAGTCTGCTTCGCCCCTGATTCTCCCCACTCTCATGTGCTCTCTCTCTCTCTCTCTCTCTCTCTCAGATAAATAAATAAAATCTTTAAAAAAAAATGATAAATTATTGGGGTGCCTGGGTGGCTCAGGCATTTAAGCTTTTGTGTTTGGCTCAGGTCATGATCCCAGGGTCCTGGGATTGAGCCCCACATCGGGCTCCCTACTCAGTGGGCAGCCTGTTTCTCCTCCCTGTCCTCCGCTCGTGCTTTCTCTTTCTCTCTCTTTCAAATAAAAAAAAAACTTTTTTTTTTTTTTTTTAAAGAAAGAAATGATAAATCATTAAAATAACCAGACATAGCTAAGGAATATTTAGGACACTTTTAGTCTAAAATGTAGTTTAAGAAAATTATGAATAAATGAGTTAGGTGTTCAACTGAACAAGCCAATAAAGGTACAATAGTGTAGAAGCATAAAATGGAAAGAAATCGTGAAGATATTGAAGAAATTCACGGAAGAGAGTGTCGTGAAATAGTTGGGAGTATCCGCATACCTAATATTGGATCTTTGAAAAACATAAATAGATATTTTAGCAAGGTTATCAAGAAAAAAGAAGTGTCCAATATTATATTGGGAAGAAGAATTGGACTACAAATACAGTAGAAATTTAAATAATAAAAATTTTTAAAAGTAAATATTTACATAGTACTTACTATATACCAGACAGTGTTCTATGTGCTTTACAAGTATGAGCAACTTTATTGAGGTAGAATCTACATGAAGAGGATAATTTTTAGGAAATTGTAATTATCAAGAGTCACTCAAGAGTACATAATTAATTTAATTATTTTATTTATTAAGTAGGCTCCACATCCAGTGTGGAGCCCAGTGCAGGGCTTGAACTCATGACCCTGAGATCAAGACCTGAGCTGAGATCAAGAGTTGGACACTTAACTGACTGAGCTACCTAGACGCCCATAGAATGTCTATAATTTAAACAAGAAACATTAAGTGAATTTTATTGGTAATAAGTCTGCTTCAAAAGGCATAAAATTCAGACTAATGGAAATTTTTTACCAAATCTTTAAGTATCTGCCTTTAGGTATTGCCTATCATAAGTAATTTTTTCTTAGCAAATACAAAAGTACTACATACCATTCTTTGAAACAATGTAACATTAATAACCAGTTGTCATAAGAACAATATAGGAATATTAAAGCTCAGTTTTATTGAAAACGAAATGCCAAAATCTTAAAAATATACTAGCAGACAAAAATCAGTAGGATATTTATGAAAAGAAGCAAGACCAGGGTGCCTGGCTGGCTCAGTTGGTGGAGTGACTCTTGATCTTGGAGTTGTGGGTTTGAGCCTTACATTGGGTGTAGAGATTACTTAAAAATAAAATCTTTTTTTTTGTGCGGGGGTTCCTTTTTTTAAATTTTAAGTTGAATTAATTAACAATATAGTGTATTACTAGTTTGAGGTAGAGTTCAGTGATTCATCAGTTGCATACAACATCCAGTGCTCATTCCATCATGTGTCCTCCTTCATGCCCACCACCCAGTTACCCCATCCCCCCCCACCTCCCCTCCAGCAAGCCTCAGTTTCTTTCCTATGCTTAAGAAGTCTCTCATGGGGACGCCTGGGTGGCTCAGTTGGCTAAGTGACTGCCTTCGGCTCAGGTCATGATCCCGGAGTCCCAGGATCGAGTCCCGCATCGGGCTCCCTGCTCAGCAGGGAGTCTGCTTCTCCCTCTGACCCTCCCCCCTCTCATGTACTCTCTTTCATTCTCGCTCTCTCAAATAAATAAATAAATCTTTAAAAAAAAAAAAAAGTCTCTCATGGTTTGTCTCCCCCCTCTGGTTTCATCTTGTTTTATTCTTCCCAGGTTTGTTTTTGTTTTTTTTTTTTAAACTAACCAGAATCATGCTGTATATATTGTTCTTTTGATGTGCTTGTTGGAGATGTTCTCAGCCTAGCACTCTCCTTTTATCCATTCTGTATTCCACAGAAATAGATGTTTGGGTTGCTTCATTCTGTTGTTATAATTATGCCCACTTTTGTGCACAAACTTGAGCACAGGGGCTGGAATTTGAGGGGAAGAGTGTCAGTTTGAGCCCTTGGCAATCTGAGGTGAAGGCGTGTTGACTTGGCATTTAGCAGGTGGCAGGCCGTGCGTGCTGACTCGGGCAGGAGGGTGGCTGGACTGTGAATTTGGGACCCACAGGCTGATGGCATCGTGTGTGACAGGGACGTGGCTGGTTTTGCTTTTAATTTTTGTTTTTCTGGGAAACTCGATCTCTCCCTCTATTCTAAATGAAAGCCTTGCTGGATAGAGTATTCTTGGCTGTAGATTTTTTCCTTTTAGTAGTTGGAATTTATCATGCCACTTTCTTCTGGCCTGCATAGTTTCTGCTGAAAAACCCACTGATAGCCATATGGGGTTTCCCTTGTGTGTACCTGCTTTCCTTTCTCTTGCTGCTTTTAAAATTCTCTCTCTATCACTACTTTTGGCCATCTTATTTACTTTGTGTCTTGGTGCAGACCTCTTTGGGTTGGTTGTGTTGGGGGCTCTGTGTGCCTCCTGGATCTGGATTTCTCTTTCCTTCCCCAGATTCAGGAAGTTTTCAGCTATTATTTCTTCAGACAAATCTGCCCCCTTTTCTCGCTCTTCTCCTTCTGGGATCCCTATCATGCGACTGTTATGCCTGACAGTGTTGCTGAGTTCCCTGGGTCTATTTTCATTTTGTGTATTTTTTCCCCCTCTCATCTGCTCAGCTTGATTGCTTTCCATGACTCTGTCCTCTGGGTGGCTGATCCCTTCTTCTACTTCCTCTTTCTTGCTATTTATTCCAGATGGTCTATTTTTATTTCCATTTAGTGAGGCCAGTAGCTCTAATTGGTTCTTTTTTATGTCTTCTCTTGGTGGAGGGTCTCATGGAGGTACTGCACTCCTTCCTCAATTCTAGTGAGTATCTTTATGAGCGTTACTTTAAATTCGCTATCACACATACTACCTCCGTTTCGCTTAGGTCTCCTGCTCTGATTTTGTCCTGTTCTTTGATTTGGGACATATTCCTCTGTCTCCTCATTCTGTCTCTTGTGTTGTCTGTTTTTCTGTGTTAGGAAAGTCAGCTACGTCTCCTGCACTTGAAAGTAGTGGCTTTATGAAGAAGAGGTCCTGCAGTGCAATGTCTGTTCCCCAGAACCTGGTGCTTCAGGGGCTGTCTCCTATGTGTGTTGCTCCAGGGGTGTCCTACCGTTGTGGCTAGGATGTGTTTGCCTTCAGTCCTGTTGTCTGTGATGGCTCTCTGCCTGTTGTAGGCAGAGTCTGGTGCCCGTGGTGTTAGTGGGCTGCTCCAGGGCTGTCTTGGGCTTGAGTTGAGTCAGACGAGGCATTTGCCAGAGATGCAGTAGCACCAAACTTCAGGCACTGTCCCTGAGAAGCTTCTGTTGGTGGGTGGGGCCTGCAGTCAGACCCACTGCTGGGGTCACAGTCAGACTGGTGTGTGGTTACCTTCCCCTCTCGCTGGGGCAGGACTCACTTTGGAGTGGTGCTGGACCTTGTCTGCGCCGCGTGCGCACTGCCAGGCTTGTGGCACCGCTTTGATGGGATCTTGCCAAGAGTGATCGGAGGGGGTGGATCTGCTTTGGTGTGGCCTCTTGTCTATGCCGGGCTGCGGAGAGTGTGTTCTGCCAGTTTTGGGGCTGCTTTCTGGGTTATTTATGCCGATGTGGGTGCTCTCTAGGCAGCCACGTGGCAAGAGGTGAGCCCAGGGACGTGCTGCTCCGCCATCTTCCCAGCAGCCTCTGCAAAATAAAATCTTTAAAAACAAAACAAAAAAACCCAAAAAAACAACAAGCCTGGGCAAGGTCAATCAAAGGAATGAAAGGAATGTTTCATTATCAGAAAAATCTTCTTGATTATAACTTGAGATTAAAGGGCAAAACCACATGAATATATAAATAGAAATTAATAGGATAATAATTTTTTAAATATTATTATATTTGATTCTCATTCATGGCCAAATTATTTAGCAAACCAGGAATAAAAGGGAACTACAGTAACTTTAATTTAAAGGTCTATAGGAAACAATCTAAACGGTAAAATTTGAGACTCTCTGATAAAGAATCCAGGGTTGCCTCCTATCATTGCTTCATTTCTGAGTGTACTGGTCCTGTGTATTCTTTTTAAAAGATTTATTTATTTTAGAGAATCTCAAGCAGACTCCCCACTGAGTGTGGAGCCTGACATGAGCTCGATCCCATGACCCTGAGATGACCTGAGCCCAAACCACGAGTTGGACACTTAACTGACTAAGCCACCCAGGCCCCAGTCCTGTGTATTAAATTAAGACAATAAATGTAGTATAAATATATTGAAAGGAAGAAATAAAATTGGTTATTTGCAGAGGATGTGGTTATCTACATAGAAAGTATATAACTTACACCTTTTTAGTGAGCTAATCTTGGTTGCTGGTTATACAATCAAGACCTAAAAATCAATAGTGTTTTCATATATCAGGAATAATCAGCTAGAAAACTTAATTTTAAAAAATCCCATTGATAATAGTAATAAAAACGGAGAATTTTGAATAAGTTTAATAAAATACGTTGAAGACCTTTTTTTTTTTAAAGATTTTGTTTATTTGAGAGAGAATGAGCAGTGGGGAGGGGCAGGAGTGGGGAGAGAGAGAGAGAAGCAGACTCCCTGCTGAGCAGGAAGCCTGATGTGGGACTCTATCCCAGGACCCAGAGATCGATCATGACCTGAGCTGAAGATGGACGCCTAGCCAATCAACTGAGCCACCCAGGCACCCCTGTTGAAGATCTTTGTAGACACTATTATAAAACAAGAAAGAATTGAATGAAGAAATATCCTGTATTTCATTAATTCTCAGATATATGTTATACCATCTTTGAAATGGGATGTGTCTTAACAGTTGATATAGCCATGATTTATTGACTTTCTTTTCTTAATGGCACATAAAATAGTTATGTTTAATAATGTAGCCTATTACATTTTGTGGGCTACAGTATATTTAGGGGAAAGTTCAATATTACCAATGTACGATTCTCTTGATATCATTCTACAAGTGTAGTTCCATCTTTATTTCAACATGAATTTTCTCAGAATTTGGTAAAATTCCAATATTAATATGAAAGACAAGGGGTCCCAAATAGCCACCATACTCCTGGATTTAAAAAAAAAAAAAAAGTTGGGATTCTTGTCCTATATCAAGACATAATGTGAGAAACTTGCATCTGTGTACAGGAACTGTGCACAAGGGTCTTTACTCCTGAGTTACTTATAATAATGAAGAATGGGAAACAACCCAGTTGTCCATTGACAGAGAAAAATAACTTAATGCTATATACATGCAATGATATTCTCTTTAAAACTGCTGAAATAAGTAGGTTTATAAATATCAATAAACAAATCTCAAACAGCAGTAAGTAGAAAATGTAGGCTACATCGTGACATAGCTTGATAGTATTTATGTAAAGTCTAAAAACAGAACATTGCTGAACACGTAATGTGGAAATACATATATAGCAATAATAAACTTCAGTGAATTATCTTTGAAGGAAATGGGATCAAGGAAGGATATTTATAATATGCATTCAATAAATATTTGAATACAAGCTGTAAGTTTTGATATTTTTCATATGATACCAGTCATATTCTTCGTGAGCTATAAACAACTATCATTTTTTTTAACTTTTTTTTTTTTTTAAGATTTTATTCATTGGAAAGAGTGAGAGAGCACGAGCCAGAGGGGTGGCAGCGGGGGAGGGAGAAGTAGACTCCCCACTGAGCAGGGAAGCTGATGTGGGGCTCGATCCCAGGACCCCGAGATCATGACCTGAGCTGAAGGCAGGCGCTTAACCGTTTGAGCCACCCAGGCGCCCCTAAACAACCATCATTTTAAAGATACAAACCTAGTTGTAGTGAGTGTTATGAATATCATTTATATGGCATTTGATAGTATATTAATTTGATAGGGCATCCATAGCTAAATACCACAGACTAGGAGGCTTAAACAAGAGAAATGTACTTTCTTATAGTTCTGGAGGCTGGAAGTCCGAGATCAGCGTCGGCAGGTTTGGTTTCCCCTAAGGTGTCTCTTGCCGATGTCTACTTTCTTTCTGTGTCCTCTAAAGACTTTATCTCCGAATATAGTTACACTCTGAGCTATTAGGGGTTAGAACTTAACATAGGAGTTTGATGGAGACACAGTTTAGTCTATAACAGTTTATAAAGCTTTCTCACTTAGGGCTTCATGATTGTTGTAACAAGCAAGCAGCAGCAGATACTATTTCAGTTTTACAGATAAACAGATTCTGAAAGTCATATAATTAGTGCATGGCAGAATTAAGACTTCAGATTGGTTGTCTTGAATAGAAAGTCTTTTTAACTACCACACTTATTAAAGTTGAATTTCTCAGTTTTACCTTTGGCACTATATAAAGTGGTGTTTTCCAAATTGATGTAGGTTAAGACTTATTTGGGTCTGTTACATTTTAACATTTCTCTCCTTCCTGGAATGCAATTTGAGAAATTCTTGTTTGAAGGCTATTGACCTACAGAGGTTTGTTTGTTAATATACATAATAGCTTCACTATGCCAGTCTAAAATATATCTGTGGTAGCTTCAAGGAGAGAAAAATGCATTAAAATCAAATACGCTTCGGGGCGCCTGGGTGGCTCAGTCGGTTAAGCGGCTGTCTTCTGCTCAGGTCATGATCCTGGGGTCCTGGGATCGAGCCCCACATCCGGCTCCCTGCTCAGTGGAGAGCCTGCTTCTCCCTCTCCCTCTGCCTGCCACTCTGCCTACTTGTGTTCTCTCTCTATCTCTCTGTCAAATAAATAAATAAAATCTTTAAAAAAATCAAATACGCTTCTTCAATGACTTCATCGTTAGAATGGAAATAACCTAGATCCTATGTAGTTTCTTAACTCTCAGAACACTTTGAAAGTCATTCTGTTTTTATCTCACATTTTTTTCCAGCACATAACCAAAATAATTTTTTTTAAAGATTTATTTATTTTAGAGAAAGAGCACACACGAGCAGTGGGGAGGGACGAGGGAAAGGGGGAGAGAGAATCCTCAAGCAGGCTCCCTTCTGAGTGGACCCTGACGTGGGGCTCGATCCCAGGGCCTCCAGATCATGACCTGAGCTGAAATCAAGAGTCAGCCGCCTAACCAACTGAGCCACCCAGGCGCCCCTAACCAAAATAATTTCTGTTTTTATTCTTTATTAAGGATTTTGAGATGCCATTAAATATTAATTTTGTTTATTCAATTTTTTTTCCTCACACAGCTGCGGTCTTGTAGTAAGAGTGAGTTGATATCTAAGAGCTCAGAGATCCTCATGATGTTTCAGCAAGTTCATCGAAAGCCCATGGCATCCTTTGTTACCACGCCTGTTCCACCAGACTTTACCAGGTATGACATAGTTTTTTATCTGAAGTTTATGTGCAAATACATACACTTGTTTCAAAAGAATGTTATTTTTCTTAACTCCATGGTTTTTTAGGGTGTTATTTATAATGATGTGGTCTGGTGAACTTTAGTTGTGCATGTAAATCTGGTTAAAAAAATACTGGTGGACTTACACTTGATTGTGAAGAGAGGAGCTTGAATTAGGAGTTAGTTTCTTCCTAGAGTGTCACCTTCTGTAGAACGTGAATTGATCCCAATTCAATTTCATTAGTATCTGTTCACTTTTTTAAATTGAGGTATAACTGACGGTAACTTCATATTAATTGGTCACGACACAGTCATGATCACGTCATTAAGTCTAGTTAACATCTCTCACCATAAACAGTTATAAAATTTTTTTTGTAATGAGAACTTTTAAGATCTTCTCTTCTAGGAACTTTTGAATATGCAGTACAGTGTTATTTACTATAGTCACCATACTGTACAGTACATCCCCAGGACTTATTTTATAACTGGAAGTTTATACCTTCTGACCCCTTCTTGAGATTCCACATATAAGTGAGATCATACGGTATTTGTCTTTCTCTGACTTATTTTACTTAGCATAATGCTCTCAAGGTCCATCCATGATGTAGTATGTTCATTCTTTTATTTACCTTTTGAGTTTACTTATATCTCATTACACAGTGACTGTATTGCTTACATATATGTTGTCTGAAGCAAAACTCGGAAAACAGATGAAATGCCAAAAGATTCTGAAGGTGACATGATGTTACCTTCATATCCTAAAAGGTAGTGGGAGGAAATAGTTGGTTGCATTCTGTGCATCTTTTTAGTTTTTATTTGGAGCAGTCTTAGAATTCTTTTGAACAGCATGTTCTTTCAAGCATGTGGTGTTAGAGCAGTGGTTCCTCACATTAGCTGTATATTCAGTTGGGATTCTTTTGAAAATTACCAGTGCTGGCTCATACCTCAGGTCATGTGAAATAAAATCTTAGTCTGCTTGGACTTCCGTAACAAAATACCACAGACTGGGTGGTTACTTACTACAGAAGTTTATTCTCTCACAGTTCTGGAAGCAAGAAGCCCAAGATCAAGGTGCTAAGACATTTGATTTCTGATGAGGCCTCTTGCTGACTTGCAGACAGCTACCTTCTCCCTGCAGCCTGGAAGGACCTTTTCTCTCAAACACAGAGATCAGTGTTTGGTGTCTTTTCCTCTTCTAGGACATGAGCTTTATTGAGTTAGGGTCTCTCCCACCCTTATAACCTCATTTAACTTTAATTACCACCATAAAGGTCCTGTCTCCAAATACATTGGGGGTTAGGGCGTCAATGTACAAATTTTGGGGGACACAACTCAGTCCATAACACTGGGTATAACTAGACATTTGTATTTTTTTCTTTTTAAATTTCCTTAGTTGATTCCTATGATGAGAGGTTAAACCACTGCCTCAGATAAAAATATATTGGAACGAGGGGCGCCTGGGTGGCTCAGTTGTTAAGCGTCTGCCTTCGGCTCAGGTCATGATCCCGGGGTCCTGGGATCGAGCCCCACATCGGGCTCCCTGCTCCGCGGGAAGCCTGCTTCTCCCTCTCCCTCTCCCCCTGCTTGTGTTCCCTCTCTCGCTGTGTCTTTGTCAAATAAATAAAATCTTAAAAAAAAAATATATATATATATATATATATTGGAACGAGAGATTTTTGTCCATCTTAGACTTTAAAGATGGCTTATGGAATATTGCCAGGTTTTTCTAGTATGTTGAGAGCTGTGGTACCTTTAGGAAATAGCCTTTGTTTTAAAAATGTTTATATGGTTAAGTGCCTTTTTTCTTTAATATGTGATGCCCTATGATGGCCACAGGGCATTGATGGTACTAGACTGTATAGTGCAAGCCAGGGTTCTTCAACCATTATTGTTGATCAGGATAATTCTTTGTGGGGTTGAGGGAGCTATGTTGTTTATTGTAGGATGTTTAGCAGTATCCCAGTAGCACCTTTCCCTTTACAGTTGTGACAAAAATATTTCCAGACATTGCCGAATGCTTCCTGGGAGCAAAACTGCCCCTGGTTTAAAATCACTGGCATAACTGGACCACCCACAGTCCTATAAACAGAAGGGAAAATTCTTTTGACAACTAGAACTCAGGTAGTTCTGACTGATGATAAGTCTTCATTTCTCTCTGAAGTAGCAAACCAGGTATAATACTCCTATTTTAATCAAGAAGAATATTAAGAATATTATTAAAAGGACTTGGTATTTGCTATCTTTAAGTAGATTTGGGTGAACTAAGGATGTTCACCAGTATCCCAAGGCTGCCTTTTTGATAAACCGGTTAGTCATTTCAGTTTTAAAGAATACCTTTTCTGAACCATTCCATCACCAGTGGAATGAAATGTAGGTTTTAAAGGTAAATGTTTTTCATTTCAGAGTATGGTATATGGATCACTTACCAGAACCAGCTGGAGTGTTTGTCCAGAATGCAGATTCCCAGGCCTCTTCCCTGCCAATCTGGTGGTGGTGTCCAGAAAATGAATCTTGGGCATCCTGATTAATCCTGTACTAAAGTTTGAGAACTGTAGATATAGATAAACTATGCTGATATTGCTTGCAGCGGCTCATTAAGCAGGCACCTCTGCATTAGACTTCTTGTCAAATCTCTCTTACATCCAGTGATTATTTTGCTTTCTGTTCCCTAATTGCCCAAGTGGCCCAGAACCCCAGCCATCCCTTCCTTTTCATTACCTTCTTTTTTGGGTGTAGATGGAAGGGACTGAAATTGGGAAGGCAGGGAGCAAGGGAAGAAGGTAGGAGGAACATCAGTAAAGAGGAAACCACCAAAAATTTAAAAAATAAGAAAGTATGACAATTAAGGAGCTTTCCATGGATAAAGTTCACCTTAGGACCATCTCTGTCCTCAGTAAAGCTTATTGCTGCCTTACTGGAAATTTTGACTTGTAACTTAACTGTAGTTTTTAATAGAAACTCAGTTTGTGGGCTGCAGTATCCAGGAAGGAGGTGTTCATCTGTTGATGCATTGAATCAGCATAGTAGAGAGAGATCCAAATAAGAAAGGTCAACATTTGTTGACATTAAGTTACGGATCAAATTTTAGTTGTGCAGAGGTAGTGGTGAATGTTCCTAAGCTTTGTTCTCATGGAACTGGATTGCTTTAAGTTCCATTGGTTGATGATTCATGGTGGAGCCACAATGGAGAATAAAGTTACTGAACAAGTACAGTGTTATTTAAAACCATCTATATGTTTAGTACTGTTGTAGGTGCTACACAGGAGACATGGAAGAGGATATACATTCCATGTTAAATAATAGAGAATTGTATATTAAAATCTAATATTTGTTACTCAATTACAGTTGGCCTTTGAACAATGCGGGAGTTAGGGATGCTGGCCCCTGAGCATTCGAAAATCCACATATAACTTTTGACTCCCCAAAAGCTTAACTACTGATAGCCTACTGTTGACCAGAAGCCTTATGGATAACATAAAGTCGATTAACATATATTTTGCATGTTGTAAGTATTATATACTATATTCTTACAATAAAGTAAGCTAGAGAAGAGAAAAACATAAGAGAAAATACATTTGCTGCACTGTATGAAAAATATCCACATATCAGTGAGCCTATACAATTCAAACCCATGTTGTTCAAGAGTTACCTATATAATGCGTCCTGCTTAATGCTGCCCCATAGCACTAATTTGTTAATGATGTTATTTTTCAAAAAGTTTCCCTAAAAATTATACATATGTAGTATATCACAATACCCTACGGTTGGTAGATGTTTTCTGTGCTCTGAATGTGATTTTCTCTCAGCAAGTGAGAGCTAGGGCAGACGTACTATGCTCTCTTGGTTAGTGAGCTTTAGCAATCTATTCTAATCCTTTAGCTCCTAAGCTTTCCACCCTGCTGTTCTGAGTTAAACATGTCATTTCCTTCTACTTATTTTGTGTTTTGGTGGACCCTTTTGACCCTTAATGGCTGATAAAAATATGACGGTAGTCTGGTCTTACAGCAAAAACAACAACAAAGGAAATGTATCACGCTGGATATTAAGGATGTGGTGGAAAAAACATTGTTAAAGATGCTATGAATTTGGTGAGAGAACTGACCAACACTGGTGTGATTGGAAGTTGCATGAAATTATAGCCAAAAGCATATCATGACTTGACCAAATTTGAAAATTATCCTGGGGAGACTTCCTTGGATCTCTGATTAGGTTTGTGGTTCCAGGTAGGCTTCCTAGGTACTAATTACATTGGTCCTACTAATTGGGGTTTGTTTATATTGAGTGTGAGGAGAGCATATAATGGAGAGAAGTTAGAGCAGACCTCCAGTAGTGGTCTGTGACTAATAAGGAATAGTAAAGATTAACCAGGCAAACATCTGGTAATGAGGAATGTGAGTCTTCTAAGAAAAGGAAACAGCTGCCTAGGGATATGGTTAGGGGTGCTTAATAATAAGATAGTAGCTATATAGTTAACTCTTGCAGGGCAAACTTCATCTACTGACTATGAAAAAGATAACGAGCTATTTATCTGTACATACTTAACATAAAATAAAAAATAATATATATTTTTTAAAGATTTATTTATTTTGGAGAGAGTGCGCTCGCAGGACCAGGGAGGTGGGCAAAGGGAGAGAGGATTTCAAGCAGACTCCACATCCAGTGCAGAGCCCGACGCAGGGCTCAGTCTCACAACCCTGAGATCATGACTTGAGCTGAAATCAAGGGCCAAATCCTCAACTGACTGAGACATCCAGGCGCCCCCCCCCCATCATATATTTTTAAATCTATGCTGTATTTTCACTGGCAAATCACTAATTTCTTTAGGGACCATCACAATGAAAATGCTGTGGATGTTATCTTATATCTTATTTTGGTAATAACAAATTTTCATGAATTGAACTTTAGAAGATATATCTGAGAATGTAGTGAAATGGCTTGCAGTATATCTTTTTGGTAAATTTATAATTTTATTTATTAAATATAAGTACTGTATATTATAATACTGTATGATGGTATTTATCATGTTTTTATCATAAATGTTTATCTTTATCAAAAATGTTTTACTGTAACTTTTGAGGTGTTTGAATGACAACGCTACAGACTGTTCACATGATCTAAGGGTATATCCTGTGGTTGTGTTATATATATAGTTCAGTTCCCTTTGGAGAAGACTGTATAGAACTAGAGTTGCCTGCAGTAATCTTGCCTTGCCAAGAAACTGTTAATGTGTTCATCCACTCTGTTTGCTCCCACGTGATTATGTATTTTTATTCTATAAAATGATACAGATTTATTTGCTAGTAGTTGAGAATTTAAAGTATTTAAGAATGTCAGTATTCCTCATAATTTGTTCTAGAGAAGGAAGTTTGGAGATTTATTGTGATGTCTTTTGCTGTTTCTTTTGACTTTATTAAACCTGTTTATATTTGTTTCGTATTTTAGGTTCCCAGCCTAAGCACCCATTTCTTCCTTTTCCTGTTTCCATGAGTACTTTTGAAAGTCTCTTATGTTTATTTTAATACTTAATCATATATTGCCTCTAAAAAACCCCAGCTATTTTATAAAGTGTTGGGTCTCTAATTGTGAACTTTTGATGTCACCTTTTGATGATGTATGAATTCATTTGATTTAATGTTTACTTTAGTAAGGATTTAAAAATATTTCTTAGGGACTTAGTTTTAACAGCATTTTTAAGATATTACCGAGGGACTTAACTTTGGTTTTTAACTAAATGAAAGTTTAAACTTAATAAGCCAAATAATTTTTTTGCCTTTTGCTTCTTTTTAGTGAATTAGTACCATCTTATGATACAGCAACTTTTGTTTTAGAGAATTTCAGGTAAGAGTTTTTTGACAACTGAGATTTTCTGTATGTATACATAAGAGCCAGGAAGGTATCATTCCCGGGTAGGATACAGACCTAATGAACTGGGTCACTCAGTATGTAATCTTAGAAGAAACAACGTTAATATTAGAAACATATAGGTCATTTGTCTGAGTTGTATTATATCTTCAGGGCAGGTTGCTTCTCTAGTGTGGGAAAAGGAACCATTTTTTTTAAAGAAGAGGGTCCACTTAGCCTTTGCTAAGGAGGGGGTGACGGGGATTATTAAGGTCGTTGACACCTGCCACCTATCCTCAGAAATAAGAGGAGTGGGAAGAAGTCCATTTGAGTCCATTTATCTTAGCTAAAAGTGAGAAATTATGGATGAGAGGACATAATTGTAAGAAATTTGTAGGCTTAGTAACTTGCATGTTATTTTGTTAGCTTTTACTGCTTTTTCTCTAAGATTAGAAGCAAGGATCTTAAAACACAGAGGTCTTAAGGAACTTGTCTTCAGTGACAGTTTGGAAATGGAGAACCACAAAATAAAAGGCCTTTCCTTGGGGAGAGAAATTCCAGGAGTTGATAACCATCGATAGAAGGCCAAACTGTGAAAATTTATACCCCTTCCCATTTGTCTTTTTTTATGGGATAATTTTGTGGCTAAAATATAAACTTTCTGAGGATATCCCCACATATATTAAGATTTAGCACATTTTTTAAGTTTTTCCATATTAAAAAAAGATAATTGTACTACAAGGATGTGAGGAAGAAACATTATTTTTTTCTTTTATGGTGAAAGACTGCTTGTTGAGGTGGTAATTAAATTCAGGACAGTTAGTCTTATTTTTATATTTTCCTTTTCCCTTGGATGTCACAGTTTTGTGGTTTTTTAAAAAAGATTTTATTAGCACACATATGCACGTGTGTGCACAAAGCCAGGTGGGAGGGACAAAGGGAGAGAGAAAGGGACAAGCAGACTCCCAGCTGTGCATGGAGCCCAAAATGGGGCTCAATCTCAGGACTCTGAGATCATGACCTGAGCCAAAGTCAGATGCTTAACTGACTGAGCCACCCAGGTGCCCCTTGAATGTCGCAGTTTTGAGGGGTTTTTTTAAACCCGAAAGTGAAAAGATACTGCTGAATATTTCAGTATCGTTACATTTTCTCTTGTTTCAGAATGTAAGTATATTTAAATTTATACAGTAGAATCTTGATTTGTTCAGTCATCTTCATTTACTTGTTTAGGACTGCAAATAAGTAACCAATAAAGTGCTTGGAGTTTGATTTTGCCTGTTGCTATTTCACAACAGTTTTGATCTTGGAATTTGGTTGGTTTTCTTTTACTTCAGCACTTTGCGTCAGAGAGCAGACCCTGTTTACAGTCCACCTCTTCAAGTTTCAGGACTTTGTTGGAGGCTAAAAGTTTACCCAGTAAGTGTTTAATGTTTCTAATAAATTTTGAAACCAAGGTCTTTCTTTCAGGGTTCTGTAGCATACTGGTTCACTTTTTTTTTTTTTTGAGAGAGAGATAGCGAGGCGCAGAGAGCGAGCAGCGTGTAGAGGGGCAGAGGCAGAGAGAGAATCTCAGGCAGGCTCCATACTCAGTGCAGAGTCCTTCATGGGGCTCAGTCTCATGACTCTGAGATCATAACCATAAGCCAAAATTAAGAGTCAGATGCTTAACTGACTGAGCCACCCAGGTGCCCCCACTTTTTTTTTTTATTTGAAAATTTCCGTGGTTTTATTAAGCAATTCATGAATTGGCAGCATCCCATATAACAGAGAGATGCTCCCTGGTTCACTTTTTTAGTGGAGTAAAGAACTAAAGTAATGACAATATTATGGTTTTTTATAGGGTATATTACTAAGTGTACCAAAAAAATGAGTTCAGTGTGAACAGTATGAACCTTGACCTTGGTGAATTTTCTCGCTTCTAAGAAGATATTTATCTTTAGAAGAAATGTTTAAAATTCTTATTTTTTTTTTTTTTTTTTTAAAGATTTTATTTATTTGAGACAGAGAGATTGAGAGAGACAGAGAGCACATGAGAGGGGGGAGGGTCAGAGGGAGAAGCAGACCCCCTGCTGAGCAGGGAGCCCGACGCGGGACTCGATCCCGGGACTCCAGGATCATGACCTGAGCCGAAGGCAGTCGCTTAACCAACTGAGCCACCCAGGCGCCCTAAAATTCTTATTTTAAAAATCATTTTTTATTTTTATTTTATTTTTTTTAATTTTATTTCTATTCTGTTTTATTTTTTAAAAGATTTTATTAATTTATTTGACAGAGAGAGACACAGCGAGAGAGGGAATACAAGCAGGGGGAGTGGGAGAGAGAGAAGCAGGCTTCCCACGGAGCAGGGAGCTCAATGCGGGGCTCAATCCCAGGACCCTGGGATCATGACCTGAGGTGAAGGCAGACGCTTAACGACTGAGCCACCCAGGCGCCCCTTTTATTTTTATTTTTTATTTATTTTTTTAAAGATTTTAGTTTATTTGAGAGAACGAACAGGGAGAAGGACAGAGGGAGAAGCAGACTCCCTGCTGAGCAGGGAGCCCAATATATGGGGCTCAATCCCAGGACTGTGAGATCATGACCTGAGCTGAAGGCAGCTGCTTAAACCAACTGAGCCACCCAGGTGCCCTAAAATCATTTTTTAAATAAAAATAAAATATAGATACGGAAAGCTATAAAAAATACATGTATGCTGATTACATACTCATGCTGCATTTCAGTATGTTTCTTTGACCTACGTATTTTCTGTAAATTGGCAGCTGGATGTAATGGCATGATGAGATGTA
Organism: Neomonachus schauinslandi; assembly: GCF_002201575.2. NCBI lineage: Eukaryota > Metazoa > Chordata > Mammalia > Carnivora > Phocidae > Neomonachus > Neomonachus schauinslandi. The sequence goes on from NC_058417.1 coordinate 26,930,144, forward strand.
TAGTTGATTCTGGTGGCAAGGGTATAAGCAGTATTGTCTTCTTTTATCACATCATATCTAGTTGCATCTCTTTTTGTGATATTGGCTGCTATAAGTGCTCATTGCCTACATCTTAATTCACTGGAAGTTGTAAAATAGTGATATTCTCATTTTATTGTTTTTCATTAATTGCAGTACTTTTATAGAGATATGTTTCTAAGAGATTCTTCCCATTATCAATTATTTGGCTACCCACTATTATAGTTCATAAAGAAGAAACAGGATTTGTTCCTGTTATTTACCAGTTTTCCCTGTTATTTTCTGGACGTGATCAATAAATGTCATTATGAACTCATAGATTTATATATGTATAATCTCCTTAAGTTGGCTTCTTTGTCACTTTGACCCTAAAAGTCCCTAGCAGTGACTCTAGTAGTTACCTTTCTTGTTCTCTTCCATGGCAAGATATTCTAGCCATCTTGTCCATTTCCTACTCCATATCTGAAATTGGCCATTTTATTCAAAGAGCCCTGATTCCTGTTAGTGGGGAAATGGTATTTCAAGACCAGACTGATAGGGATGCTTATTTCTACCAAGTTGGTCACAGTTTCTAGGCCTCCTTAGTGAACAGAGGTAGGAAATACATAGATAAATGTATATGGGTATTTGTAAAGGGGGAAATCTGCATTTATTTATTTATTTAAAATTTATTTAATAGACTTTATTTTTTAGAGCAGTTTTAAGTTAAACATCAAAATTGAGTGGTAAGTACAGAGAGTTCCATATGCCCCCTGGCCCTATATCCTTCCCCATTATCAACATAGCTTACACCGGAGTGGTACATATGTTACAGTTGATGAACTTATATTGACGTATTATTACCCAGAGTCCTAGTTTACGTTAGAGTTCATTATTAGCCATGTACAGTATAGGGTTTTTTTTTGTTATTTTGTTTGTTTTTAGGCCAAAGAGTATAGTTAGAGAAAAACTGGATGGGAGTATGGATAAAATTGAATTGGATAAGCTCCAGGGATCTCAGCAGAGAAAAAATATTTGAACACTTTAAAATTGCTATATAATTGAATATTGGGGTTTTTTTTTGGATACATGTGTGTATTTTTTAAAGATAAAATAGCCCTTGAGTCAGTGCTCACATTTACAGTTTAAATTCAGGACTATAGAGTGTTTTTTACTTAATCTTTTTATATTACACCATGTCTCCTTCCATTCTAGGAATCCTACTTCTTGAATCCTTTGGAAATAATAGAATATCTCATGATCAGTCACTCATTTGCTTTATTTTACCTTATAGACACAGATAGGAACTCTTAATTCTACCATCAATTTGATTACAGAGAACTGCTTAAAAATTTTTTTGTGTTTATACTCCCTTGTTCCCCCACTTTTGCCACATTAGATAGGAGTTTTGATGTCCAAATCTTGTTCTCTGAGTTTTTATGTTTTGAAAACAGTTTGTGTTTTAACTGTTCACTCTAGAGCCAGTATTGCTGGATATAAAATCCTTAGTTTATGTTTTCTGTCATTGGGTATCTCAAATATGTAATTCAATTTTCTATAGGTAAAGTCTGATTATAAACTAATCCTTAAAAGGCATTCCATAATATTGTCTAGGTGCCCAAATAATCTTTTGTTTAAGTCTAGTAATTTACTATTATATGTTTTAGTTGTTTTGGGTCATTATTACATGGTAAGCCCTTTGAGTATGTAGATTTAGATCTTTTTTTTCCCTCCCCCCCCCAAGAAAATGTTTCCTTAATTACAGTTTTAAGTATTTATTATGTTCCTTTCTTTGGTTTTCGTTCTTGGGACTTGTATTCTCTGTATTTTGAATCTTTTCCTGTCTTCAGTATTGCTTTCTCTCTAATCTTCCTAGCTCTTCATTTCTTTTTGAAATTTTCAAATTTTTCTATTTGAAAAAGTTTCCTTTGTTCACTTATTTAAGATAAAAACTCTTCTGCTTACTTGCTCTCCTGTTTCTTTTAGTTCAGTCTTTATTTCTTAAATAATCTTTTATTTCTAATTCTTAGTTCTATCACCTAATTTCTGAGTTTTTCTAATTCTGGTTTGTGTTATTTTTTCATATCATATTTTTTCCCCTTTAATCATTTCTAGGTGTACATGTAGTATTGTTAAGTATATTCACATTGTTGTGCATCCAGTCTTCAGAACTTTTTCATCTTTCAAAACTGAAGCTCTCTGCTCAATAAACGATAATTCCGCATTTGTCCCTCCACTCAGTCTTCGATAACCACCACTCTGCTTTTTGTTTCAGTGAATTTGACTGCTCTAGAGATCCCATATATGTGAAATCCTACACTATTTGTCTTTCTGTGGTTGGCTACTTACATAATCCCCTCAAAGTTCATCTACTTTATAGCATGTGTGAGAATTCTCTTTTTAAAGCTGAAAAACATTCCAGTGTATGTACTACACTTTGTTTATGCATTCATCTGTTTGTTTTAAGATTTTATTTGTCAGAGAGAGAGAGAGCACAAGCAGGGGAAGTGGCAGGCAGAGGGAGAAGCAGGCTTCCTGCTGAGCGAGGAGCCTGATGTGGGACTCCATCTCAGGACCCTGGAATCATGGCCTGAGCCAAAGGCAGACGCTTAACCCACTGAGCCACCCAGGTGTCTCTATTCATTCATCTGTTGATTGACACTTCGGGTTGCTTCTGCCTCTTGGCTATAGTGAATAGTGCTGCTGTGGACAGGGGTGTGCAGATATCTTTTCAAGATCCTGCTTTCAGTTCTTTTGGCTGTATACCCAGAAGTGGAATTAGATCAAATGATAATTCTGTTTTTAATTTTTTTGATGAACACTCAACAGTGCACAAGGGTTCCAATTTCTCCCTGTATTTGTCAATACTTGTTTTCTGTTTCTTTGATAGTAACCATTCTGATGGGCATGATGTAATAGTTTGGTTTTGATTTGTGCTTCCCTGTTGATTACTAATATTGAGTATCTTTTCATATGCTTGTTGGCCATTTGTATATCTTGTTCAGAAAAATGTCTACTCAAGTCCTTTGCCCATTTGAAAATTTAGTTGTTGTTCAGTTGTAGAATTTCTTTATACATTCTGGATATTGACCCCTTGTTAGATATATGTTTTACACATTTTCTCCCATTCTGTAGGTTCCTTTTTAATTCTTTTAACCTTTGATGCACAGAAGTTTTAAATTTTGGTGTAGTTCAATTTGTCTGTTTTTGCTTTTGGTTTCATAGCCAGGAAATCCTTACCAAATTTAATGTCATGAAGCTTTTCTTCTATGTTTTTCTTAAGAAGTTTTGTAATTTTAGGACTTATAGTTAGATCTTTGATCCATTTTTATTTAATTTTTGAACATAAAGTAGGGATCCAATTTCATTTGCATGGCGATATCCAGTGGGCGATAAGGCAATCAAAAATAAATATGATGGGGCGCCTGGGTGGCTCAGTTGGTTAAGCGACTGCCTTCGGCTCAGGTCATGATCCCGGAGTCCTGGGATCGAGTCCCACATCGGGCTCCCGGCTCAGCGGGGAGCCTGCTTCTCCCTCAGACCCTCTCCCCTCTCATGCTGTTTCTCTCTCTCTCTTTCTCTCAAATAAATAAATAAATAAAATCTTTAAAAAAAAAAAATATGATGCCTTGCTTTCTGAGAGATGTCCTAGCTCTGCCCTTCTCCTTCGTTTTTATTATTTCTCTGCTATTTACTTTTTATTTCACTTCTCTCACTTTCTTTGTAATGTTAGGGCCTGTCTTGAAAGGCCCTCTATATTCATTTACAAGAGTTTAGAGTGACCTGACTGCATTTAATTCTCAGAGTTTTTAATGTAAGGTGCCCTTGTACTCCATTGGTAATCCATTGAGCAGCTCATTCCATTTTCAGCTATTGTATTTGGTTTGTGAGGCTTTTCAGTGGCTCTTTGCCATTTTGTGGTTTCTCTGTTACCTGGTTCATTAGATGCCCCATAGTTTCCCTGTCTTTTCTCCCATGCAGATGTTTATGTCATACAGGTCTTAATGGTTGTAATTGATAATCTTTATCTGCTTGTATTTTGGGGGTTGTGGAGATAATCTGTCATCTAGTTTTGTTGTAAATGTTTTTTGTGAGCTTTTGTGTTTTCTGTCTGGATTTAGAGAGTTGCATAAATTATGTTGCCATTGCTGCAGTCTTTCTATAATCCTCTGTCTTTTGGGATGCCTGGGTGGCTCAGTTGGTTAAGCGTCTGCGTTCAGCTCAGGTCATGATCCCAGGGTCCTGAGATTGAGGCCCGCATCGGGCTCCTTGCTCAGCAGGGAGCTTGCTGCTCCCCCTCCTTGTGTGTGCGCAGGCTCTCTCTCTCTCTCACAAATAAAATCTAAAAAAACAGAATCCTCTACCTTTTGAAAAATCTTAAAGCTAGTATTTTGTTAGAGGTGTAGCTGGCATGTACGTAAGCTATTAAAACATTTTCCTTAAAATTATGATAAAAATAAAATCAAAAATTTCTTTTCTTTTTTTTTTTTTTTTTTAAAGATTTTATTTATTTATTTGAGACAGAGAGAATGAGATACAGAGAGCATGAGAGGGAGGAGGGTCAGAGGGAGAAGCAGACTCCCTGC
>NC_058417.1:26944726-26952077 GCF_002201575.2 Neomonachus schauinslandi
AAAAAAAAAAAAAAGATCATGCCAAGTTTTGGCAAGAATATATAGAAATTTGAAGTCTTGTATTTCCTCCTGGGAATATAAAATGATACAACCACTCTTGTAAACTATTTGGTGATTGTTAACAAATTAAATGTACACTTACTATATGACTCAGCTAAACCGCTCCTAGACATTTACCCAAGAGAAAAGGAACTATATGTACATATAAAGACTTTTACACAAATCTTCATAGCATCTTTGTAATAGCCAAACAGAATCAACTCTAATTTCCATCAACAGCTGAATGGTAAATAAATTTTGGTGTGTCCATACAATGGAATACCACTCAGCAATAAAAACCAATGAACTGTTGGGGTGCCTGGGTGGCTCAGGTCAAGCATCTGCCTTTGGCTCAGGTCATGATCCCAGGGTCCTGGGATCGAGCCCCGCATCAGGCTCTCTGCCCTGTGGGAAGCCTGCTTCTCCCTTTCCCACTCCCCCTGCTTGTGTTCCCTCTCTTGCTGTGTCTCTCTGTGTCAAATAAATAAATAAAATCTTAAAAAAACAAAAAAAACTAATGAACTGTTGATACATGCAACGACATGAATACCTTTTAAATTATTCATGAAGGAAACTAAGAAAAAGCATGGATATGATTCCACTTAGGTAAAACTCTAGAAAAATGCAAACTGATCTGTAGTGACAATGCAGATATGTAGTTGTTTGGAGATTGGAGGGACAGACAAGGCTGGGGTTAGGTGGAGGGAAAAGTTAAGGGAGGGAAGTACAAAAGGCAGAGGAAACTGGGAGAGGAAGTATCTCCCAGTAGTATCTTGATTGTGGTGATGGTTTCATGGGTATGTATATATGTGTGTGTGTGTGTATACACATATAAATTACCAACCAGCTTGTATACTTTATACCAAATCGTAATCTTCAAATATGTGCAGCTTTCTTTGTTACACTTCATTAAAGCTGTTTACTCAAAAAGACAAACAATAAGAACTCCATTGGTTTGTCTTGTACTTTGAATGGATCTTTTACTCATGTATTGATCATCTGGAAAATAATAGTTTACTAAATATGTGGCTGACACATTTCATTATGTGATATCAAAAAATTACATTCATTGATACTACCATTTTCATCAGGAGAGTCTTTTTTTTCTTTTTTTTTTAAGGAGAGTCTTGAAGTATTAGAAAGCTTTTAAGCTCATGTAGCACATACAGATTTTCCAGAATTATGATTTTTTATTTGAAAGCTTGTGTTTTGTCATTGACAACCGATACTGGCATTTTTTTTTTTCATTAATTTGGTCCAGAAAATGTCTGCCAGGTGTCTACAACTGAATAACCATGTTTTGTTGTTCTTTCATTTGATGTTTCACAAAAAAATATGGCTAATGAACTTGCAACTCAATTAAAGTTATTTCCTCAAGTACTTTATGTGTGTTTCCCATTTTGTGATACCAAGAGTTGAGGTTTAATAACAGTTAACAATTTTGCTACATCAGAGACATTACTGAGGGACACTGGCATTTTTCCCCCCTGTCTGAAAGTGTATAGCACTGAATAATATGGCTACTGGTACATTTTTAACCACCATTCTTCTGTACCATTAGTGCAAATGTCCACATGAAAGGGACGAACAATATTACGATACTGGTTTTGACATTTTGGATTCCTAAAAGGATCATATAGGAACTGACCCCTCAGGGACACACAAGCTACACTTTAACAACCTCTGGCATAGACTAACCTTAATGCAGAATACTCTTGTCACTACTGATGAGTCAAACTATGAATAATGTTAGTAATATGGGAAGGATTCTGGCCTTTGAATTATAAGTATGTTCTAGTTATAGCTCTGCTCCAAATGTCCTATATGATCTGAAACAGTGGACTCACCTGTATTGTTATTATAACAGCTAACTGCTAAGTATATACTTTGCACCAAGCACTGTGCTTTACATACTCACTTGGCTTTATCACCATCTTGTGAGCTATAGGTTATATTATTAGTCCCATTTCACAGATGGTAATACAGTGATGGCTTAGTTAAATTATTCACTCAAGATCAGCATTGTTTAACAGCAATCTATTTAACACAGATTTTTTGGTCTCTGTATTGTTTGTTCTTAACTACTAGGCTCTGTTTGGTTCTCTGAAATCAGCCATTTTGGTTGGAAGGTGGTTGATTATGGGCAGAATTATAGGAAGCTTAGTGATTGCAGGATTTCGTTCATGTCCCTGTCGCTACCATTAAATCTTGGGCTTCTCCTTGTCTCTTGATTAAGCTATTTCTTAATCTACCTCTATTTCTTGCCTTGGGAAGTTTCCCCTTTTTCTCTCACTGATAATGTAGATTTTGTGATATTTCTCTTGCCTTTGGTACTGATTTCATCTCTGTGCTTTTATTGTTGACCATATACACTTCAGGAACTTAAAGTTCACATTGTCTTACACCATAATGTTCTCAATGAAAATGAAATATTAGGATACTAAGGTTGAAAAAAGATTAGAATTTGTATAATTGTTAGATATTATCTAAATACCTCAGTGAGACCTTTCTGTTCTAATAAAATGACATCGTATTATCTCTTAATTCTCTTAATACTTCAATAAGCCTAGAGAAGAGTTCGAATACTTTTTCATTAATAATAAAATGTCATTCAATTATGGAATTCAGAGTTGAACAGTAAAGTAGTTTAACTGCCAAAATATGGAATAAAAACTTAAATCATTATGTCATTATCTGGTAGATTTTAGTATCACCTGGGATGCTGCAGAGGTACTCATAATTTCATTATGCTTACGTATCTCTCTACACGTGTGTGTTAGTATACGCATGTATAGGCTTTCAGAGAAAATTTGCATATGAGTGACATCCTGGAATTGATTTTTAATAGTCTTTGCTGAGTGCCTTGTTTTAGAGAAGGGAATTTCTTTGAGTTGCTTAAAGAAAGTTGAACTTTCCCTGGGAGAGTAAATGTAATAACTAAAATTTTTACGTTAACAGTTGTATTTATTCAGACCTTCGGTTTGATAGAAGGAAAGAATTTAAGTTGGAATATTCAAATTTAAGGTTTTAGTCTTATCTAAGATTGGGGTTGAGATGCTTTGTAACTAATTTAACTTGGATTAATTCCCACATTGTTAGAAACATAGGTCTATATCTGTCATGATTTAAAGAACTAATGCCAGTGATCTTTTTTCAAACATTATATGGTTTTTCATACAAAGTGACTTCACTCTTTTATATTGATTTTAAACTTTTATCTGTTTTGATACTGGATATATTTAACCATCGGCATTAATGCCCCCCCGATTTTCAATATTCTTTTTTTTTTTTTTAAGATTTTATTTATTTGACAGAGAGAGACACAGCGAGAGAGGGAACACAAGCAGGGGGAGTGGGAGAGGGAGAAGCAGGCTTCCCGCGGAGCAGGGAGCCCGATGTGGGGCTCGATCCCAGGACCCTGGGATCATGACCTGAGCCGAAGGCAGACGCTTAACGACCGAGCCACCCAGGCGCCCCCGATTTTCAGTATTCTTGATTGTTTCTCATGTGTTTCAAGTTTTTCACTACTCATTTTAAAAGTAGAAGTAAAAAGTTAATTTTTTAGAGGTGAAATTCACGTAACACAGTTAACAATTCTAAAATATATAGTTCAGTGGCATTTAGTACATTTACAGAGACAACCATCACCTCTCTGTAGTTTCAGAATGTTTTCATCACCCCAGAACACCCCATACCCATTAAGTAAACACTCCCTGTTTCTTTCTTCCCCCATACATAGATAACTACAACTCTCCTTTTTTTCTCTGTGTGTTTTTGCCTATTCTAGATTTTTCATATAAAAGATCCTACAATAGGACCTTTTGTGTTTGGCTTCTATTCACTTAGCATGGTATTTTCAAGGTTCACCCATGTATACCAGAACTTCATTCCTTTATGTGACTGAATAATATCCCATTTTATGTATGTACTTCAATTTGTTTACCCCATTCATCTGTTGATGGACAATTTGGGTTGTATCCAACTTTTGGCTATTATGAATAATCCTGCTGTAAATATTCATGTATGGGTGTCATATGGACATATGTTTTTGTTTCTTTTGAATATATACCTAGTTGTGGAATTGGTGGGTTTTATGGTAATTCTGTGTTTATAACATTTTTGGGGAACTGCCAAGCTTTTCCACAGTGACTATTCAATTCTATGTTCCTACCAGCACTGTATGAGAGTTCATATTTCTTCACATCCTCACCAACACTTAATTTTCCATTTTTAATTATATTTTAGAGATACCCCAGTAAGTATGAAGTGGTATTTCATTGTGGTTTTGATCTGCATTTCCTTAATGGTCAGTGAAGTTGAGCATCTTTTCATGTGCTTATTGACCATTATTATACCTTTGGAGAAATGTCTATTCAAGTCTATTTCCCATTTTTAAATGGGGTTGTTTGCCTTTTTGTTGTTGAGTTATAGGAATTCCTTATATATTTTGAATGCTTAAATAACCCTTATCAGGTGATTTGTAGGATTTGACAGTAGTTTCTCCCATTCTGTAGGTTTGTCCTTTCACTTTCTTGATTATGTCCTTTGATGTACAATGTTTTAAATTTTTATGAAGTTCAAGTTATCTTTTTTTTCCTTTTGTTGCTCATACTTTTGGAATCAAATCTACAAATGCATTGCCAAATTCAGTCAATTCGTGAAGAATCCTGTGTTTTCTTCTGAGAGTTTTATAGTTTTAAGCCCTTATATTTAGGTCATTTATCCATTTTGAGTTAATTTTTGTATATGGAATTAGTTAAGGGTCCAGCTTCATTCTTTTGCATGTGGCTATCCAGTTTTCTCAGCATCATTTTTGTTGAAGAGACTTTTTCTTCCCCATTGAATGATCTTGGCACCCTTGTCAAAAACAATTGTGCATGGATATTTGTGTTTATTTCTGGACATTTAATGGTGCCTTTTATACTACAGAGCTAGAGTCATGACTTCCTTAGAAGCGGACAAAATATCACAACTTATGTATTGGTTAGTTTTTTGTGCTATCAATCTTGATAATGTATTGTGAGTGATGCTAATATAAAAATCATTTTGACAGTACTTAAAGAAATTTTCACATCTGATATTTGTAGGTAAGGAGCTGCAGTTTTTTTCCCTTAATTTTGCCAGCAGAAATAGCTATTGTGTTTTTTCTTTAAAGTGTATCTCCACTAAAAAGGGAAGCTTTATGGCTACTGTTGATTGTTCCTTCTGGTTATCTTTATTTTTTCATTTTTCTGTCTTTTTTTTTTTTTAAAGATTTTATTTATTTGACAGAGAGAGAGCGAGAGCAGGAGCACAAGCGGGGGAGTGGGAGAGGGAGAAGCAGGCTTCCCGCTGAGCAGGGAGCCCGATGTGGGACTCGATCCCAGGACCCTGGGATCATGACCTGAGCTGGAGGCAGACGCTTAACGACTGAGCCACCCAGGCGCCCTCATTTTTCTCTTATTTAACAGTACTTTCTTAGTAAGAAGACTTTGGAGTTTTATGTAATGTAAGTTATGGAAATCTGAGTATATTGGATTTCTCAATGTATACTTATTTTCAGTTAGAAAATTTTGTAGGCTTGAATTTCTGAACACAATTTATTCAAACTTGAATTGGAATAATATAGTTTTTAAAAATTTATTATTTACTTTATAATTGCATGGAGGTGAACCTCAGTGGAAATGGCAGAATATTTATATGTGAGGATATATAGGTAATGAATATGTGGAAAAATATGTAGCTTTGCTAAAACAAAAGTAACTTTGAAAGTACCGTTTTATACAGAATTTATTTTTTGAGGTGCTGCTTTATACCTGCTATATTGGTAAACATTTTTAAGAGGAAAAAAGGACCTAGTGCCAATCATGTTGTGGTAGCCCATTTACAAAACTGGTGTCTTTATAAATGATACAGTCATTTCTGAAAGAAAAGTAACTTGTATATATCGATAAGTTTCTTCTCAGGTAATAACTTAATGACCTACTTAATGTTTTGATATGTCTGTCTTCTTGTTTATTAACTCTGTATTAATAGTTTGTTTTTCAATTTTAGATATGAGTATCGTGTAGAGATGGTTCATCAGTCCTGCAATGATCCTACCAAAAATATCATTCGAGAATTTGCATCTGACTTTGAAGTTGGAGAATGCTGGGGTTATAATAGATTTTTCCGTTTGGATTTACTTGCAAATGAAGGATACTTGAATCGACAAAATGATACAGTGATTTTAAGGTAATAAGAAACATTTGCTAGTGTTGTTTTTATCATGGGGGAATAATGTTATCAGAACTTTATTTTAGAGTTTATTTATTTGGGGTGCTTGGGTGGCTCAGTGGGTTAAGTGTCTGACTCTTTTTTTTTTTTTTTTTAAAGATTTTATTTATTTGACAGAGCACAAGCAGACGGAGAGAGAGGGAGAAGCAGGTTCCCTGCTGAGCAAGGAGCCTGATGTGGGACTCGATCCCAGGACCCTGGGATCATGACCTGGGCCAAAGGCAGCCGCTTAACCGACTGAGCCAGCCAGGCGTCCCAAGCGTCTGACTCTTGATTTTAGCTCAGGTCATGATCTCAGGGTTGTGAGATCAAGCCCCGCCCAGCCTGGATCCTGCTTAGGGTTCTCTCGCTCTCCCTCTGCCCCTCCCCCACTACTGACACATGTGCACATGTTCTCGCTCGCTCTCAAAAAAGTAGTTTATTCATTTAACAGAGATGAATGTTGAAATTTATACTAACTATAATCTTATTATGTTTTTAACTATTTCATTTCAGGAGCCCTGTGTAGTGAGTAATATAACTTAGAAATGCGTTTGACATCTAGTTAGTAATTCCATAAAAAGGAAACTACTACTTCCAATAAATAATGTTCCATTTATTTATCTAGTGAACTAGTAACCTCACCATTTGGAAATACAAAAATAGGGATCGAGTGCTTATTTTTTTCACTTGACATTGTATATTTGGGTGACTGGTTTTACAATCTTAAACTCAAAATAATTTTCAGTTTCTTCTAGATAACAGCAATTTAAAAGTAAGGGAATAGAGATGGAAATTGATGAAAACAAACAGTGATAGTAGTTCGGGTGTTATTTGCAAGAAAGGACAACGTAAATGCTAACTATAAAACCACAATGGCCCCATTTAATGTTGTACCCTTTACAAGTTGTACCCTTTACAAGTCAGACATTTTGGAGCATCATTACATGGTTTTAATTTGATGATGAAAATGAGAACTTGAGTATTAAAGTAGATCCAATTATGTTTTGAATAGTGTTTAGCAGTTTAAGAAGTTTCCATCAAAACAGTTTTCAAAGCTATTTTCCTTGGAAGTGAT
>NC_058417.1:26952087-27007407 GCF_002201575.2 Neomonachus schauinslandi
TTAAGCATCTGCCTTCAGCTCAGGTCATGATCCCAGGGTGTTGGGATCCAGTTCCGCATCAGGCTCCTCTCTCAGCGGGGAGCCTGCTTCTTCTTCTGTCTGCCTCTCTCTCTCACACAAATAGATAAAAATCTAAAAAAAAAAAATTTTTCTCTTATTCTGAGCTCTTTGTTCTGGAGGGTACTGTATGAGTTATTGTTATATTAAACTTTATTAGTATGTGTTCTTCATAATCTTTCTGGGAGAATAAAGAAGTGAGAAAGATTATTGCATTTTCAGTGTAGAAAAAAAAGATTCATGTGTTTGTCATCTTTTGGGGAATTATTTTAACTCCCATTTTATAATTTTATAACCTTTCAGGGTTTTTGTATTTTTAAAAATTATTTGCCAAAAGAAATAGTTTGTTGCTATTCCACACTTTAACCGTAGAGAGGATTGCAAAATTATTCAACCGTCACTTTGACCAACCTGCAAAAGCCTTAGTCTTCTCCTTATTGGAGTCATATTCATGTTGAATCTTTTGGTGGTAATCTGTGCAATAGAGTTTCCGTTTTTTAATTCAGTGTAGCCAAACTTCTAGTCTCTATTTAAGCCAGCCCTATTTATAACAAAGCTTTTCCTGGTAGACTTGAATATTAGGACAGGAACAGATCCCTATTTTGATGTTTTATTATCATTTATTCAGCAACATTTACTGAGTCTGTGCCTGGCACTGGGTTAATATTAAGAAAGAATAAGACATTGGTTTTGTTCTCAGGAAACTCAAGATGAAATGGGCAGATAAAAACAATACATTTGGGCACCTGGGTGGCTCAGATGGTTAAGCGTCTGCCTTCGGCTCAGGTCATGATCCCAGGGTCCTGGGATTGAGTCCCACATCGGGCTCTCTGCTCCTTGGGAGCCTGCTTCTCCCTCTGCCTCTCTCTGTCTCTCATGAATAAATAAATAAAATCTTTAAAAAAAAAAACCAAAACAATACATTTTACAAGATAGTGCTGTAATAGCAGTAGAAAATAAATTGCTGTAGGATTTGTGGAGAGGAGGCTTTGAATTGTCTTATTACTCATAATACTTATGTAATGAGAGATTGCTGAAAATTTAAGCCTCAATTTAAGATTCTGATGGAATTTTATAGGTACTTATTAGAAAGTTACTTAAAAGGCACCTGGGTGGCTCAGTCAGTTAAGTGTCCTAACTTTTTTTTTTTTTTAGATTTTTATTTATTTATTTGACAGAGACACAGCGAGAGAGGGAACACAAGCAGGGGGAGTGGGAGAGGGAGAAGCAGGCTTCCCACTGAGCAGGGAGCCCAATGCAGGGCTCAATCCCAGGACCCTGGGATTATGACCTGAGCCGAAGGCAGACGCTTAACGACTGAGCCACCCAGGTGCCCCTTAAGTGTCCAACTCTTGATTTCAGCTTAAGTCTCGATCTCAGGGTCATGAGTTAAGCCCGAGTTGGGCTCCACACTGGGTGTGGAACATACTTTATAAAAAAAAAAATAAAGTTACTTAAGGTTTTTCTATAACTACATATGAATAAGTATGTATTTTATTCTCCTTTTGTTAAATGAGGAAGTTAAGGAATTTTACCTGATGCTTGCTTTTGTTTTAATGACACAGATACTAACTAACAGTAATGTTCATAATTGACTATAGCTCATTAGTTATTCAAAGATAATGTCCTTTTGAAAGTCTTACTGATATATACTGACTGGGCAGTATCCACTTAGGATAGTGGTTGAGTGAATAATCTCTATCCTCTAAAGCATAAGTATCTTTGCCTGAAAATCGTTATCTGCTGCTGCAGATAACTAGATGGTCAGTAGATTCCTATACTAGTTGTAAAATCCTACAGAAAAATAGAATGATATTTAACATAACGGTGGCAAGACTTGAAGGATGATTTGTAGGCTTCCAAGTTAGTCTTGCCTCTTGGGACTCTTCCATTCTTTAGAAACCTCTTTACATATTGCTATAGATTTGTTTTTCACTATGAATAAACTCAAGTTCGCTTATCTAAAATAAAATAGGTAGAGATTTTTTGCATTAGTAAGTATTAGGGTTTTAAAAGTACAGATAGGGCAACCCCTTCAGGTCCCCTCTCTCCTTGGGAGCTTTGTACTATCACTTTGCTGTTGCTCAATAAACCTTGCTTTGCTGCCCACCAAAATAAATAAATAAATAAAAGTACAGATAACTGAATAGATTGAGATCCTATCATTTATCCATTAAAATCCTTTAATATACTTGGTTTTTTTCCCTAACCCATGCTGAAATATGCCATATTGTGATGTATGGAGAACTGATTTTAAGCTGCCATCTGGAGGGGTTGGGAATATAGGTTATTTAGAGTATGCAACTCTTTTGGGGGACAGTAAAGCAGTCCCAGGTAGTTGACCCTTTAAGGGAGTTTTTTTTTTTTTTTTACTGGGGAGTAAGAAATATGGGAACATGAGATGAAAGCGGGAAAGAAAAAGAGCAGTGTCTAAAACAAACTTTGCCTATTTTTGTAGGGTCTGACCTAAGCAAGAAAGGGGGAAAGAAAGCATTAGCTTCCTCTTTCCTGCATGGCATGGTCTTCTTCCCAACTCGTGATCAACATGGTATTTGATCTAGATTATTATAATAAATATGCTTTAGTAGTTTGGGAGTTTAACCATGATGTGTAATGTTATTTCTATAGAAAAGTATAGTTTGTGTTTAGACAACTGACCTGAAGATAAGTTTTCAGAATGTTATGTCATTATAATTTGTAAACTATATGTGTAAATGGTTAATACCAACAGCCCCGAGTTCATTTTGAATTTTAGCCTTGTAATGTAATCAAATAAAATTATAGAATTTATAGTTACAGATTCAAGGCTGAGTTGATAATATTTTACTGTTTGGATCATGTTTCATGTGCAGCTCTTTTTTTAAGATTTCAGGTTCGTTCACCAACTTTCTTTCAAAAATGCCGGGACCAGCATTGGTATATTACTCAATTGGAAGCTGCACAAACTAGCTATATCCAACAAATAAATAACCTTAAAGAGGTAAGCAAAAAACATACGGGTTTAGTGTTTCATATTCATAGTCTTACTGGCCTGTTACATTTGTAATTAGATTTTGGATATTCCTCTTTTGTAATTTTGTAGAAAAGTCCAATTACCTTATTCTCCATCTATGTACCACCTTTGAGCCTCTAATTTTGCACTCTTGGTTCATTAGCCACTAGCCACGTGTGGCTGTGTGAACTTAATTAAAATTAAAAATTCAGTTCTTTAGTTGGACTAGCCACATTTCAAGCGCTTGTATTGGGCATTGCAGATATAGAACATTTTTATCATTGTATAAAGCTGTATTGGACAGTGCTGCTCTCATTTGAGGTAAACTCTGTTTCTCTCAGTGATTTGAGTATTTCTCTTTTCCATGCTATCTTGAATTTAAAGGAGTCTAAGCTATAGAGTAATTGAAAATTACCCCATCTTGAATTTTCACTATTGCTGAATTGAGCCCTGGGGAGGATCAGTTAAGGAATTTTTATCTTAGAGTGGTAAACTAAGTTATATAAGGCATGTTTCTTTCTGCCAGTGGAAATTGAGGTGGAGTGCAAGGATGGAAGTGCTGAGAATGGGTCAATAGAT
The DNA here is from genome assembly GCF_002201575.2 of Neomonachus schauinslandi. NCBI lineage: Eukaryota > Metazoa > Chordata > Mammalia > Carnivora > Phocidae > Neomonachus > Neomonachus schauinslandi. Next base: position 26,955,716 of record NC_058417.1, read on the forward strand.
GAGGGAGGAAAGTATGAATGAATACATACTTGGAGAGATTTTCATGATAAGTATACTATTTAAAACTACTTGTATTTACCGTACAGTTTGCTAATTGTTTGGGTAGCTTAGGCTGGATATGAGAAGAAGAAGGAGAATAAAGGGGGCAAGTTTTTTTTTGCCATAGATTTTTCCATAAGCAAAACCAGGAGGGAGTGAGAGAGATGGTTTGAAAAATGGTTTTAAAACATCTGGATATATTTTTTTACTTAAAATATTTTTCACTGTACCAGTGAAGCACTGCTTTTGACTCATGTTTATTTGTGCTGTTATTGTTTTAAAAGAGACTTACTATTGAGTTGTCTCGAACTCAGAAATCAAGAGATTTGTCACCACCAGATAATCATCTTAGCCCCCAAAATGATGACACTCCTGAGACACGTGCTAAGAAGTCTGTGTCATGCACGGATATGCTTCTTCAGGATGGTCCTACTACAGCTTCTATACGAGAGGTCAAAGAGGATGAAGAAGAGGAAGAGAAGATTCAGAATGAAGATTATCATGTAAGGGGCGCCTGGGTGGCTCAGTTAGTTAAGCATCTGACTCTTGATTTCGGCTAAGGTCATGATTTCCCCACGTTGGGCCCTATGCTCAGGGGAGTCTGCTTGATATTCTCTTTCTCCTCTCCTGTCCCTCCCCCCACTCTCATGCTCGCTCTCTCTCTCTCTCAAAATAAATAAATCTTAAGTTAAAAAAATTATCATGTAATAATTAGACTTGTTTTAGATTCATTTTGTGTTTTATAAGAGAAATAAGATTATGGTTTCCAATATAGAGTATATAGTGTCCTCTATGTATACTCTATGTATCAATGTACTAAAAGTCTCATCCATTTATTTTCATTACTAGTGTATGCTCTTCTGTAAATATTAGAAGTTGTTGAATCAAAGTGTTGCAAGGTTCTAAAATTAATTTGTTAGAAAACTGTACATTCTACAAAGTAAAAGGATGTACATTCTGGAAACTATATAAATTGTGGAATTATAAAATGTATTCTATTTCCATTCACTAAAACTAGTAAAGTTTTTTTGTGTATGTAGGTAGAATGATTTAGGATTTGGGAGACAGCTAGGTTTTATCCCAGCTAAACCACAACCAGAATGAGAATTCAAGAAGTGATTATTATTGTTTAAAGTAATACAGTGATGCAGAGACATGGTGTTTTTTGTTTTGTTTTGTTTTGTTTGTAATTGTTATTTTTAAGATGGGAGACTTCAAGTATGTGTTAAAATGAAGGAGCCAGTGCAGAGAGAGGTGAGGTTAAGGTACTGACAAGACAAACTATTTAAGGAGATAAGAGTGGTTGGAGTGAAGCAGTTAACCTCTGATAGGGTGAATTAAAGGAACGGTGGGGTTTGCAGGTAGGGCACTAAAATTCGGGGGTATTTACTAATAACCAGTGTGTTTTTCTGTGCAGATAAGTGATAGTTTTATGATGTCCTTGGGGATATTAGAGGTTAGGTAGGACTAGAGGAGTGATGGTTTGAAGTGTTACCCTGTGAAGAGCCTTATTGGCAGCTGACATGGAATATATGAAGCATTTCCAGAGACATTGAAGGCCCAGCTAAAAATGGTAGCAGTAAGTTATTAGTGGAACCAGATGTGGTTGTGTGATTTTTCTCTAAAGGGCTCAGCTGCCTCTGCACAGGAGCAGAGAATTCTGAGGATTACATTCTTCTTTGGTGCTTGGTCCATCAGCTGGATCAGATGATCACCTAAGTAAAAACATTTGAGATAGAAGTCTTGTTTCTTTGCCTTGATCTAGCATGAACTTTCAGATGGAGATCTGGATCTGGATCTTGTTGGGGAAGATGAAGTGAATCACCTTGATGGCAGCAGTTCCTCTGCCAGCTCCACAGCAACAAGTAACACAGAAGAAAATGACATTGATGAAGAAACTATGTGAGTGTCTCACATTAACTACCCCTATGAAGCATCTAAGTGGGAAGTAATAGAAGCGTGTTAATTAACTTAGGCCTAAAAGTGGGGATATTCAGCGTTTTTACTTGCTATAAAGTATCTCCTATAAAGAGGGAGCTTGAAGGAAAGACCATTAGTTTCTTCCCTCTCATCTCTGGGTTCCAAAATGAGATTTAGTTTTTCATTTTATTTTTAATTTTGCAATTATTTCATATTTAAGAAAAGTCACAAAAATATTAAATAACAGTTCCCATATTCCCTTTGCCCAGATTAATTCCCCAGGTGTATTTTGTGTTCCTACTTTTTTTTGTCTGAGAATTTCACGATTAGGTGAATATACTTTTCATTGTGTACTTCCTAAAAACAACTGTGTTTCTTATGTAACTACAATATAGTTATCAAAATCAGGATTAACATTGATATAATACTGTAATCTATGACCATTTAAAAATTTGCCATTGATTTCCTTTGTCTGGTCTAGGATCCAATCGGGTATCATATGTTGCTTTTAGTTAAATTTCTTTAATCTTCTTTAATCTGGGTCACTTAACTTTTTTTTTTTTTTAATTTTTTATGACTTTGATGCTTCTCAGAAAGAGCAGTTATTTTGTAGCAAGTCCCTCAATTTGGGAGTCCTCTGAATGTTTCCTCACACTTGAGGCAGGAGTACTAGAGAAGTGATGATAGAGCCTTTTCAGAGGATCATCCGAGGGAGTGGCAGGAGGGCACATGTCTTTTAACTGTCCCATTACAATTGATTAGATTACTTGGGTAAACTAATGTCTGCCAGATTTCTCTACTCTAAAATTACTAATTTTTCACTTTGTAATTAACAAACATCCTTTGGGGACATAATTTGAGACTGTAAATATCTCCCTCCCTCCCATTACCTATTTCACCCATCCCCCAATCCCCTTCCCCTCTGGTAAACATCAGTTTGTTCTCTGTAGTTTAAGAGTCTGTTTCTTGGTTTGTCTCTCTTTCATTTTTTTACCTTTCCTCATTTGTTTTCTTCTTAAATTCAACATATGAGTGAAATCCTATATTTGTCTTTCTTACTGACTGTTGTAGCATTATTCTCTCTACCTCCATCCATGTTGTTTGAAATTACAAAATTTCGTTCTTTTTATGGCTAAATAATATTCCATTGTGTGTGTGTGTGTGTGTGTGTATACATATATATATACACCACATTTTCTTTATTCATCCATTAGTGGACACTTGGGCTGCTTCTATATCTTGGCTGTTGTAAATAATGCTGCTATAAATATAGGGGTGCGTGTATCCCTTTGAATTAATGTTTTTGTATTCTTTGGGTAAATAACCAGTAGTGCAATTGCTGGATCATAGGGTAGTTCTACCTTTAACTTTTTGAGGAACCTCCACACTGTTTTCCACAGTGGCTGCACCAGTTTGCATTCCCACCAACAGTGCGTGAGGATTTCCCTTTCCTTACATCCTCACCATCTGTTGTTTCTTGAGTTTTTGATTTTAGCCATTCTGACAGGTGTGAAGTGACGTCTCATTGTGGTTTTGATTTTCATTTCCCTGATGATGACTGATATTGAGCATCTTTTCATGTGTTTCTTGGCCATGTGTATGTCTTCTTTGGAGAAATGTGTGTTCATGTCTTCTGCCCATTTTTAAATTAGATTATTTATGTTTTGGATGTTGATTTTGATGAATTCGTTATGGATTCTGGATACTAGCCCTTTATCCAATATGTCATTTGCAAATATCTTCTCCCATTCCATCAGTTGATTTTTTTTTTCCCCATCACAGGCTAACCCATCCCCCCACCCCCCTCCCCTCTAGAACCCTCAGTTTGTTTTTCAGAGTCCATAGTCTCTCATGGTTCGTCTCCCCCTCCGATTCCCCCCCTTCATTTTTCCCCTCCTGCTATCTTCTTCTTCTTCTTTTTTTTTTAACATATAATGTATTATTTGTTTCAGAGGTACAGGTCTGTGATTCAGCAGTCTTACACAATTCACAGCGCTCACCATAGCACATACCCTCCCCAGTGTCTATCACCTGGTCACCCCATCCCTCCCACCCCCCACCACTCCAGCAGCCCTCAGTTTGTTTCCTGAGATTAAGAATTCCTCATATCAGTGAGGTCATATGATACATGTCTTTTCTCTGATTGACTTATTTCGAGTTTTGTTAATTGTTTCCTTTGTTGTTTCCTTCCAGAAACTTTTTATTTTGATGTAGTCCCAGTAGTTTATCTTTTCTTTTGTTTCCCTTGCCTCAGGAGATCTATCTAGAAAAAAGGTTGCATTGGCTGATGTCAAAGAAGTTACTGTCTGTCTTCTCTTCTAGGATTTTTATGGTTTCAGGTCTCATATTTAGGTCTTTAATCCATTTTGAATTTATTTTTGTGTATGGTGTAAGAAAGTGGTCCAGTTTCATTCTTTTGTTGCCGTCCAGTTTTCCCAACAGCACCATTTGTTGAAGAGACTTTTTCCCATTAGATATTCTTTCCTGCTTTGTCAGAGATTAATTGACCATATATATAATTGTGGGTTTATTTCTGGGTTTTCTATTCTGTTCCATTGATCTATGTGTCTGTTTTTATGGCAGTACCATACTGTTTTGATTACTACAACTTTATAATATAATTTGAAGTCTGGAATTGTGATGCCTCCAGCTTTGCTTTCTTCTTCAAGATTGCTTTGGCTATTTGGGGTCTTTTGTGGCTCCATACAAATTTTAGGACTTTTTGTTCTAGTTCTGTGAAAAATGCTGTTAGTGTTTTGATTGCTTTGGGTAGTATAGACATTTTAACAGTATTCTTCCAATCCATGAGCATGGAATGTCTTTCCATTTCTTTGTGTCGTCTTCATTTTCCTTCATCAGTGTTTTATAGTTTTCAGAGTACAGGTGTTTCACCTCTTTGGTTAGGTTTATTCCTAGGTATCTTATTTTTGGTGCAATCAAAAATGGAATTGTTTTCTTAATTTCTCTTTCTGCTGCTTCAGTATTAGCATATAGAAATGCATATTTCTCTGTATTAATTTTGTGTCCTTCAACTTTATTGAATTCATTACTTCTAATTGTTTTTTGGTGGAATTTTTAAGATTTTTCTGCATATAGTGTCATGTCATTTGCAAATAGTTACAGTTTTACTTCCTCCAAACCAGTTTGGATGCCTTTTATATTTTTTTGTTGTCTGATTGCTGTGGCTAGGGCTTCCAGTACTGTGTTGAATAATAGTGGTGAGAGTGGGTATCCTTGTTTTGTTCTTGACCTTAGGGGAAGGGCTCTCAGTTTTCCCCCCATGATGTTAGCTGTGGGTTTTTCAGATATGGCCTTAATTATGTTGAGGTATGTTCCCTCTACACCTACTTTCTTGAGGGGTTTTTATCCTGAATGGATGTTGTACTTTGTCCAATGTTTTTTCTGTGTCTATTGAAATGGTCGTGTTTCTTATCCTTTTTCTTATTGATGTGATGTATCACATTGATTGACTTGTGAATATTGAGTCACATAGCACCCAGAAAAAAAAAATCCTACTTGATTGTGGTGAATAATTTTTTTAATGTATTGTTGGATTCAGTTTGCTAGTATTTTGTTGAGGATTTTTGCATCTGTGTTCATGTTTTTTTTAAAGATTTATTTATTTTATTATAGAGAGTGCATGCTTTTGAGTGGTGGGAGAGGCACAGGGAGAGAATCTTCAGGCAAACTCCCCGTTGAGTACAGAGCCAGACATGGAGCTCCATCTCAGGATCACTGAGATCATGACCTGGGCTGAAACCAAGAGATAGATGCTGAAACCATTAGAGTCAGACACTTAACCGACTGAGCCACCCAGGCACCCCCTGTCTTTCTCTTTTTTCGTAGTGTCTTTATCTGGTTCTGGTATCAGGGTAATGATGACCTCAGAGAATGAATTTGGAAGCTATCCTTCCTTTTCTATTTTTGGAATAGTTTGAGAATAGGTGTATTAACTTTCTAAAATGTTTGGTATAATTCGCCTGTGAAGCCATTTGGTCCTGGACTTTTGTTTGTTGGGAGTTTTTTTATTACAATTCAATATCTTTGCTGATAATCAGTATGTTCAAATTTTCTGTTTCTTTCTGTTTCAGTTTTGGTAGGTAATGTGTTTTTAGGAATGTATCCATTTCTTCTTGGTTGCTCAATTTTTTTGGCATATGGTTTTTCATAATATTCTTTTACAATTGTCTTTATGTGTTGTTTATTGTTATTTCTCTTCTCTTGTTTGTGATTTTATTTTATGTATGTGTTGTATGTATGTATTTATTTTAAGTAGGCTCAACACCCAATGTGGGGCTTGAAGTCACGACTCTGGGATCAAGAGTCGCATGTACTACCGATTGAACCAGCCAGGTGCCCCTTGTGATTTTATTTATTTGGGTTTTTTTCTCTTGTTTTCTTGATAAGTCTGATTAGAGGTTTATCAATTTTATTGATTTAAAGAATCAGCTGCTCATTTAATTGATCTGATCTGTTTTTTAGTTTCTATGTAATTTAATCTTTATTATTTCCTTCCTTTTGCTGGTTTTTTAGGTTTTGTTTGTTCTTTTTCTAGCTCCTTTAGGTGTAAGGTTAGGTTGTTTATTTGAGATTTTCTTTGCTTCTTGAGATAGGTCTATATTGCTATAAGCTTCTTCCTAGAACCGCTTTTGCTGTGTCCCAGAGGTTTTGAACTGTTGTGTTTTCATTTGTTACCATGAACTTTTTAATTTCTTCTTTTATTTCCTTGTTGATCCATTCATTGTTTAGTTGCATATTCTTTAACCTCCATGTCTTTGTGCTCTTTCCAGATTTTTTCTTTTGGTTGACTTCAAGTTTCATAGCGTTCTGGTCAGAAAAGATGCTTACTATGACTTTGATCCTTTGGAATTTTTTGAGGCTTGTTTTGTGGTCTAGTATGTGATCTATTCTGGAGAATGTTCCGTGTGCACTTGACAAGAATATGTATTCTGTTTTAGGATGGAATGTTCGGAATATCTCTTTTAAATCCCTCTTGTTCAGTGTGTCATTCAAGGCCATTGTTTCCTTGTTGATTTTCTTTCTTTTTTTTTTTTTAAGATTTTATTTATTTATTTGACAGAGAGACACACAGTGAGAGAGGGAACACAAGCAGGGGGAGTGGGAGAGGGAGAAGCAGGCTTCCCACTGAGCAGGGAGCCCGATGCAGGGCTCGATCCCAGGACCCTGAGATCATGACCTGAACTGAAGGCAGATGCTTAACAACTGAGTCACCCAGGCGCCCCTTCTTGATTTTCTGTTTGGATGATTTGTCCATTGATGTAAGTGGAGTGTTAAAGTCCTCTTGGTATTATTATCCGTTAGTTCCTTTATTACTGTTATTAACTGTTTCATGTATTTAGGTGCTCTTATGTTGGGTGCATAAATATTTATAACAGTTATATCTGCTTGTTGGCTTGTCCCCTTTATTATATAGTGTGATTCTTTGTCTCTTATTATAGTTTTTGTTTTGTTTTGTTTTTTTTATCAAGAGAAAGAGCGAGAGATGGTGGGGGAGCAGAGGGAGAGAGAGAGAGTCTGACGCAGGGCTCAATGTCTCAACCCAGGGCTCTGTCTCTTAACCCTGAGATCATGACCTGAGCCAAAATGAAGAGTCAGACGCTTAACCATTTGAGCCACCCAGGTGCCTCTACAGTCTTTGTTTTAAAGTTTATTTTGTTTGCTACAAGTATTGCTACTCTAGTTTTCTTTTTTTTTTTTTTTTTTTTTTTTTAAAATTTTTTTTTTTTTTTTGAGACAGAAAGAAAGAGAGAGAGAGAGCACATGAGAGGGGGGAGGGTCAGAGGGAGAAGCAGGCTCCCTACCGAGCAGGGAGCCCGATGCGGGACTTGATCCAGGGACTCCAGGATCATGACCTGAGCTGAAAGCAGTCGCTTAACCAACTGAGCCACCCAGGCGCCCTACTCTAGTTTTCTTTTGACATCCATTTACATGATGAACGTTTCTCCATCCCTTCACTTTAAAAAGTTATTTATTTATTTGAGAGAGAGTGGGTGCAGGGGGAAGGGGCAGAGGGAGATGGAGTGAGAGGGTTTTGTTTTGTTTTTTTAAGATTTTTATATATTTATTTGAGAGAAAGAAAGAGAGAGAGAGACCATGACCATGGGAGAGGGGCAGAGGGAGAGGGAGAAGCAGATTCCCACTTAGTAGGGAACCCAACATGGGGCTCTATCCCAGAACCCCGAGATCATGACTTGAGCCAAAGGCAGATGCTTAACCAACTGAGCCACCCAGGCGCTCCTGGAGAGAGTCTTAAGGGACTCTGCGCTGAGTGCAGAGCCTGATGTGAGACTTGATCTCACAACCCTGAGATCATGACCTGAGCCAAAACCAAGAGTTGGACACTTAACCAGCTGCATCACCCAGGTGCCCCTCCATCCCTGCACTTTAAATATGCAGGTGTCTTGGGGCGCCTGGGTGGCTCAGTTGGTTAAGCGACTGCCTTCGGCTCAGATCATGATCCTGGAGTCCCTGGATCGAGTCCCGCATCAGGCTCCCTGCTCGGCGGGGAGTCTGCTTCTCCCTCTGATCCTCCCCCTCTCATGTGCTCTCTCTCTCTCATTCTCTCTCTCTCAAATAAATAAATAAAATCTTTAAAAAAAACAATATGCATGTGTCTTTAGGTTAAAATGAGTCCCTTGTACGAACCATGAGAGACAATGGACTCTGAAAAACAAACTGAGGGTTCTAGAGGGGAGGGGGTGGGAGCAGGGGTTAGCCTGGTGATGGGTATTAAAGAGGGCACGTTCTGCATGGAGCACTGGGTGTTATGCACGAACAATGAATCATGGAACACTACATCTAAAACTAATGATGTAATGTATGGGGATTAACATAACAATAAAAAAAATTAAAAAAAAAATGAATCCCTTGTAGGCAGCATATAGATGGGTCTTGTTTTTTATCCATTCTGTCACCCTATGTCATTTGATTGGAGTGTTTAGTCCATTTACATTCAAAGTAGTTATTGATAGATATTATTTTTATTACCACTTTATTACTTGTTTTAAGGTTGTTTCTCAAGATTTTTTCTGATCTTGTCTATCATGGTTTTCTGGTTTTCCTCAGTGATATATTTGGATTTCTTTCTTTGCATATTAACAGTTTTTGATTTGTGGTTACTGTTAGGTTTGTATATAACATCTTCTGCATATAGCAGTGTATATTAAGTTCATGATCATTTAAGTGTGAAGGCATTCTTTACTTCTCCCCATGTTTTAGGTGTATGGTGTCATATTTACGTTCTTTTATTTTGTGAGTTCCTTGACTGATTTTTTACAAAATGTTCATTTTTACTGCTTTTGTGTTTTCTAACTTCATACTGTCACTTTCAGTCTTTCCTTTTTACTCAAAGAGTCACCTTTAATATTTCTTGCAGGGCTACTTTACTGGTTATAAACTCCTTTAGTTTTGTTTGTCTGGGAAACTCTTTCTCTCTCCTTCTATTCTGAATTCTGGATATAGTATTCTTGGTTGCATATTTTTCCCATTCAGCACTTTGAAGATATTTGCCACTTCTTTCTGGCATGGAAAGTTTCTGCTTAAAAATCTGTTGATAGCCTTATGGGGTTTCCTTTGTATGTCACTGTCTTCTTTTGGCTTCCTGCCTTTTTTTTTTTTTAAGACTTATTTATTTATTTATTTGAGAGAGAGTAAGTGAGTGCGTGAGCAGGAGGAGGCGCAGAGGGAGAGGGAGAGAGATTGAGAGAATCTCCAGCAGACTCCACACTGAGCCCGGAGCCTGACACGGAGCTGGATGCCAGCACCATGAGATTATGACCTGAGCCAAAATCCAGAGTCGGGTGCTCAACTCACTGAGCCACCCAGACACCCTTGGCTTGTTGCTTTTAATATTTTTTCTTTATTACTGTATTTTGCCATTTTATTTTTTTTTATATTTATTTATTTATTTTGTCAGAGAAAGAGCTAGAAAGCATGAACAGGGGGAGCGGCAGGCAGAGGGAGAAGCAGGCTCCCCGCTGAGGAAGGATGCTGATGCAGAACTGGATCCCAGGACCCTGGGATCATGACCTGAGCCAAAGGCAGATGTTTAACTGACTGAGCCACCCAGGTGTCCCTGTATTTTGCCATTTTAATTATAATATATCTTGGTGTGGATATGTTTTTGTTGATTTTGATGGGAGTTCTCTGTGCCCCTGGTTCTGGAAATCTGATTTCTTCCCCCAATTAGAGAAGTTTTTAGCTATTATTTCTTTAGATAAATTCTCTGCTCCCTTTTCTCTATGTTGTTCTTCTAGGATTCCTGTAATACGAATGTAACTATGTTTGACGGAGTCACTGAGTTCCCTGTTTCTGTTCTTGTTTTGCATAATTATTTTTTCTCTTTTGTTAAGTTTGATTACTTTCTGTTACTCTGTCTTCTAGGTCATTAATTCGTTCTTCTGCTTCTTCCAGCCTATTCTTCATTCCATCAGATTCCATCAGGAATGTTTCTCATTTCATTTACTGAGACCTTTATCTCTGCTGTTATTACTTATCTCTGCGTTAATGGTCTCACTGATGTCCTCCATTCTTTTCTCAAGTCCAGTGAGTGTACTTTTATGATCATTGCTTTAAATTCTACAGCAGGCATGTTACTTATATCTGTTTCACTTAGATCTCTGGCTGTGTCATGTTCTTTCATTTAGGACAAATTCCACTCTCTTATTTCTCATTTTGTCTATGTCTCTGCCTGTTTCTCTGTGTTAGGAAGGTCAACTATGTCTCCTGTTCTTGAGGGTAATGGCCTTATGAAGAAGAGGTCCTATAGTGCCCTGCACTGTGGTGTCCCCTGTTCCCCAGGGCCTGGTGCTTTCACGAGTGTCTCCATTGTGTAGTGCATCCACTCTGCTGTTGTGTCATGGATGCTTTCCTTCAGGCCAGTTGTCTGCAGATGCTTTCTTTGTCTCTTGTGGGAAGTGTTTGGTCCCTGGCCTGAATGTGGCATGTTTTAACTAGGTATGCTCTGGTCCTCTTGTGAAATGAGACCTGTTGCCACCACCACTGGAACTGAGGCCTGGCAAGACTCCTCAGTCAGGAGGCATGGTGTGGGCAGGGCTTTGGGTTGGTCTTCTGGGACTGAGGGAAGCATGACTGGGAAGGATGGTTCTTCTGGAGCACTAGGGTAGGGGGCTTGATATAAGCAAACTAGGTGGTGAGTGTTGGTGCTGTACTGGTTCCTACAGGTGGCTTTCTATTTATGCTGAGGGGCTGGAGAAGGAAATGACACCAGCCAGTTTCTTTCTTCCTGGAGGGGTCACTCAGTGAATGCTGCCTGTCTGGGACAGGCACTGCGATGAGCAAATAACTTCCCCACTGTGTGCACCCCACTGTGTTCCTCACTGTTTCTATGCTGTATGTCCATGGGCTGTTTGCCTGCCTTCTCTCCCAAGAGCAGCCCCAATGCCCCTATGCCCTCTGGGCTCTATCCCTTCCCACCCTGCTGACCTTTAGAACTTTAGGCTTTAAGCCCACTGGTTGCAAGAACTCACAAAATTGGGCCCCTCTCAATTTCTTTCTTTCTTTTTTTTTTTTTTAAAGATTTTATTTATTTAACACAGAGAGAGAGCACACAAGCAGGCAGAGGGAGAAGCAGGGAGTCTGAGGTAGGGCTCAATCCCAGGACCCTGGGATCATGACCTGAGCCTAAGGCAGATGCTTAATGACTGAGCCACCCAGGCACCCCCCCTCACTTTCTAAGTCAATTGCTATGAGGATGTCTTCCCCGTGTGGGCTCCCCTGTGTGATAGTCTGTTTCTCACCCTTTTGTACAACTGCTACTCCCTCCCCATCACAGAGACCATGATCTATTTCTCTCCCAAACTGCAACTACCTTTTTCTGTGTAACCTCTAATCTACCTTTGTTTGTGGACTTTGTTCTGCCAGTCTTCAGGTTGAGCTCTTGGATATTGAGGATGATTTGATAGTTAATCTAGTTTATTCATGGGATAGGCAAACTGAGGGTCTTCCAACTCCTCCACTATCTTCCTTTTACCTGTGCTCTTGTCTTTTCTTCTTAAAGAGTCTTTTGCCAAGCGGAAGTTTTTAATATTTCAACAGTGTTTTGTATTTTTCAGAGTATATGTTTAACACCTCTTCTGTTAAATCATTCCTAAGTATTATTTTTATACTATTATACTATTAATTTTTTTTTAAAGATTTTATTTATTTATTTGAGAGAGAGAGAATGAGAGAGAGCACATGAGAGGGGGGAGGGTCAGAGGGAGAAGCAGACTCCCCACCGAGCAGGGAGCCTGATGCGGGACTCGATCCAGGGACTCCAGGATCATGACCTGAGCCGAAGGCAGTCGCTTAACCAACTGAGCCACCCAGGCGCCCCGCTTTTTTTTTTTTAAGATTTATTTATTTAGAGAGCATGTGCGTGCATGTGGGTTGGGGGAGAGGGAGAGAGAGAATCTTAAGCAGACTCTGTGCTGAGCAGGGAACTCCATGTGGGGCTCAGTCCCACAACCCTGAGATCATGGTCTGAGTGGAAATCAAGAGTTGGACACTTAACCAACTGAGCCATCCAGGCACCCCCTTACTGGATGCTTTTTTATTTCTTTTCTAAGTTCACTGGCTAGACTGTCCGGTAGAATGTTGAATAGAACTGGTGGGAGTGGACATCTTTGTCTTGTTCCTGATCTTAGAGGGAAACTACACCATTAAGTATAGTGTTAGCTGTGGGTTTTCTGTAGATGCTCTTTATCTGGTTGAGGAAGTTCCCTTCTATTTCTGGTTAGTTGAATGCTTTTATTGTAAAAGTGTGTTGGATTTTTGTCGAATTATCTTTCTACCTATCATCTAAACAATATAGTAAACTCAGCATCTATTCAGATGATTGTGTAGTTTTTCTTTATTAGCATGATATGTTAGCTTATTTTTGGATTTTAAACCAACTTTGCATTCCTGAGGTAAATCCCACTCTGCCATGATGTGTAATTCTTTTTATCTTTTTTGGGATTCCATTTGAGAGTATTTTTTTATGCTGTATATTTCTCTGTGGCTGTTTTTCAGTCTGGTTCCTCCTCCAGGGAAAATCTAAGTCAGAACTCTGAAGCTAGACTGAGGACAAAGGTGTACTAATTTCTCCCGTTTTAGTAGTTGAACCAGTGGGGGTGGGGGAGTTAGAGACTGTACCCTGAGATCTTCTCAGCTTGTCTTCTCATGCCTAGGACCTCCATTTATGAGTGTATTGGGGCATACTGATTCAGGCCCCAGTATTCTCAGTATGCTACACCCAAGGGTGGAGCCTTGGGTCTGGATGGAAGAAAGGTATCCTCCTACTTGATCACATTTACCTGACCTTAGTGTCAGCATCTGTTAGCTAGGGGCAGGAGGAGAAATCCTGATGTTTTACCCTCCTGGAAATAAGCCCTTCTTTTGGGAGGCCTATGTTCTTGGCTGTGCCAGTCTAGAGTGGAATTTCTGTATCACTGAATTGGGAGGGGAAGAAAGAGCAAGTAGTCCTTGTTTAAGTACCTCAGACTCACTGTTTTTACCAGATTTTAGCACATTTTCTTGATGACTGTTTTAAAAATAATTTTTACTGGTGTCAATGGAGCAGGTCTGCAGAGTTCCAAGCTGGGAACTGATCTTGTGACTTCTTTAAATACCCCAAACTAGCACTGATTAGTGCTGTTCCATATAGTACTTTGTCATTACAATAAGGTAATAGTGGGTTGCCTGGTTGGCTCAGTTGGTAGAGCATGTGACTCTTGATCTCAGGGTTTTGGGTTCGAGCTCCACACTGGGCATAGAGCTTACTTTAAATAAATAAGTAAATAAAATTTTTTTAATTAAAAATAAAAGAAGGTAATAGTGTTTTTTGATAGGAGAAACTTTGAAAACTTTGGTAGGAGGTAATACCCTCTTTCTGAAATATCATTTTAAGAAAATATTTTAAGATTTTATTTATTTATTTGAGATAGAGAGGGAGCATGAGCAGGGGGAAGGGCAGAGAGAGAAGGAGAAGCAGACTCCCCAGTGAGCAGGGAGCCTGATGCAGGTCTCCATCCCAAGACCCTGAGATTATGACCTGAGCCAAAGGCAGACGCTTAACTGACTGAGCCACCCAGGTGCCCCAAGAAAATAATATTTAATCATATGTAGTAATTTGATCATCTTTTCTTTTTTTTTTAAACCTTAAAATGTGGTGTTTGAAGCTATAATTTCTTCTGCTTACAATGGTTCTCAGATTTTCTATTTTAAAAATTAAATGTTGCCAACCTTAGTATTTTTAAAAGGTAGTTTGAACATGAACACTACCTATACATGTGATAATGACAAAAGTCTTTTCCTCATTTTTGTATTGAGAAATATATCCCATCTTATTTCACAGCAGAAAGCTATGCACTACTGTTATAAAATTCATTGAGGTGTGGCAAATAATTTTAATTGTCCCTATTCTGTAGGAATGATGAATTTTGTATATTCTTAGGTCTGGAGAAAATGATGTGGAATACAACAACATGGAATTAGAAGAGGGAGAACTTATGGAAGATGCAGCTGCTGCAGGACCACCGGGTATAGAGGCCAAGATGCATCAGCTTGCATCTTCTCTTTCCTCTTCTTTGACTGTATCATATTTTATTTTATGGCAGCCACTGCTCTACATGGCCCGTGGTATTGGAAGTGCTATATAGTGTGTGTGTGTGTGTGTGTGTACACATATCTTAGAGTGTATTTGAAATAGTAATAATAGCTAACATTTGGTAAGTGGTCTTATGTACCAGGCATTGTGCAATAGCACTTCAGGTGTACCTTATCTCATTAACTTATAACATTCTGTGAGATAGATTTTAATATTGCCTGCTTTTTATAGCTATACAAATTGGTAGAGAAATTAAGCACCTTGCTATCATTCACAATTAGTAAATGAAGTTTACTAAATTTAGGGATTAGAGTTTTGGGTTTGTCTGAATCCAAAGCTCATGGTCTTCTCTACAATCATACACTATCCTTTTAGGATATATAAGTCTTGTTTGTATATCTAATTTGACTATAGAATAATCTGAATAGATTCATGGAATGTGACTTACAAAGGACCTTTTGTTTTTTTAAAGATTTATTTATTTGAGAGTGTATTTGCATATTTGTGCAGGGGGAGGGAGCAGAGGGAGAGGGAGAGAATCCCAAGCAGACTTCCTGCTGAGCACGGAGTTCGATGTGCGGCCCAATCCCAACGATCCTGAGATCATGACCTGAGCTGAAATCAAGAGTCAGCTGTTTAACCAGCTGAGCCTCCCAGGTGCCCCATAGAGGACCTTTTGAGAGCTCAACTTATGCATGGAATAAACTTGGGATTTAATTGCCTAGGTCTCATAAGTAGTTGTTGGTAGAGCCAGACTAGAACTTCACATCATCTTTTTCTTGTATTGCTTTTTTGGTTTTTTGTTGTTTTTTTGTTTTTTGGGTTTTTTTGCCAGACCACACTGCTCCTGCTCCTCTTGGGATGAAGTGACTCAAATAGTGTGTGTTTCTTTTGTGTTCTTGGACCTGTTTTTTGTTGTTGTTTTGTTTTTTAAGATTTATTTATTTGACAGAGCAAGCACAAGTAGGGGGAGCAGCAGGCAGTGCGGAGTGGGAGAGGGAGAAGCAGGCTCCCCACTGAGCAGGGAGCCCGATGTGGGGCTCAATCCCAGGACCTGGGACCATGACCCAAGCCAAAGGCAGACACCCAGCGCCTGAGCCACCCAGGCGCCCCATGGACCTGTTTAATCTTGGTTAGAAGAATTATAAGCTAGCTCTGTACTGCTTCTGCTTTATTGATGTTGCCCTTGGTACAAACACTGGCATATTCTATAGCATGTTTTAGCACCTCTTAAACACTAGTCTTCAGCATTTCAACTTCCACCCATGCTTTGTACTCTTCCTACTCCTCACTTTATTCTAGGTGATCTCATTTATGCCTGTATTTCAATTCTATCTATATACTGATTACTCTCCAAGTTCTATCTCTAGCCTTTATTTTTCTCATGACTTCCAGACCCATGTAGCAGTCTGGTTTTTTGTTTTTGTTTTTTTTAAGATTTTATTTGACAGAGAGAGACACAGAAAGAGAGGGAACACAAGCAGGGGGAGTGGGAGAGGGAGAAGCAGGCTTCCCACTGAGCAGGGAGCCCAATGCGGGCTCGATCCCAGGACCCCGAGATCATCACCCAAGACGAAGGCAGACACTTAAGGACTGAGCCACCCAGGCACCCCAGCAGTCAGGTTTTGATGTTATCAGACTCAGCATCTTACAAACAGAAATCATTATCTTTTTATGCCATCCTGCCTGTCAGTAATAGCTCATCATCTTAGTGATTGATAGTGTTATACATCTTCATCTTTTCCCCTCACTCAGACTCTGCCTTTTAATACATTACCCAAATCTGTTGATTCTGCCTCCTAAACAGTGCATGAATTCATTTGTTACTTCCCATTCCTTTGCCATTCCTAGTCTAGGCCACTGTCTTTCAAAACAGCCTCCCGGGCGCCTGGGTGGCTCAGTCGTTAAGCGTCTGCCTTCGGCTCAGGTCATGATCCCAGGGTCCTGGGATCGAGTCCCACATCGGGCTCCCTGCTCAGCGGGAAGCCTGCTTCTCCCTCTCCCACTCCCCCTGCTTGTATTCCTGCTCTCCCTGTCTCTCTCTTTGTCAAATAAATAAATAAAATCTTTAAAAAAAAAAAAAAACAGCCTCCCATCTGGGTTCCTTGTATCCATTATTGTTCCCTTCCATTCTATTTCCCACAGCATGAGTTCAGGATGAGTTGGTTTTTTTCCTTCAAATTTATATCTGATCATGTCACTCCTCTACTTTAAAACTCTTTATTGGATTCCATTCACTTAAGGAATGGTACAGAAGGCCTTTCATATGGTGGCTCCTACTCACTTCTTTAGCCTTACCTCTCTCACACTCACCTGTGTCATTTTTTAGCCCAGAGGAAAGAAATGTGCTTCCCCTCAAATGTGCTTCCTAACATGTCCCTTCTATCTTCTCATGCTGGGCGTAGTCAACTCCTATTTTTTCTTCACTTTGGTTGTATTTTATTCCTGGAAGCCCTCCTCAACTGTGTGCCCTGTGTATCTTTTTCTGCTCTCTCAAGTTAACCTATTAGAATATATATTAAACAATATTGTAATTACTTATTTAGCTGCCTATTTTCCCTTTTATCACTGAGCTCCATGAAGCTCTGTGCAAAGAAATAATATGCATCTTAATTTTGTATCCCTGGCATTTAACACAATATAATAAGGGATCATTTAATATTTTTCAGATAAATATTGAATGAATACACTTTATTTATTTATTTTTTAAGATTTTATTTATTTGTCAGAGAGAATGAGAGAGAGAAGAGAGAGCACAAGCAGGGGGAGTGGCAGGCAGAGACAGAGGGAGAAGCAGGCTCCCCGCTGAGCAGGGAGCCCGATGTAGGGCTCTATCCCAGGACCCGGGGTTCATGACCTGAGCCAAAGGCAGTTACTTAACCAACTGAGCCACCCAAACGCCCTGAATACACTTTATTTTACTAAGTGTTGAGTGTAGTTTTCAGAGTTTTAAATAGCATAGAAAAATTCGGAAGCTATCTTGGTATAAAATGGAAGATGGGTGTACTGAGTCAAGGTTACTGAATATTTTTCAAACTTACAGGTATTTTTTCTTCATTAAATCTATCATTTCCTCTCTTAAACTGTATTATAGGGAAATTATAATATGAAACATTTTTACACATACTGGGTAGTGGATAAACAAAATGTTATATTTTTTCAATTTCTTCATTCATCCACCAAATATTTACTGGCTACTTAACTGGAACTGTATACTGTTTTACTTTCCAGAGCTACAGTATTGAATAAAAAGACATCTCTGTTCTCATGATGCTTATGTTCTGTAATTCCAAAATTGTAATTTATTCAGTAGTTTTTGAGGACCTATTATAATCCAGACACTAAATTGTGGGTGCTGAGGATACAGTAGTGAATCATACCCTGTTAATTTTTATTACATGCTTTTGGGAATTTTAAATATTTGTAGACATTTGTTGAATGCCTATATCAAGATTTCTGGAAAATACAATGAAAAAGACTTACTCTTAAGTAATTTATAATCTAAAGGTGAATTAATGTATGAACAGATAGCTAAGATATGTAAGAGTACACATACAAAAGAATTGCAAATTTCTTTAGATATCGCCTTCTCAGGAGGTGGAACATAACTCCCTTACCCCTAAAGGCTATGCTTAGTGACTTGCTTCCATTATAATACAGTCTAGAAAGGGAAAAAGTAACTTTATACCAGAGAAATCTGGTAAACATTATTTTAGCCAGGTTATCAGATTTAACATCATCCATGTTGTCATGTTGATAGCAGGTACCCTTGATATGATGTGTTGAGAATGGTACTTTACATCTATGGTGTTGTCCTCCCAAAACCCATAAACACAATCTAACCATGAGAAAAACACCATGTGAATCCCAGTTGAGGGACATCTTACAAAATATCTGACCAGTACTTTTCAAAACTGTCAAGGTCATCAAAAGCAAGAAAATTCTAAGGAACTGCCCCAGACGAGAGGAACCTAAGGAGAAATGATGTAATTTGATGGTCTGGATGGGACCCTGGGACACAAGTACATTAGGGAAAGATTAATGAAATCTGAATAAAGTACGGAATTTATTAGTTAATGATAACATACCAATATTCATTAGTTGTGATAAATGTACCATAGTGATGAAAGCTGTTGACAGTGGTAAAGAGGATCATGGGATTTACAGGAATGCTCTGAATTATCTTTGCACCTTTTCTATAAACCTAAAACTTGTAAAATGAAAAGTTTTAAAATATATAAAGAAGAAAATAAAAGCTGAATTAAGGGTGAGGTGGGGCTGAGTGTGGAATGATTTGTTATGTTAATTATGGAAGGTCCATTTCAAGCCTGTTGTGATTCATATTTCAGAACCATACTATCATCTAAAGAATTATGTCAATTAAGATGTTAAGTTGTCCATTAAGTAGAAGATCTTTCTTACACAGAACCTAGGTATGAAGTAAAATAATATTTACTTAATTTCATTGTATAGGTTATTTTAAATAAGGCTATAGCTTGAAATAATTATTTAATGATTCAGGTTCCTCTTCCCTCAAGAATTGCTTAGTTTATTCAGTTATTTTGGCTTAGTTACAAGAAAAACTTATGCTTAAAATTATGTGCTGAAAAAGTATCATTCTAAATAAAAAGTATCATTCTATTTTTTTTTTTTTTAAAGATTTTTACAGAGAAAGAGAGTGTGCGCGTGCGCGCACAGCAGGGGGAGAGGCAGGGAGAGGGAGAAGCACGCTGTGAGCTGAGCAGGGAGCCCGATGCGGGTCTCTATCCCAGAACCCTGGGAGCATGACCTGAGCCGAAGGCACATGCTTAACCAACTGAGCCACCCAGGTGCCTGCAAAAAGTATCATTCTAATCTAGAACATTAGCTAGTTGAATCAACTGAATAGGAAACATCTGTTTTATATTTGCCTCACATGTGTGATTTATGAAACCTAATACTTGATAACTAAAAGATTCTAGCAATATAACACACTTGTAAATTGACAGTGTGTAGGTTATTGCAACATTTGTTACTTATTTCGGGTTAAGGATTTTTTTAAAGATTTTATTTATTTATTTATCTATCTATCTATCTATCTATCAGAGAGAGAGAGAGAGACAGCACAAGCAGGGGGAGTGGCAGGCAGAAGGAGAAGCAGGCTCTCCGCTGAGCAGGGAGCCTGATGTAGGACTCAATCCCAGGAGCCTGGGATCACGACCTGAGCCGAAGGCAGACACTTAACTGACTGAGCCACCTGGGCATCCCCAGGTTAAGAATTTTTAAGGTTTCTTGTTCCAGTAATGTTTAAAGAATGCCCAGTAGGTATCAGGCATTGTGTTGTTCACTAGGATTATGAGATGAATGAGCATCATCTCCAAAATGAGAATGTAGCATTAGTCATTACAGAACTTTGTGATTATAGATGTAAATACAGGGTGACACCAAAAATAGAACAGCTTGTTAGGAATGGATGAAAGGCTTTAGAAAGGGAGTGATGCTTGATTTTGTTCTTGAAAGAAGAGCTAAGAGTTCATTAGAGTTGCAGGGAAATAATGAGATAAGAGAGCAAAGGCATTCCAGGGAAAAGATGTAGCACTGTTCTTTTAGGAAACTTCAAATAGTTGAGACTTTATATGGGGCAGGCCAATGTGAGATTGGTAAGCAAGAAGCAAAATCAGGTAATGGAAAGTCTCATTTGCTAGGCTAAGGATTTTGGACTTTATTCTGTGGAACCATTAAAGGTCTTTAAAAGAAACATTGGTCAGATTTGGTTACATAGTGGAAGATGAATCAAAAGACAAGATCAGTTAGAAAACTACTGAAATGTTTCAGGAGGGAGAATTATGAGGGCCTAACCTAAGGCAATAGCAGTAGGGGTGGAGATGAAATTTGTTGAAAGATGTTAAAGAATTTATAGGACTTGGGAATCTAACTGGATGGGATGGATTTGGTGGATATGTGGGGATGATTCCTTAAGGTTTCTAGGTTAGGCTGTGCAC
The DNA here is from genome assembly GCF_002201575.2 of Neomonachus schauinslandi. Lineage (NCBI taxonomy): Eukaryota > Metazoa > Chordata > Mammalia > Carnivora > Phocidae > Neomonachus > Neomonachus schauinslandi. Next base: position 26,976,266 of record NC_058417.1, read on the forward strand.
TTACATAAGATAGTCTAGGAGCAGAACATAATATATTCAGTTTGATCAGTGTTGATTTTAAGAGACCTGTGGGACAATCGTGTGTTGATCTCTAGACCCATAATATCTAACTGCTTAGAAGATCTCAGGTGTATAGTCTGTTCTAGAAAGATGCCTTGATTTTTTCTTTTCAAAAAACATAACTTATTAATCAGAGTAAATTAAAAATTTCTAAAACTTTCCATAGTATATAAAGAACTTCTGTAAATCAATAAGAAAAAGATAAGACTACCTCCTAGGAAAAAAAGAGGGACAAAAGACTGGAATAGACACTTCACAGAAGAGGCTATCCAGATGGCCAGTGCACATTTTAAAAAGTACTCAAACTCTTTTATCAGAGAAATGCAAGTTGATGATGTGTCCCAGTGTGGATCTCTTGAGTTTATTTATCTTACATAGAGTTTGTTGAGCTGAGCTTTTTGGATGTGTTAGATTAACATTTTTCATCATACGTTGGAAATTTTCAACCATTTTTCTTTCATCTGTACTCTTTGCTCTTCTGTGACTTCCGTTATATATATGTTGGTACATTTGATGAGATCCCACAGATCTCTGAGGCTCATTTTTCTTTATTTTTTTTGGGAAATGCCAAATAAAAATCCAATAAAATACCATTGCATACCCATTGTAGCAGCTAATATATAAAAGTATTTTTTAAGGGGCGCCTGGGTGGCTCAGTTGTTAGGCGTCTGCCTTCGGCTCAGGTCATGATCCCGGGGTCCTGGGATGGAGCCCCGCATCGGGCTCCCTGCTCCACGGGAAGCCTGCTTCTCCCTCTCCCACTCCCCCTGCTTGTGTTCCCTCTCTTGCTGTGTCTCTGTCAAATAAATGAATAAAATCTTTAAAAATATATTTTAAACTGGCAATACTAAATGTTGCAAGCATGTAGAGAGATGGAAACTCTCATACCTTGCCAGTATGTAATTTATAACAGTGTAATTTATAACAAATGTAAATTATAACAAAAGATGGGAAAAAGCTGGTTTAGGACTAGACTGTGTAGGACCTTGAATGTCATGCTACTGCATACAGGCACTATGATAAAATGAAGAACTTGGGTAGATCAGTGTAACATTTTAGCAGGGGCTTGGCTCAGGAGGCAAGGAACCTGTCACTGATTCATTTGCTTTTTTATGAGGTGTTTTATATTGTTTTCATGTGACCTTCAAGAGCAGTTAATCTACTTAGAATTTCAGTAGCCTTATTCTTAGCAGCTAAAAACTAGAAGCAACCTAAATTCTTTCCACATAGAATAAAGAAAGAAATGGGGATATATTCATATACTGGGATGCCACACAGCAAGAATGAAAATGAATAAACTGCTACGTACATCAGTATAGATGAATCTCCTGAACATAATGTTGAACAAAGAAGCAGGATATTAGAGCACATACTGTATCATTTCATTTATATAAAGTTCAAAAACAGGCAAAATTATGGTGTTTAACTCAGGATGAAGGTTACCTTTGGAGAGGAAGGTTAGTGAGCAATTTCAGGAGACATGGGGGGATTTGGGGGCACCATTAATTTGTGAGCATTTATTAGGTCGTACACTTTTTATGAGACAGAAAGACCTACACAACACACCCAGAACAATGCAATATCAGCTCTGAGAAAGGGAAACTGAAATAGATGCTCAAGTCTTTGATGCCTTTGGATAGTGAGTAGAAAGGTTGGGAACATGGGAGGGAGGGAGTAGCCAAAGGGCATAAACCACAAAAGAAAGGAATTTTTGTTTTGGTGCAGGCCTGGAAGAGCATTGAGAAATTGAAGAGTGCTAGTGTTAAATGGGTCCACTTATTGTGGAAAAATGGGCAACTTCTATTTCTAAAGAAGAACCAGATATCAGGGCAGTAGATAGAGTACACAGGGCTACTGAGTAACTTATTACCCAGTTAGAACCACCTGGGCAGCTTTTTTTTTTTTTTTTTTTTTTAAGAAAAAGGTCCTAGGTCCCACTCCCGTAATCTTACTCAGGCGTTTGTGGTAGAGCTAGCAATCTGTAATGTTTAAAACTCCTCTCAAATGCAGCCTATTTGGAAACTTCCTAGTAAAGGAAGAGGGTTAAGACCGTTTCAAGGTGGAGAGGGGATAGTTTTCTGCTTTTTTTTTTTTTTAAAGGTTCAGCTTTTTCTTGAACACGTTACAGAGGTTTAGTCAGACCAAAGCCCATGTCATCATCAGACTTCCTCAGATTCTTCTTTCTTTGCTTCCACTTTCTTTTTTTTTCTTCTATCCACAACTATATTTTATTCCTGTTGCAGATAGTTTTTTGTTGGTTTGGTTTTGTTTTTTATTCCAGTTCTTTGCTTCTACTTTCTTTTCCTCAGCTGGGGCAGCAGGGATAGAGGGGCCAGGACCTCCTCCTAGTGTCCTGGTGTCCACCAGCCCCTGCATTTCAAATGAGGTTCCTGATACTAACTTTGGCCTGGGCCTTTGCAAACAAGCCTGGCCAGAAAGGTTCAACATTTATACCAGCTGCTTTAATGAGGACATTGATCTTATCCTCTACGGCTGTTACCTCATCATCGTTGCAGGATGAGTGCTAAGTAGATGCAGGTGAGCTCCTGAGCTGGAGGCCGTGGTGCAGGTGAATGCTGAGTGTTGCTGCCAGGCACGATGCTAGTCACCAAATGAAATGAGAGCCTCACTCCAACGCCTGCCTTGGATGCACTGAGCACCTTTGTAGCAGTTGAGGAAAAGGAGAGTTTTCTGCTGTTTTTTTAAAAGGAGTTGCAGGGGGGTGTACTGAGTCTGGAAAGAAAAATTTGCAGTAGGATGATATCCTTAGAAGAAGAGGAAGAGGAAGAAGTTGGAAAAGGTGAGGATGTGAATATAGATGAAACACATATAAGTAAATAATTGGCTTGAAGCTTCTGAATAATTGGAATTTTTCTCCTAAGTTACTTCCTTTTAGATCTTTTTGAAACATTCATGAATAGTCAGAACCTGATTATTTTGTGTTATTTTTATATTATCTATTTTAAGACTTTGTTGCATGTAACATTTTTAAATTTTAGGTTTCTTTAGAATACATTTAAATAGTTTTATTGAGGGAGATCAGTGTAACCACCATTTCCATACCTAATATTTGGTAGGTGTTGTACTAGGCACTAGAGAAAAGTCAAATGGTTTCTTCAGCTTAAGGAGCTTAGTCCAGTATAGGTGATGCAGATATGACATTGCTCATCAGTGTCTATCTGTCCATCAGTCATTAACAAGTTTCAGTCTGAAAACTCCTCGAGAAAATTACTGTTTTGGTGTCTAGTTCCTTGGGATTTGTGATATCATGGGGATTTGTCTTTCTTTCAAGACCACTGGGTTATAGGACATATTCTCCTTTTCTTCTCCCTCATCCCCCTGATTGCATATATTGTGTATGCTACTGCCTTTTTATTTCTAGGGCTAAGGATGGGGTTGAGGGTTCCTCCTGAATTCTGGATGGTAATGAGGCCAGTGCTTAGTCACTACGCTTGTGTTCACCTCTCTGGCAATCTGGTTTCTCCTTTCTGCTTCTCATCATGTTGACACACCAACTCCTAAAAGATAGGTCCATAGACAAGTATTCAAACAACACTAACCAATTTACTTTTTCTTTTAATTGAATTTGTGCAAACTTGTAGCATGCATTTTCTACATCTCTATTTCTTTTGCAGGTAGTAACCATGGCTATGTGGGTGCCAGTAGCAGAATGTCAAGAAGAGCACATTTATGCTCTGCTGCTACCAGTAGTTTATTAGACATTGATCCGTTAATTTTAATACATTTGTTGGACCTTAAGGACCGGAATAGTATGGAAAATTTGTGGGGCTTACAGCCTCGCCCACCTGCTTCACTTTTGCAACCCACAGGTAAAATATTAACAATAATTTCACTTTTTTCTGTGATTCTTGAGAACAACTCTTGATTTTAATCCAAGTGTCTCATTTAAGTGTTGGAACACAGGACATTTCTGTAGCAAATTGATTTTTCATTATATGTCATAAAATTGACATTTATATTAATCATTTTTTGGTCATTGTTCAGTGGTGTTTTGTGCAATAATGTCTTAATGCCTGTTACAATGTTTGTATATGATTTGACATTTAGATTGTGTCTGATTCACAGTTTGATTTGTATGAAGCACAGTTGTCCTCTTTGTGAAAACTTAGAGTTTTTCATGAATTCCCTGACTTCTAAGTGGAACTGTGTCTAAATGGAATATAGAAAAAGATGGTTTCATGCTTTGATGTTCTGTAGTCTAAAAATGCATACCAATTAGCATCAGTGTTTTATTTGCAGAGGTTATTTGTTAGGAATTATATCTGCGTCACTGTAATATGGTGTATATATACACACACATTAGATGTATAGTCAAACCTGGATTTTTTGAAACTCTTAGGCATAGTCATTTTGAACAGCTAAGGATTTACCTTTAAATGCCACATTTTAAAAAAGATTTTTTAGAAAACTTTCTAATATATACTCAATATTTTCCTACCTTCTTAAATAATAGTATTACACAAATCAAGTACCAGTGATTTAGAATAGTGATTTTGATGCTTCTTTAAAGCAGCAAAACTCATTTTTTGAAGTCTCAGGTAGAGCTTCAGTGTAGAAAACACAGAGCTGCTCTAGTGGGGGTGGTGATTTCAGAGCCTGGATTATTTAGGCCTCTTCTTTCTAAGGTATACTTCCTGGAAGTCTGGGTCCTTAATTTGAAAGGCTGTCTTCAGTAATGTTATGAAATACTTGCCTTTTATCTGTGATCCAAGTACATTTTGAATTTTACTTTTATAAAATTTATCACATTGTATATAATTTTACATTATTCTTAGGTATTTTTATTGTAGAAAATTTGGAAAATACAGAAAATTACAAAGAAAATAAAAATTACACATGGTTCTTGTGATCAACAAAGAAATAGCCTTTTTTTTTTAAGATTTTATTTTTCGTAATCTTTACACCAAACATGGGGCTCAAACTCACAACCCTGAGATTAGGAGTCACATGCTCTACCAACTGAGCCAACCAGGCAGCCCAAGAAATAGCTTAAAAAAAAAAGTTAACACCTTGACAAAGGTTTTGCTTAAATTATAACCTGTGTTATTTACAAAGATAGTGAAACAGACAAGTTTTGGTTCTGCAGGTGGATGTGTACATTGGTTTAACCTTTTTGAAGGAATTTTTTTTTTTTTTTTTAGTAGAGGAAAAGAAAGTGCATGTGCATGCAAGTGGGGGCAGAGCAGAGGGAGAGGGCGAGAATCTCAAGTAGACTCCACGTCCAGCATGGACCTGATGTGGGGCTCATTCTCATAACCCTGAGATCATGACCTGAGCCGAAATCAAGTCAGACGCAGCTGAGCGACTGAGGCGCCCCTGAAGGAAATTTTTGCACTAGGTTTAAAATACCTCTGTCCTTTAATCCCGTAACTTTACTTCTAGGAGTATATCCCAAAGAGAAAACAGTCAGAGTTGTTTGAAAATATCCAGCAATACAGTTATGTCTAAAAAATTCTAGTTTAGGGGCACCTGGATGGCTCAGTCGTTAAGCATCTGCCTTCGGCTCAGGTCGTGACCCCGGAGTCTTGGGATCAAGCCCCGCATCAGGCTGCCCGCTCAGCGGGAAGCCTGCTTCTCCCACTCCTACTCCCCCTGCTTGTGTTCCCTCTCTAGCTGTCTCTCTCTCTCTCTGTCAAGTAAAAAATCTTTAATAAAAAAAAAAAAATTCTAGTTTAGCCATGCATATTTTATAGATGGGTAAAATCATGTTTTTGAAAAATATTCAATGTCATTGGAAAAATGAATGCAAACTGTAAACAGAATATCTCAGTTATCCAAAAATTAGTTTTCTAAATCCAGGTGCTCAAAATGCTGGTGACAAGGAAGGGAGGGGGAATAGTAGAGAGGAAGAGCAAGTCTTTAAACATCTTGAGTTTGACATGCCAGTGGGATATCAAAGTGGAGATGCTTAATAGATAGCTAAAAATTAAGAACTGGAATATATACAATTATTTGCCTAGAGGTGATACTGGATAATTAAAACTAAGGGAGTAAGATTGTAGAAGAGAGAGTTTTAAGAAAATTTTAATGAGAAGAGGGCCAGGGACATGATTTTGATGAACATCTGTTTTTACTGAGTGTGTGAAAGATGAACCAGATCAAAGAGCCTTTGGAAGGGAGAGAAACCAAGAAAATGGAGTCATGGAAACCAACTGAAGATAACATATCTGTGAGAGAATATTAAAAGCTAATGTTGCAGAAAGATCCAGCCTTCTTTTTATTAAAATGCTTGCTTGGGTTTCAATGTTTATTTTGGTTCTTTGTTTATTCTTTCCTTCTCAATCTGTATACCTTTCATTTTATTTTTCTTATCTTGTTGCATTAGCTAAGACTTCCAGTACAGTTTGAAAAGGAGTGATGAAAGGGGACATCTTTGCCTTGTTCCTGATCATGGTGGGAAAGCTTCAAGGTTTTTACCATTAAGTATGATGTTAGCTATAGGTTTCTCATAGCTATTCTTTATCAAGTTGAAGATGTTTTCCTCCATTCCTAGTTTACTAAGAGTTTTTTTTCTTTTAATTCATGAATGGGTATTAGATTTTGTCAAATGCTTTTCCTCATCTATTGATATGATATGATGGATTACATTTATTGATTTTTGAATGTCAAACCAGCCTTGCATACTTGGGATAAATCCCACTTAGTTGTGGTATATAATTCTTTTTATACCTGGTTAGATTCAATTTGCTAATATTTTGCTGAGGATTTTAATATCTCTGTTCATGAGAGATACTGGTCTGTAGTTTTCCTGTAATATCTTTGGTTTTGATACTAGAATAATGCCTTGTAGATTGAGTTTGGAAGTACTGCCTCTACTTCTGTTATTGGAGATAATAGAAAGTGGATATAGGCCTCTTCATACTGTCGATTTCTTCTTCGATTTTTGGCAGGTTGTCTTTCAAGGTATTGGTCCATTACATCTAGGTTATCAGAAATTTGTTGGCATAGAGTTGTTCATAGTATTCCTTTATTTTCCTCTAATTCTTTTTTCAATACGTATTGAGTGAACCTTTTATGTATCAGACTCACTGCAAGTTCATGTTCTTAACCACCCTACTGTAAAAAGGAGTATTTTAAGAGGCATCAGGGTATGAATGACGGATGATATAGTTGAACCAGATTTTATGGTACATGTAGTAGTAAGCAGAAATAGAAAGTCAGGTAAGGTTATTCTGTGGAAGGTGTTGCATGCTAGCCTGAGGAATGATGCATAGTGGGCATTGGGGAGCCATTGTTGCAGTTTAGGAGTGGTTTGATTCAAGCTGCTTTTAGAAAGCTGGCAGTGCCCAGAAAACTATCAGAAATGGAAGTTTAAGGAGGGTATTATTGTAGAAGTTTATTTCAGTGGTTCTTAGTATGAGAGGGCAAATTCATACATTTCTGGATATTTTCTCTCATCATATGCTGAAAAATATGTGGATCGGAGGTAAGGTCTTCAGAATCTTCTGACATTATAGAAGTTCCACTTAACCTCTAAGGAATACAGTAATCTACTCTATATATAATTAAGATTTTACTTGTAGCATGGCAGTGGTAATATTTGGAATCTCATCAAGTTAGAGGGTTGGCAACTGAATGGAATGTGGTAAGGAGGACCCTGAAGAAGCTTAGATGACCGAAATGGTGGTAGCATTGATAGATACTGATGTCTGGAGGAGAGGCTTTAGAGAACTGTCAATCTTGAAGGTCATAACTGAATGATATGAAAGAATTGTTACAGACAAGACTCAATTCTAATTAACTTTGTAGGCTGGCACATTCAGGAATGCTTATTTTCAGTGCAGTATTGAATTGCCAGGTTCCTGTGGTATAAGATCTCATTACACTTTCCTGTCTTGGCAGTTATCACATGGTACTAAAATTATTTTTCACTTTTCCAGCTAGACTGTGAGCTTTGTGAGGGCAAAGACCAAGGGTTCATCTTACTCACTGTCGTATTCCCTGCCCAGCACAATGCCTAGCTTTTGAAACAGGCTCAGTAGTTGTCTATCAGATTAAGGAGGCTTGATTAATTTTTTTTTAAATTTTCCCATGTGGGATTTTTACTTTTTAAAATCCTTGTCAGTTTCTAGTAATAATAAACTGAACCATGTGGGTTAATATAGATTTTCATATTTAAGTCCATATAGATGTGGGGTGCAAGATTTTATTTAGCAAAACATTTTGAATATTTTGTGCCATAAGTTGTTTTGCCTGAAATACAAAGATCACTAAGATGTAATCTCCACCATAAGTTGTTCACAGTCTATATGTTTGTCTTCCTTACTGTAAGAAGTGACAAGTGCTGCAATAGAAGTATGCTCCAAGTACTATAAAAAATTAGGTAAGAATTGACTTGGAAGAAGAGATGCCTCTCTCGGTGGTTTAGGTGCCTGAAGGAGTAGACATTTCAGATTTCCTCTGGTTTGGGTTAACAGAGAGAGAGAGAGAGAGAGAAGGGAATAGGGCATGTGTAAAGTACAGGAGTGGAGTGTAGCATTGCCTGTGTATTACAGAGTTGCAAGTAATACCAAAACACTGGGATGTATTTGGGGTAGAGGTAGAAGATAAAGCCACTGAGAGACAGGGGCCTCAGATAATGGGCCATGCTGGTGCTTTCATGAATGATTTTAAGCAGGAAAGTAATATCTGATTAGGGTTTTAGAAAACATTTCTGACATCTTGGTGGAAAGGGGTTGGATGGGGACTACACCACAGAATGCTTTCATGAACAGTTTTTTGAGCCTGGTGACAACCCTGTTAGGTGTATATTATTGTCTTCATTTTATAAATAAATAATGGACTGAGAAGTTGGTGGACATCTCTATAGTTACAGCAACTAAATGGTAGATCTGAGACCAAATCCTGAGTTTCAAAAATCTCAACTTACTCACCTCATTTATAGAAAATTCTTTTTATGTGTGCTTGGGTGGCTCAGTCAGTTAAGTGTCTGACTCTTGATTTTGGCCAGGTCATGGGATCGAGCCCCATGTCAGGCTCCGTGCTGAGCGCGGAGCTTGCTTAAGATTCTCTCTCCCCCTCTGCCCCTCCCCCCCCCATAAAATAAAATGAAGATAAAAATAGAATTTAGTTACCTCAAAGGATTGATACGAGAGAATAAAATGACTTAATTTAATTCAGTAAGCTCCTTACGGATATTTCTTAAATAAACAAAGATAATAAAATCTCCTATTAAGATAGAAGACTCCCAGAAGACTTTTGGCTGGAAGTGAGTCATATACCCTCCCTAAACACTGTCAGAGGAATGACCCATATGCCCTGGGGCCAAAGGAGGGATCTAACCTCCTTGAGCACATTGCTGCCCCTACCACCTGACACCTGAACACAATCTGAGTCCTTTTGGCAAGTTAGAAGTGGGGGAATGGCTATTGAACACACTATAATATCTACTTTTTACTGTACTCCCTCTTTTATGGTAGAAGGTTGTTGCAATATGTAGGCAAGTTCAGATGTCTAGTTAGTGCCCCTTGGTCCCCCATTTTTTATAGGGCTTGGTTTCTTTTTGCTTTGAGTCAGTCATAACATTCTTTGATATTCAAAATACGCCTCTCCTTTTAATATTTGCGGGGTGGGGGGTGGGTTGAAAAACAGCTACTTTCTCTGGGAAGAGAGAAAACATTGTTACTTTAGAGACTGCAAAGACTCAGTGACAGGAAAATATTCTTTTATGATGTTCCATGGCACTTAATAGCTGGACAACTTTTTAAACTTAGTTGGAATATGTGTATTTGTACATACTGTGTATAGCAGATTTGACTGTTTGGCTTCTGGGTTGTTTTCATTTTTTCAATTATGAAGATAATAAAAGCTCAGTGTAGGAAATTTGAGAAAAATGGAGAAGTATAAAGAAGAAAGCATAGGCAGTAGGGCGGCTTTTTTAAACTTTTAGAATTAAATAACTAATTCAGATTTGAGTGGTTACCATGTAAACCAGATTCTAACTTCGAAGGTATGAATAAAGTTAGGGTACTTGTAGCTATCTTTATTTTCATTAATGGAATTTAATGTGTGCTTTTATTATTAATACCACCTAAAGCACTTTAGCTTTTTTACACATCAAGTCTGCATATATTGACATTATCATGAATGGAACATGACTTGTAACTTTCTCTCTAAAGCATCATATTCTCGAAAAGATAAAGACCAAAGGAAGCAGCAGGCCATGTGGCGAGTTCCCTCTGATTTAAAGATGCTGAAAAGACTCAAAACTCAGATGGCTGAAGTTCGATGTATGAAAACTGATGTAAAGAATACACTTTCAGAAATCAAAAGCAGCAATGCTGCTTCTAGAGACATGCAGGCAAGCCTTTTTTCTGCTGACCAGGCAGCTCTGGCTGCTTGTGGAGCCGAAAACTGTGGCAGATTACAGGATTTGGGAATGGAGCTCTTGGCAAAGTCATCAGTTGCTGGTTACATACGAAACTGTAAGTGGATCCTTTAATGTCATTTCTCTGTCATTTGGGAAGCTAGAGAATGGGTTATTTTCAGAATATTTAAACGTCTTTCTTACAATGAAGTAAGACTATATATACAGCCTTTTCTCCCATTCAAAACTGTATATTTTCTACTGTATAGAGCTAACATTTCTTGATTGCATATTCTATGCTGGGCAATAAACAAGACAAAATCCTTAACCCCTTGGATCTTGCTTTCATATATTCATGTGGTGGGAATCGGACATTAAAATGTGTAGACAAGTAAAGATAATTTCAGTTAGTAAAAAGTCCTGTGAAGGAAACAACAGAGGAGTGGGATGGGAAGATGGGGAGTGTGCTGCTTAGGTTACGGTGGTAGGAGAAAGTCTCTGAGGAGGCAGCATTTGAACTGAGACGTAAAGGTTGAGAAGGTGGCAGCCATGCAAAGACCTGTGGGACACGTTGTTCTGGGTAAACAGAACAGAAAATGCAAAGTCACTGATAAAGTATTTGCTGTTCTGCATGTTTGAAAGCTCAAAGGAATACCAGTATGGTTTAATATGGTGAACAAAGCGGGGGAGAATACTAGGAGATAAGTCAGAGGGGTCGGCAGGGTCTGTATCAGGTATGGACGTGTAAGACCTGGATAAGGATTTGAGTTTTATTCTGATTTTAGGAGGATCTCTAGAGAATGAAAAGGGGGGGTGGGGGAGGGGGCATTTATGATCGGATTTACCTTTTACAAAGATTACTTTGCTTCTTGTATGAAGAAGGGTCTGAAAGGCGTTGAATGGGGGTTGTGAAACAGCCTATAACAATAGTGTGTGTGAAATATGGTGGCCTATGCTGGAGTTACTACAGTGGGTAGGTGGACTTGCTCATAGTGTAGCAGCCCTTCTCATCTGAGGTTCCCATCTTTGTTAATTCTCCCAAGGATGCTACATAACTAGTACTGTTCTAGATACATAGAAGTCAGTTCATTAATTACAATGGATATTTTAGACCAAGAGGGCTCAGTTCTTTCCCACAACCCTGATAAGAAAGGCTGGATAGTGTTGTATGGAAAGAAAAAAAAACTAAGAATCGTGTTTAAGTTTTTGTCCCAGGCAACTTAGTGACTGGTACTCTCATTAATTTAGATGCAAATCAAATAAGGGAAAAGCTGGTGTGGGGGTTGAGGGGGGAGTTGGGGGGCAGGAAGTTAGGGATTCTTGTTTAAACATGTTAGGTTTGAGATGTCTCCTAGTTATCCTAGTTAAAATGTCTTCTAGGCAGGTGAATTGGTACATAAATCTGAAGCATATGTGGTCACAGCTGGACATAAACAATTGGGAATCAACAGTATCAGATATTGTTTAAAGTCAGGGACTGAAGAAGAACAAGTATGGAGTAAATTTAAATGGAGAAGAGAAATTTTGGCTCTGGGGCACTTTAACATTTAAAGGCTTGGTAATGAAGAGGAGGCCAGTAAAGGAAATTGAAAAGAATCTAATCATTAAGGTACGAGAAAAACTAGAAGGGATAATATCTCATGAAAGAAGTGGAGTGGTGGTACCATTGAGAGGTGTCGAGTTGAAATGTGGGTGGCCCTTTTAATAATCATTCCCATGGAGGAGTGTAGCAGGGTGAACACAATGAGAAACTGGAACATTATTGCACAACTCCTTCAACAGTTTGGGTGGTACCTGGAAGGCGTGTGGAGTCAAAAAAGAGTTTGCTGTTATCTGTCTGTTTTCACTTTCTTAAGCATATATGCTTTTTTTTTTTGACCTATTTTTTACTGTGGTAAAATGTACATAACATAAAACTTACCATTATAGATATTTTTAGGTGTATAGTTCTGTTGCATTAAGTACATTCACACTGTTGTACAACCATCACCACTATGCAGTCACAGAACTTTTTTTCATCTTGTAAAACTGAAACTCTATACCCTTTAAATAATAACTCCACCCCCAACCCAACCCCTGGCAACCACTGTTCCACTTTCTGTTTCTCTGAACTTGACTATTCTAGATATCTCACATAAGTGGAACCATAAAGTATTTGTCTTTTTATGCTGACTTCCTTCACTTTTGCATAATGTCTTCAAGGTTCATCCATATTGCATCATGTATCAGAAATTCATTCCTTTTTAAGGCTGAATAATATTCCATTGTATGTATGTACCACATTTCATCCATTGATGGACATTTGCATTGGTTCCATCTTTTGGCTATTGTGACTAATGCTGTTATGAATTTGGGTGTGCAAATATCTGTTTGAGTCTCTACTTTCAGTTCTTTTGGGTATACCCAGAGTGGCATTGCTGAATCATATGATAATTCTATGTTCAATTTTTAAAAGGAATTTACCACAATTTGTTAAACAGAATTTACTGTCCTAACCTTTTTAAGTAGTACTGTTCAGTGGCATAAAGTACATGCACATTGTTGTGCTACTGTCACCACCATCCATCCACAGACCTCTTTTTATCTTGCACAACTGAATCTCTCTACCTATTAAACAGTAGCTCTCTACTCTTCCTCCTCCCAGTGCCTGGCAGCCACTATTTACTTCCTGTCTCTCTAAACTTGATTATTCTAGGTACCTTGTATAAGTGGAAACATAATTTTGTGTCTGGCTTATTTCACTTAGCATAATGTCTTCAGGGTTCATCCATATTGTAGCATGTGTCAGAATTTTCTTTTTGGGGGCGCCTGGGTGGCTCAGTCGTTAAGTGTCTGCCCTCCGCTCAGGTCATGATCCCAGGGTCCTGGGATCGAGCCCCACATCGGGCTCCCTGCTCGGCGGGAAGCCTGCTCCTCCCTTTCCCACTCTCCCTGCTTGTGTTCCCTCTCTCGCTGTGTCTCTCTCTCTCAAATAAATAAATAAAATCTTTTTTTTTTTAAAGATTTTATTTATTTATTTGAGAGAGAGAATGAGAGAGAGCACATGAGAGGGGGGAGGGTCAGAGGGAGAAGCAGACTCCCTGCTCAGTAGGGAGCCTGATGTGGGACTCGATCCTGGGACTCCAGGATCATGACCTGAGCCGAAGGCAGTCGCTTAACCAACTGAGCCACCCAGGCGCCCTAAATAAATAAAATCTTAAAAAAAAAAAAAAAAAAAGAATTCTCTTTTTGTGGCTATTTGATAATCCGTTGTGTGTGTATGTGTATGCCACTTTTTGTTTATCCATTCATCCTTTGATGGACACTGGATTGGCACCTGCTTTTTGGCTATTGTGAATAATGCAGCTATGAGGATGGGTGTTCATCTCTTCAAGACCCTGTTTTCCATTTTTCTGGGCATATAAACGTAAAAGTGGAATTGCTGGATCATATGTATGGTAAATCAGTTTTTAATTTTTTGAGGAATTGCCCTTCAGTTTTCTATAGAGGTTGCACCATTTTACATTCCTACCTGATAGTGCACAAGGGCTCCAGTTTGTCCACATTTTCCCCATCACTTACAATTTTGTGGTTTTGTTTTGTCTTTGCTAATAGCCATAGTAATGCGTGTGAAGTGGTATTTTATTGTCTTATTGTGCTTTTGATTCACATTTATCAGTGGTGTTGAACATTTTATAGTGTCTGCTGGTATCTTTTGATGGTAAAAGTTTTTAATTTTTTTTTTTTTAATTTTATTTATTTATTTATTCATGAAAGTCAGAGAGAGAGGCAGAGGCAGAGGGAGAGAAGCAGGCTCCCCACCTAGCAGGGAGCCCGATGCGGGACTCGATCCCAGGACCCTGGGATCATGACCTGAGCCAAAGGCAGACGCTTAACCGTCTGAGCCACCCAGGCGCCCCAAAAGTTTTTAATTTTGTTGAAGTCCAGTTTATCTTTTTTTTTCCTTTTGTTGCCTGTGCTTTGGTGTCATATTTCGCTAAAGCTAATGCTATGAAGCTTTTCCCCTATGTTTTCTTGTAAGAGTTTTGTAGGGGTTTTTTGTTGTTGCTGTTATTTTTTTTAAAGATTTATTTATTTGGGGGGGGGAGGGGCAGAAGGAGATGGAGAGAGAGAAACTGCGCCTGTTGCAGGGCTCAACTCTGAGATCACGACCTGAGTTGAAACCAAGAGTCCAGTGCTTAACTGACTTCACCACCCAGGCGCCCCAAGAGTTTTATAGTTTTAGATCTAATATTTATAAATGTCTTGGATCTATTTTTAGTTAATTTTGTATATGGTATTAGGTAAAGGTCCAACTTCATTCCTTTGTGTATGGATATCAGCTTTCCTGTCACCCTTTGTTGAAAAGATTTTCCTCTCATCATTGAATGGTCTTGATACCCTTGTTGGATATCATTAAAGGGGCTCCTGGTTGGCTCAGTCAGTAGAGTGTGTGACTCGATCTCAGGGTTGTGAGTTCAAACTCCATGTTGGAGGTAGAGAGTACTTAAAAAAAAAGAAAAAAAAAAGGAAATCATTTGAGTATATATGTGAGCATTTATTTCTGGGCTGTGTGTGTGTTTATTAAAATGGGATATTTTAATGCTTAATACCGGTGGCAGTAATCCAGTAGAGATGAATAGAGGAGAGGATGATTGCCAAATACATAGGCTCCTCCTAAAATAAGCATGACAGTTCAATAGAAAATGAAGTAAAGGTTATGATTAGGCCGTTAACATAAGAAGAAATACAAATGGACGGTATGCATCTCAAAGGATACTCAACCTCATCTAGTTGTCAAGGAAATGACAATCTAAAACAGAAAGAAGTAATGCTCTTTAGATGGACTTTTGCAAAAAGCTTTTGTTACCTATTTTTGCAAGTACCTCCCTCCTGTTGTCACTTGCTTTTATTTTTCTGCTAAACAAAATTTTACATTTTTTATTTTAGACAGATCTATTAATAGTATTCATGGTTTGGGGGTTTAATGTTTTTATTTGGAAGGCCTTTTTAACTCCCAAGTTTATAAAAATGACCCCTGTTTTCTTACGGTATTTTTTTAAATTTTTTAACATTTAGGTCACTATACCGTATATAATTTGTTTTTCATGATGGTGTGTGAGGTAAGTTCAGTGATTTTTTCCCCCCCCAAAAGAAACATGTTTTTTGAAGATTCCACTCTGTCCAACAATATGAAATGCATCCTTTAATAGACCAAATTCCCATATTTGCATTGTTCTGTTTTTAAATTTGTTCACAGAGGTTAAATCATATGAAATTGCCAACATGCAACTGTTTTTGACCTGCAAAAAACAGCAATTTGATATTGTTCAACTGAATATTTGTAGTGTTTTTAACTACTATATATCCTAGTTTGTAAACTAATTGACTTGCCTTCATTTTTGTTTTCAAAATATTCTTGATGGTTCTTGCATATTTACTCTTCCAGAAAAACATTTTGACTGGAATTGCATTATTTAATGGATTTAATTACATTTAATTTGGGGAACTGACATTTTTCAGTATTGAAGCATTAATATCTGGGAAAGTGGTATTTCTCTCCATTTTTCTGGTCATCTCTCATCTATACTTCACAGTTTTAGTTTTCTTCATATAAGTTCTGTATATGTCTTGTTATATTCATTTCTAAATAGGTTATAACTTAGGTTGCTATTGTGAGTAGGATTTCCTCCCCTGCCCCCCCCAGAATATTTTCTAATTATTTGTCACTTGTAGGAATACTGTTGGTTTTTATGTTTGTCTTGTATTCAGCCCACTTAGTGAAATTTTTAAATTCTAAGTTTTTCAGTCAGTTATCTTGAATTTTTAAGTAGATGATCATATCAGCAAATAATTACAGTTTGCTCATTCCTTTTTTGCTTATTTACTTTTCATTTTTCATTGTCTAGGCTAGGATCTCAGAACAATGCTAATAGCAGTAATAGAATTTTTATAATGTTTTCAACTCTGTTTAGGAATTCCTTTAGTTTTCTCAAGTATAAAATTTGCTATATATTTCATTAAAGATTTATTTTTTTATTTTAGAGAGCGAGAAAGAGAAAGTATGAGCACAGGAGCAGGAGGGGCAGGAGGAGAGGGAGACAGAATCTCAACCAGACTTCGTGCTGAGCGCGGAGCCGGACGCAGGGCTCAATCTCATGATCCTTAGGTCTCGACCTGAGCCGAAACCAAGTCAGATGCATGACTGACTGTGCCACCTAGGCGCCTGTGCTATATGTTTTAATAGTTTTTAACCAAGTTAAAAGATATATCCTTCTATTGCTAATAATTACTGTATACAGTAAGTACCACTGTTTACTCTGTGTGGGGTATCATTCTAAGTAAGTCGCATGTGCGTTAACTCACTTAATCCCAACAACTCTGAGGCAAGTTATTTTTATCCCCAATTTACAGATAGATAAATGGAGGCACAGGGCATTAAACAACATTCTCAGAGTTTCACAGTGGTAATTGGCAGAGCCAAGAACTTGAACCACGGAGCCTGTGGCTTTCACCATTGCACCAAACTACCTCTTTTTCTACTTACTAAGAGGTTGTTGTTTCTCAAGAAGTTGTATAGAATTATGCTTTTTTGGCTTATGTCAAAATGATCATATTGTTTTGTTTGATTATTTTAACTTTAAAGAATTACATTCTTTATCTAATTATCTTAATCTAATTATGACCATTCTCGAGATAGTAGAATGAATCCTATTTGGTTTTGATAATTTATAATTTTTTAAAATATACTGCCGTATTCAGTTTGCTAATATTTTACTTAGAATTCTTGACTATTGTAGTCATAAGTAAAATCGAGTTGTATTTTTGTTAAATTATCCTTAACCCATATGAATTTCAATTTATGCCAGCCTTATGGAATAAATTCAGAAGCTTTTGTCCTTTTCTATGGTATGAAATTATTTTAACATCTTATCTGCTCTTTAAAAGTTAATGAAACTCGTTCATAAAACCAGTTAGTAGTTCTTTCAGGGACAGAACTTTAACAACCTGTTTAATTTCAGTGTGTTTATTGGTCATATTTCTCCTCCTTAAGCCAGTTTCCATAATTAATTTTCCTTGAAAATTACTCATTTTATTAAATATTTAAATTTATTGTTATAAAGCCGCTTATTCTGGTCTCTTAAATTTTAAAAAGTTCTCTAAATATGGGCTGTTAAACCTTTTCTCTTATTTTGCTTATATGTGTTTTCTTGTTTTATCCTTTGATTTGACTTGCTGGAAACTTGTCCATTTTATTTGTCTCTTCAAAGACTAGTTCTTAGATATATTTTCATTTACTGTCTTCTGTTTTTTTTTTTTATTAACATATAACAAACGTATTATTTGTTTCAGGGGTAAAGGTCTGCGATTTATCCGTCTTAACGCAATTCACAGCGCTCACCATATAGCACATACCCTCCCCAATGTCCATCACCCAGCCACCCCATCCCTCCCACCCCCTCCATTCCAGCATCTTCCACCTTTTTATTACATTAAATTCTACCTTTGTTTCTATTTTAATTTAATAGTCCATTAACAGAATGCATTATTGGTTAAGGACCATATTATAATTTATATATACATTAAGACCAATTTTTCCACTGCAATTTTTTCTCACATCTTTTTCTTCAAGTGTACAATTCAACAGTTTTTAATATATTCACAAAGTCATGTAATGATCACCATTATCTAGAACACTGTCTACAACATTTTCATCACCCTCTCGCCAAAAACTCCAGACGTGTGAACAGTCACTCTCCATTTTTCCCTCCCCATATCTCCTGGTAACCTCTAGTCTAGTTTCTCTATATGGTTTTACTTCTTCTGGACTTTTCATATAAATAGAATCATACAATATGGGCCTCTGTGTCTGGCTTCTTTCACTTAGCATAACATTTCCAAGGGTCATCCATGTTGTAGCATGTATTATTTCATTCCTTTTTATGGCTGAATCATAACTTCATTGTATATGTGTACCATATTCTGTTTACCTACTCATCATTTGATGGGCATCATGTAGTGTTTTTCCACTTTTTGACTATTATGAATAATGCTGCTATGAGTCTTCCATTCAAGATGTTTTGGGTATTCTGGATCTTTTCATATGAATTTTAGAATCAACTTACCAATTTCTGCAGTTAAAAAGTAAAACAGCTAGGGCTCTTGGATGGCTTGGTTAAGCGTCCAACTCTTGGTTTTGGCTCAGGTCGTGATCTCAGGATTGTGGAATTGAGCCCCACATCGGGCTCCTCACTCACTCAGCTGGGAGTCTGCTGGAGAGTCTCTCTTGCCTACTCTCTCTGCCCCTCCCTCCCCTTTTCTCTCTCTTTAAAAAAATTAAAAATAAAATTTTAAAAAACAGTTGGAATTTTTATAGGGATTGTGTTGAATTTGTAGATCAATTTTGGGTGTATTGCCATGTTAACAATATTAAGTCTTCTGATCAGTGAACACCGTATTTTTCCCATCTTTTTTTTTTATTAAGCATTTATTGGAAATATTAAAAAATTTCCATCTTTATTATCTTTCAGCAGTGTGTGATAGTTTTCAATGTGCAAGTATTTATTAAATTTTTTCTTAAATATTTTATTCTATTTGATGCTACGGTAAATGGAATTGTTACTTAATTGCATTCTTGAATTGTGCTTTGCTGGTCTATAAAAAGATAATCAGTTCTTGGTCTTGTGTCCTGCTACCTTGCTGATCCTGTTTATTACCTTTAAATGCGTATCTTCTTTCTTTTTATTTATTTTTATTCTTTTTCTAGCTCCTCGAGTTTGCGTAGTAGGCCACTTAGTTTCATTTTTTTCTAATTCATTATAAGTCTGTACATTTTCTTTTCCTAATTATTTTAGCCACAAACATCTTGTGTATTTTATTTGTGATTTATTTCTAATTGATTTTCTTGTTAATCCAATAATTTACAATTTTCAAGTGTTTTGGGGGGTTTTATTTTTGTTGTTAATACTTTGGTATTGAGATTGGAGTTCATATCTGGTAGGATTTTTCTTTTGGGGTTTACTAATATTTTTCTGGTTTTGTTAAGACTCTGGTCCACAAGTAGCAAAGTAGGAATACTTTTTGCATAAGACCCCAAATAAACCATTTGGGACCAGAGTGTCCTGGGTTTTTTTGGACACAGTAGATAGAATACATTCCATAAGATTAGCCTTCCTCTGACTGCCTATGTAGTGAATTTTGTGCTATTTTATCTTATTCGGAAATATTTTTAAATGTCTTTGCAGCCACAAATAAGAAGAGTAATTCACCCAAGCCAGCTCGATCCAGTATAGCAGGTAGTCTGTCACTTCGAAGAGCAATAGACTCTGGGGAAAATAGCCGTTCAAAGGGAGACTGTCAAACTCTATCTGAAGGTAAATTTGGAGAGTTTAGAATATAATTTCAGTGGGTAGATGTTTGTTATTTAAAACTGATCTTATGGTGTACGTAGATTTAGATCTTTAAAGGCACTGACAATGCTGAAACCTGATTTGAAAGTTCCTTGATCTCACAAGAGAACAGACCCATCAGTAAGAAAATGCAGCCATTAGACTGCATATTCTGGATTCCTTAATTTTAAATACTTGGCATCAAAAAACTGGGATATATTTTTTAATTGGTTTTGAGTTTTCCTGCAGTTTAAAAATGTTTATGTAGTGAGATATTCTAAAGTGGAGACTAAAGAGCTTTGTTTGCCTTCTTTCTAAGTATCCCCTTTCTTTTCTGTAGGCTCCCCAGGAAGCTCTCAGTCTGGGAGCAAGCACAATTCTCCCCGAGCCTTAACACATGGCACTATCAGTGATATTTTGCCAAAATCTGAAGACCGGCAGTGTCAAGCTTTGGATTCGGATGCTGTTGTGGTTGCAGTTTTCAATGGTTTACCTGCTGTTGAGAAAAGGAGGAAAATTGTCACCTTGGGGTAAGTTCTTTTGGTCTACATCATAATGAATAAATTTCCACTTTGTTAATTTTTTAGTAGGCAAAGTTTGTTGTATTAAAATCTAACTATAAAGTATCAGAGACCTTTTTTTCTTAATGGAATGAAATGGGATAGTTTCAGACATTCAGTTATGTTAGATATCATTTTCACTGAAGTGTGTAACCTTGTGTGAATTCTGCCTTGTGAGTTTTTGATGTGTCAGCTTTTTTTTTTTTTCCTTTCTATCTCCTCCACACTTTTCAAAGACATTTGTGTTGGGTGGGCCGTATTATGTCATAGGTCTTTTACGAATATTTTGTATGTAACAAAGCACTTCTCGCAATTTTATTTTAACACTGCTTTTGTCCTTAATCTCATCTATTTTCTCTTCTCTTATGAAAATGTCTTCAAAACTCAAGAGTTGGAATTTCTCAAAAGGATATATTGTGACCTTTATCTCTCGCCCAGGAAACATAAGTTCAGATCCCAGCCATGTCAGTTAAACTTCCATCCATTAAAAAGATAGAGTGATTATGGAATATATTGTCTGTGAATGTGCTAGATGAGCCATTAATACCATCTGCTCATCTATCTTATAGATATTAAATACATTCCTAAGTTTAAACAATGGAATAGTTCTACCTTGGAGACTTTGAAAAAAAACTTTGAATTAAATTTAGAGAGATTAACATCCCTTAAGTTTACCTAATTTAAATAGCTTTAAGGTCTGGATAATTACCAAATGTAAAAGAACAGCTGGTATGATTTAGTTTTCTCTTTTAGGTCCAGTTTAAGCAGTGGAAAGGTGTTATAATCATCAGGATTGTCTTGTCCTTCCTTACCTACCCTGATTTTATACATATTCCTTTCAGGTTGAAGCTACAACTAGCTTTTATATTTTGTTATGGAGATATTTATATCTGCCTTTAGTCATAACAATTAAATGTATATGAACATAGACTTTTTTTCTAGACTGTAAAATGCTCTGTAAATATCTGCAGCTCTTAGCTATAACCCTCATTTTACAGTTAATTGTATTGCTAGCCTGGCTTATGTGGTGTTTTCTAACTTGTGTCTTTTTTTCCTTGCCTGATTTAAAGTAGTTTGTAAGCAAAAATTTTAATAATAAGTGGTTCAAAAATAGAAGTAAAAAAAGAATATTAAGAGAAAATTTCCCCATCTTTGTCTCCCATCTGCTTAGTTTTCCAGCTCCCTGCCCACACACATCCCTGCTATTTTTAATTTTTTATATATGCTGTGTCTTCTCAGTTTTTATGCATATTTAAGCAACTGTGACTATATAGCTTTTTTAATACAAAACGTACACCCTATTTTCTCAATAATATATCTGAGGTCTTTCCATATCAATGAGAACATATTATTTAGGACTTCTATTTTTGTCTTTTAATCAGAATTTTATTGAGATAATTATATGTTCACATGCAGTTCTAAGAAATAATACACAGAGACCCTATGCACCTTTACCCAGTTTCCCCTAATGATGACATCTTGCAAAACTGGTACAATATCACAACCATGATATTGCCATTGATACAATCCATCATTTTCTAACCTTTTATTGTGGGTCTTACAGTGAATTTTTTAAAAAACAATACTTGAAATTTATATTTAACACCAGTGCCATATACCCTCCTTGGTTTCATGCTCAGTTTCAGGACAAGAAGAAAATATATATTGTATCACTGACTAGTTATACAAAAATATCAGGCTGTTTTCTCCTTTGAGGGCTAACGCTAAAGGAGGTCATCTGGAAGGAATGCAAATGACTGATTTGGAAAATAATTCTGAAACTGGGGAATTACAACCTATACTACCTGAAGGAGCTTCAGCTGCCCCTGAGGAAGGTATGGAATGATAAAGTCATAATTTGGTGGGAGGTGGGAATAATGATTTTTTGTGTGTTGGTGTTGGGGAGTAGTTAAAGGTTATTGAGACATTACCATCCAACATGCTTGATCTGAATACAGCATTTATTGTGCCACTGAATTTGATTTACTAGGACACTGAGCACAGAGGAAGGCAAAGTGGATAATGGACTACATAAAAGGATATGTCTTACTTAGAAGGGAGGTTTACAGGGGGTTGGGGGAATCTACAGATGGTTCATCTGCTCATTCAGTTCATCTGCTCATTCAGTAAATTCAATGATAGGCATTGAATTTGCTACATATGCAAAGATGAGATTAGATATGTTCACAGGCTTAGGGGAAAGGCATGCACAAAAACAACTAATTATAATATTAAGTGTTAAGTACTTTTGTCTTTTAAGGTCAGTCTTTTTTTTTAAGATTTTATTTACTTATTTATTTATTTGAGAGACAGAGCATGAGTGGGAGCAGGGCGGTGAGGGTTGGGGTGGGGACGGGCAGAGGGAGAGGGACAAGCAGACTCCCTGCTGAGCCAGGAGCCCAAAGCAGGACTCGATCCCAGGAACCTAAGATCACGACCTGAGCTGAAGTTAGATGCTTAATTGACTGAGCCACCCATGCACCCTAAAGTCAGTCTTTATTAATATTTGTAAATTGCTTTGCTCATATAGAATTATTCCAAACTTTAGCCATTTAAAAAAATCCTTTATGGTAACTGACTTCAACTCTGGCAGTTCATTCTCAATTACATTTTCAGTATTCTTCTATGTGTTATTCCAGTTTTATCATTCTTTATCTAAAAGCATAGGAGACATTTTGTAATTTTGAGTAGCAGAGGTATTTGGGGTATTTGTTGTTTTTGTTTTTTAAGATTTTATTTATTTGAGAGAGAGCATGCATGGGAGGGGGGCAGGGGAGGAGAGGGAGAGAGACACGCTGACTGCACTAAGTGCAGAACCTGACAAGGGCTTGATATCAGGACCCTGAGATCATGACCTGAGCCGAGATCAAGTCAGATGCTTAAATGACTAAGCCACTCAGGTGCCCCAGAAGGTGTTTTTAAATAAGGCTATGTGTTTTGCCATTGTTGTGTCCTTTATATGTTAGAAAAGGATGTCAACTTTATTAATGATATTTGGCATTGAAATTTTTTTCCCATTTCTCTGAATCATTACCACCTTCTACCTCTGCACTCATTTGAATTTTAGTGATTGATGAATTGTAGCTCAAAGCATATATGCAGGTGCCACCATTTACCTCGGGCTGCCCTGTGAGTGTGTGTGGTGGTGGCATTTTTTAGGTTTTTTAGTTAAAGAATGCTAAACACTCCCCTCTAGGTTGATGCTCCTGTGGCAGCCAGCTTTACTTCAGTAGAAGAGATTAAATGAAAAGGATTTTTAAAGTGAAGTGTTGATTGTTAAAACATTAAGATATAAATATTTCGATTAAAAATCTTTAAAGAAAGGACCTGCAGAGATTAGCTAGTTTTGATGTATTTATATATATTGATATATATTGATTATAAATGTTTATAGCATGTGCTGGAATTACAGCCCCCTTTTCTTCATGCAGCATTTATGAAATGCTTCTAATTTGCGTGTTATTGCATTTGATGCTGGTGAAGAAGTAATTCTTGAACTTGCTATTTCATTCAGGATTTCTTTAACTTGACACCCACTGACATTTTGGGCCAGATGATTCTTTGTTGTAGAGGGCTGCCTTGTGCACTGTAGGATGTTTAGTGGCATCATTGGCTTTTAACTACTAGGTGCCAACAGTACCTCCTCTGAGTTACAATAACCAAAAATGTTCCCTGGGAGGCAAAATCATCCCCAGTTGAGAACCACTGGTTGAGTTGAATGACTCAACCAGGGATGACCACTCCTTCTTAAGAATCACATGCCAGAGTAGATCACAGTTTCAAATGGGTACAAGGTGTAGTTCTCAGGTATGTTGGTGGATATATGTGTTGGTGGTAGTGGGAGGGGGGTGTGGAAAAGGATGCAGGGAGAGCAATTGAAAACCATCAGTCAGGTGTCAGACCATTTAATAGCGTGGGTGCTGTGATAGGGTGTATAGGGAGCTCAGAGAACAGGTATGGAATAATAAAAATAATATTTACTAAGTCCTCATTATATATTTTTTTTCAAAATTTTTTATTGTTATGTTAATCCCCATACATTACATCATTAGTTTTAGATGTAGTGTTCCATGATTCATTGTTTGTGCATAACACCCAGTACTCCATGCAGAACGTGCCCTCTTTAATACCCATCACCAGGCTAACCCATCCTCCCAGCACCCCCCAGAACCCTCAGTTTGTTTTTCAGAGTTCATTGTCTCTCATGGTTCGTCTCCCCCTCCAATTTCCCTGCCTTCATTCTTCCACTCCTCCTATCTTCTTTTTTTTCTTTTCTTAACATATATTGCATTATTTGTTTCAGAGGTACAGATCTGAGATTCAACAGTCTTGCACAATTCACAGCACTTACCAGAGCACATACCCTCCCCAGTGTCTATCACCCAGTCACCCCATCCCTCCTACCCCACCCCGCACTCCAGCAACCCTCAGTTTGTTTCCTAAGATTAAGAATTTTCAGACAGACTTTTATGTGGAATCCTAACATATACACATTATATAGAAATTATATTTAATTACTTTCAACATCAAGTGTTACTTTTTTCTGTTTTACTCATTTTTGGTCTTAAATATATATATATATACATTTTTTTTGGTCTCATACCTAGTAGAGTTTGTTTTTTTGTATTTTTCTTTGGTATTTTCATTTTTCTTGGAGGCTGGTATTTAAGAGTTTTGTATATGTTAGAACTCTTAACTCTTTTTTTTTTTTTAAAGATTTTATTTATTTATTTAAGAGAGAGAGAATGAGAGACAGAGAGCATGAGAGGGAGGAGGGTCAGAGGGAGAAGCAGACTCCCTGCCAAGCAGGGAGCCCGATGTGGGACTCGATCCCGGGACTCCAGGGTCATGACCTGAGCCGAAGGCAGTCGCTTAACCAACTGAGCCACCCAGGCGCCCAGAACTCTTAACTCTTATCACACTTCTTGACATTTTCCTTGGTTTGAATGTCTTAATATTTTCTTGTTTTTTTTTTTAATGTACAAGAGATTTAAATTGTTATAGACTTAAATCTGTTGGTTTTATTATTATCTCTGCTTTTAAGCTTAGAAGTATTTCCCAATCCAAATATGAGATATTAATCTGTGTTTGTTTGGTTGTGGCTTAATTTTTTACATTTAAGTTGATCTAGCGTTTGTATTTGTGTAACATCTCTTCTTCTAGTTATTGAAGTATAATTGACTCTTTTTCCTTTTTTTAAGGATGGAAATGGAGTTGTTCGTGGTTACTACTTATCTGTGTTTCTGGAACTGTCAGCTGGCTTACCTGAAACTTCCAAGTAAGACATGCAATTAAATAACAAACATTAGTGTGTCTTTACATACATTTCTCTCAGGATTTCTTATTAACTATTGTTAATTACTATATTGTTATGTCTGTTAAGATGTGTGCTAGTATGGAACCCCTGGCATACTATGGAGGGACAGACTGGCAGTTCTCAAACTATATGGCCTTAGGATGTTATACTCTTAAATTTTATTGCAAACACCAAAGAGTTTTTTAATATGGGTTATATCTGTTGATATTTTCTGAGTTAGAAACTGAGACTGTCAAATAAATAAATAAAATCTTAAAAAAAAAAAACTGAGACAAAAAAATTTTTTTAACTTTAAAAACTTTTGTAAGTTCACTTAAAAATAATAAACCTATTGTATACTAACATGAATAACATTTTTGTGAAAGTTACCTTTTTTTCTAAAGCAAAATAATATTTGGTAAGGAAACTTGTATTGTTTTGCATTTTTTTGAAATCTCTTAATTTATGGCTTTAAAAAAGACAACTGGAGGGGTGCCTTGGTGGCTCAGTTGTTAAGCGTCTGCCTTCGGCTCAGATCATGATCCTGGGGTCCTGGGATCGGGCCCCATATCCAGCTCCCTGCTCAGCGGGAAGCCTGCTTCTCCCTCTCCCACTCCCCCTGCTTGTGTTCCCTCTCTCGCTGTGTCTCTCTCTGTCAAATAAATAAATAAAATCTTTAAAAAAAAAAAAGACAACTGGATTCTAACAGTGGCCTCTATATTCATTTTGTTGCTATAACTTGTTTTGGTCGAAGTATATGTTTAAAATCTGGCCTCACAGATTTTAATTATCATGGATAGTTGGGAAAAGTGGTTTTTTTGATGAGGTACAATTCATGTACCGTAAAATTGACCTTATAAATAAGTGTACAATTCAGTAGATTTTAGTATATTCAGTGCTATAACTAACACTGATACTTAATTTCAGAACATTTTCATCACCCCATGAAGAAACCCGTTAGCAGTTACTTCCCATTCCCCTTACCCCCAATTCTTGGCAGCTGTTATAATCTACTTTCTGTTAAGGAGGAACATTTAGAAAAACAGTTTTAGATAATTGTTAATTATTTTTGATACTACACCAAAGTTGAACGAGTTGTATTCGTTAAATATAATTTGTAATGTGGAATCTAGAGCCATGTCAGTGAATTTTATTTTACTCTGTTGCACTGAAATTTGTTAGTTTGGTATGAGATGTCTGTTTCTAGCTATAATGGAGTAATAGGGTGATAACCCTTTCTTCTGCAACAACCGAAAAAAGAAGAAAAACAACATTTTCTAGACATTGGACATGAGGCAACAAATGGAAGCAATCCCTTAGAGACGAGAAATAGACAAATAAGCTGTATGATTGCCCGAGCTTACAGCCTTGAGGGAGATTTCAGGCTATAACTTGGGGAGGGTGAACTGAGTTAGAGTCTGACAGACTCCCTGAGTTTGAGGAGATAGGGCTGAGTGTCCAGGAAGACCAGTGCAGCTAGAATGTATTAGATAGAATTCCAGAAAGGGAAGAACTGCACAGAGAACTTCAGAGATCTGTAGAGGGCTCCCGTAAGTGTTGATAAGGGCACATTTGTGAGGAAATTACCTGAGGTTGGGGAAAGAACTATCTGAAAGATTAGAGGGAGTGGTGCCTGTTGCTCATAAGGGGCAGTAACTGTGTCTGTTCTCACCACTATAGTGGAGAAGCTGATAATTCATGGGGCACTAAGTAAAGTGTTCGGGAAATTTTTGCTTCAGTAGTAGAGAACAAATAGTCCTAGACTGAACAGTGCTCCCGATCCACCTAACAGATAAAAGCAAGACTTGAAAGAATCAGATTGTTTCCAATAACTAAACTGCATCCCAGAACAAAGCTCAAGAATATTTATAAGGTCACAAAATATCCAGCACCCATCAAAGTCAAATTTACAATATCTGGTGTTCAGTCAAGGATTAGTTGACATGTAAAGAGGCAGGAAAACATAATGGGAGTATAATCCATCTAAATTGAGCAAGAACTATTTTTCTTTATTTGGATTATTTCTACTGATGCTTTCTGAATTAGAAATTAAAGCAAATTAAGTTTTTATTAGTTCATATTAATAATAATTAGTTCATATTAACATAAAAGTTTATTGAATAACTTTCTAAACCAAAATAATTGATGAGAAAACTTGTTTTGCATTTTTTGAAATCTCTGTATGGCTTAAAAAAAGACAACTGTATTCTTCGGAGAGAAAGACATTTAAGACAATTATTATAATTATTCCATTTTTTCAAAAGTTGAGTAGAGATATGAAAGATGTAAAAGACTCAAATTGAACTTTTTTTTAAGATTTTTTTTTATTTGACAGACAGTGAGAGAGGGAATACAAGTAGGGAGAGTGGGAGAGGGAGAAGCAGGCTTCCTGCTGAGCAGGGAGCCTGACGTGGGGCTCGATCCCAGGACTCCAGGATCATGACCCAAGCCGAAGGCAGACACTTGATGACTGAGCCACCCAGGCACCCCTCAAATTGAAATTCTTGAAAATATTTGAGATAAAAA
Organism: Neomonachus schauinslandi; assembly: GCF_002201575.2. NCBI lineage: Eukaryota > Metazoa > Chordata > Mammalia > Carnivora > Phocidae > Neomonachus > Neomonachus schauinslandi. Next base: position 27,004,403 of record NC_058417.1, read on the forward strand.
GTACACTGGGTGACATGAACCATAGATTAGATATTGCAAAAGAAAAGATTAATGAACTTGAAGGCATAGCAATATAAACTGTCCAAAATGAAACAGAAAAATGAATTTTAAAACAGTAGAACATTTTAAAGCAGCTTAATGTGTAGATAACTAGAGTCCTCAAACAAGGGGATGGGAAGAAAAAGAATGGTGAAAGTTTCCCAAACTTGATGAAAAGTTGAAACACAGATCCAGGAAGTGCAGTCAACTACAGGCATGTCAAACATGACGAAAACACCAAAGCACATCATAATCAAACTGCCCAAAACCAAAGATAAACAGGAAGTCTTAAATTGGCAGTGAAAAAAATTACTTAATAGAGGCATAAGGATAAGGATGAAATCTGATTTCTCACTGGAAACAATACAAGTGAAATGATAGAGCAGCATCTTGAAAAGATTAAAGAAAAAATCTCAACCTAGAATTCTGTATTCAGCAAAAATATCTTTTAAAAAATAAAGGTATTGGGGCGCCTGGGTGGCTGAGTTGTTAAGCGGCTGCCTTCGGCTCAGGTCATGATCCCAGAGTTTTGGGATCGAGTCCCACATCGGGCTCCCTGCTCAGCGGGAAGCCTGCTTCTCCCTCTCCCACTCCCCTTGCTTGTGTTCCTGCTCTCACTGTCTCTGTCAAATAAATAAATAAAATCTTTAAAAAAAAAAAAATAAAGGTATTTTCACATCTGGACTATGTGATAAAGTACATGCTTCAGATAAAAGGAAAAATAATACCAGTCGGACTTCAGAATCTAAACAAAGGAATGAAGAGTACCAGAAATGGAAATTGCATGGGTAAATTTAAAAAATTTGTCCATTATGTAAATAACTTTAAATGATAATTGGCTGTTTAAACAATGATAACATTGTATTTTGGAATTTATAAAATACATATAGAAGTAAAGTATCTGACAACAAAAGTATAAAGGCCAAAAGGGTAAAGCATGGAAATAGAAGATTCTGACACTGTATGTGAAGTGATACAGTAACAAAGCTAGACTCTGATGATTTAAAGATATATACTGCTGTATAGTAAGCGCAAACGTGGCAACTTAAAATAATAGAAATTGTCTTCCCTCATACTTCTAGAGGCCAGAAATCCAAAAACTATTGTTAGCCCCAAATGAGGTTTTCAGTAGGGTTGTACTAGCTCCAGAGGCACTAGGGGAAAATCCATTCCTTGACTTTTAGTTTCTGGGGCTGCCAGCATTCCTTGGCTTGTGACTACATCACTCCTATCTATTTCTGCCTTCGATCACACTGCCTTGTCTTTTTTTTTTCTTTGTCAAATCTTTCTCTGCTTTCCTCTTAAAAATGACTCTCATAATTACATTTAGGGTCTACATGGATTATCTAGGATGGTTCCCTTATCTGAAGATCCTTAGCTTAATCATAGCTGTATGCTCCCATTTTTTGCTATAAAAAGTAACAGTCACACATTCCAGGGATTAGGATGTGAATATCTTCGGGTAGGGGGTAATAGCACAACCATAAACTATAAAGCCACTACTAAAATGACAGACATATAGCTAATAAAGCAAAAGGGATAAAATGGAATTACAAACAACTACTTAAAGAAGACAGAAAAAGTTAGCAGGTAATGAACAGATAGGACGAATACCAAAGTGCATTCATGTAAATGGTCTAACACCCAGTTAAAAGGTAGAGATTGTCAGATTGGCTAAAAAAGCAAAACTCAAGTTTACTTTGCCCACAAGAAACACACTTTATTTTTTTATTTTTTATTTTTAAATATTTTATTTATTTATTTTGAGAGAGATAGCAAGAGAGGGAACACAAGCAGGGGGAGTGGGAGAGGGAGAAGCAGGATTCCTGCCGAGCAGGGAGCCCGATGTAGGGCTCTATCCCAGGACCCTGGGATCATGACCCGAGCTGAAGGCAGACGCTTAACGACTGAACCACCCAGGCACTCCAGAAACACACTTTAAATAGAAAGATATACCATACTAGTACTAGTCAAAAGTATGTTAGATTTCAAAGCAAATATTACCAGAGATAAAGAAGTTTATTTCATAGCAATAAAAAGATCAGTTAATGAGGACATATGACATGTACTTATGTTTATGCCCCAGGAACAGATCTTCAAAATACATGAAGCAAAACCTGAGAGAAGAGGCGCCTGGGTGGCTCAGATGGTTAAGCGTCTGCCTTCAGCTCAGATCATGATCCCAGGGTCTCTGCTCAGCAGGGAGCCTACTTCTCCCTCTGCCTGCCACTCCCCCTGCTTGTAGGCGCTCTCTCTCTTCTGTCAAATAAATAAAATCTTTTTTTTTAAAAAAGATCAAAGTAGAATGCAATGAAATAAAAATTGAAAAATAGAGAAAATCATTGAAATCAAAACAAAATTTGATGACTAAATCTACATGACTTATAATAAAGCTACAGTATTAATATAGCATAGTATTAGCATAAGGTTAGAAAAATTCATGGATGGAATATACTATGAATCCAGCAATAAACTCACATTCGTAAGGACAGATTTTTGATAAAGATGCAAAGGCAATCCTGCGGAGGGAGTATAGTCTTGGTCCTTGGCTATCTGTAATCAAAAAAACGTATACTCGTATCCATAGCTCATACTACATATGTAAACTAACTGAAAATTGACTAGTCCTAGATTTAAATTTTTTTTAAGATTTTATTTATTTGAGAGAGAGAGTACATGAGCAGGGGGGAGTGGCAGGCAGAGGGAGAAGCAGGCTCCTTATGTGGGACTCGATCCCCAGGACTCTGGGATCACCCCTGAGCTGAAGGCAGATGCTTAACGACTGAGCCACCCAGGTGCCCCTAGATTTAAATTCTAAAACAATAAAACTTCTAGGAGATATCTGACTTTGGTTTAGGCAATGATATTTTAGTTATAAACCAATAGCACAATCTACAAAAGAACACATTTATTAGATTTCATAGAAAACCATAAAGTTCTCTTCAAATTGCATGGACTTTTTTTTT